>NC_088652.1:18947313-19464813 GCF_964019385.1 Sycon ciliatum | reverse complement strand
GAGTCATACCGTATGAGGTTTCACTAAACTTGCACTACAAGTATGGTAAAAAGCTACAGCAGCAGGAGAAAAGTTAACAGTTTCGTTTTGAAGGTGGCCAAAACCCAAACTTGCGATGAAGGTTGGCGCTGAGCGCATGCTTTCGCATGCACTGTAAGACATGCGTCATGTGTTATGAAAAATGTGACGTCAACAAGAAATTCCGCCGTGGGCCAGACCAGCTGGCGGAGTTGCACACTCTAGTTAATGTACTTGTGATGCCAGTGATCTGCGGATTTGGTGCGTCCTTATGGCAGTAATTGAACGTTTAGTCGAAGTGCACATATTCTTACCTGATGCAACTGATTGTAACTTGCATTGACATGCTCCAAGGAGAACACACGATGTAAACCTGAAAAGCAAGACAATCGGATAGTGGCAGAAGGAATGTGAGTGGTAAAATGGTGGGCAGATTTTTTTTATCCATTAGCCATCAATGCACCAAACAACCTTATAAGTAATCCATGATGCAACGATCCATGGAATTAGAAAGGTGTTTAAATATCCACCATCACCCCTTGATGGTCGTGGTGGCTGCAGCAGCAGCAGCAGCTAGACCTACAGCCACGGCAACAACAACAGCAGTAGCAGCGGCGGCGGCAGAAGCAGCAGCAATACGAGCAGCAGCAACAGCAGCAGAAGAAACAGCAGCAGCAGCCGTGGCAGCAGCAGTAGCACCAGCAGCAGCAGGGCGGCAGCAGCAACAAGAGCAGCAACAACAGCAACAACAGCAGCAACAACAGCAGCAGCAGCAGAAACAGCAGCAGCAGCACAGAGAGACATACCAGCTAAACTAGAGATACAGTTGTCCTGTATCAACAATGTTGTAACATTGCCAAGATGAAGGTGTAGAGCGTCCACACTGCTGATCTCATTATGGGCCAAATTTAGCCACCGTAGCCGGGGTAGATGCTAAAATGCACACAAGAAAGACAGCAATGAAGACGAGGACAACCATTTAGAATCAACAAATTGTTGGTTGCATTCAAACAGCAGATACGTGTTTGTTTGAAGTTCACAGGCTCACAAGGCAAGTGTAAGCAAGACACATCTGTATTGGTTGCTCAGGCTTTGTCCAGACCGCTTTTTTTCAGAAACATACCATAATGTGAGAACAAAGAGGATACAAAATATGACAAAAAGAAAGCCATGTCATATCAATGCATTGTGCTGGCTGGACCAGGAGAGCTTGCCAGACCCATATACATGTTTTGGCCGGACGAGACTTGCCCTACAAAGAGAGAGAGAGAGAGAGAGAGAGAGAGAGAGAGAGAGAGAGAGAGAGAGAGAGAGAGAGAGAGAGAGAGAGAGAGAGAGAGAGAGAGAGAGAGAGAGAGAGAGAGAGCGCCAGGCACCTGCGCAGCTCTGGCTAGAGAACATACAGGCATCTGCACTGTTCTGGAGATAACGTACTGTTGCTTACTAGTGCTGCCTCACTGCTCAATGCTGCAGTGCTTTCACATACGCAGGCCAGCAGCCACAGTAGCAGCAGCAGCGGCGGCAGCAACAGCAATAGCAGCACCAGCAGCAGAAACAGCAGCAGCAGCAGAAACAGCAACAGCAGCAGCAACAACAGCAACAGCAGTAGCAGCAGAAACAGCAGCAGCAGCAAGTACACTTCGCACACAATACACCGGGCAATAGGGCTTGCCACTACCCAGTAAGTTAGAACCGGGGAGATACGACAAAGCCACTTGTAATTCTGACACGGCCTCATTTTCCAATGTACGTGTCATCATCAATTCATGCGAACACAGAGGTATAAATTGACATTGTTGCGCTTCATCATATTATTACCATGCACTCATTTGAGAAGTAATACAGCTGTAGTACGAAAGGCCTTATCGGAATTGCAAGTGGATTTGCCACGACACGCATTATCACAGTAGAACTCTCTACCTTCAGATTCGCAATCACTTGGATACGATTTGAACTGAGATCCAATTGCTCAACATGAAGTAACAGTTTCTGTGGTAACAAACACACAATGTAACAACAACAAACACACAATGTAACAACAGCAAACACACAATGTAACAACAGCAAGGAAGATAATGGCAGCAACAGCAGCAGCACAAGTAAGAATAAAGCACCGTCAGGATTGAAGATGGAATTGGAAAGAAGAAAAAAAGAGGTTTATTTTAGACTAACAAAGGCCAGACACAGATCGAGAAAGCGCTTGTGTGTGTGTGTGTGTGTGTGTGTGTGTGTGTGTGTGTGTGTGTGTGTGTGTGTGTGTGTGTATGTGTATGTGTGTGTGTGTGTGTGTGTGTGTGTGTAAGCTGTTGAATGGTGTAATCCCAGCACAAGTTGCGATGTCTAACGTAGCTGTTCGCTATCATCGCTTCCGCGATGGGCATGTCTGAGGTCTGAGGTGTAGGGGGGGGGGGGGGGGGGGCAGGTAGACAACCTCATGTATTGTACATTGTACACCTACGGAGCAGACAGCATGAAGCCAGCACAAATCAGAACATGATCAGAAAAAGGTGCAGACAATCAGGACACTACTTACAACTGAGTCATCAATTTCCTTGATCTGGTTATTGTTTAGATTCAGAGTAACCAAACAACACCATGGCGATGTACGGACTTCTTCACTTGGCCAGTTTACAAGCAACTCCTACAGCAGTAGAAAGAAGAGAAAAAGGGGGTTGAAAAATGAAAATACAAACTGAATCTGTGCCACAGATACAAGAGAGCAGATCATTGGAGTAGTAGAAAAGGAACAGAGGTGGAAACTACTGCTGCTCGCTGTATTGGGGTTCACTCAAGCCACTTACCTGGCAGGATGAAATTGTCTGGTGTACCGAAAGTGTTTGCAATTGATCTTTCAGTCGATCTGCGCATACAACACTGCCAAGGTCACAGTGATCCACCTAACAACAGCAACACCACCACCACCAACAACAGCAGCACCAACAGTAGCAACAGCAGCAGCAACAACAACAGCAGCAACAACAACAGCAGCAACAACAACAGCAGCAGCAGCAACAGCAGCAACAACAACAGCAGCAGCATTAGCAGCAGGAACAGCAGCAACAACAACAGGAACAATAGCAGCAGCAGCAGCAGCAACAACAGCAGCAGCAACAGTCCATTATTAGAATAAAGACATGAAACAGAAGCAGCAACAGCACCAGCAGCAGTGTAGGAAAGGAGAAACGGCTATTATGCCTAGTAAGAATCCCCGCTGTTGCGCATTCACTTTAGTGAGCCAGAGCATGCTTCAAATTCAGTGCATTTTTAAGGTATGCGTAGTCTACACCCATACTTGCCAACCATACCGGTTTTCCCGGTATTATACCAGGAAACTACGGTCACTACCGGCATACCGGGGCTTTTTGACTTTGATCGAAAAACTACCGGTATTGGCACTGAACCATGAGTGTTCATAAAAGGGTTGTTTTGTGGTGTGACAAGGGCACATGCGGCCCTGCGTTTCACAGAATCACACATGTAGGGGCGATCTGATAATAAAAAAAACTCAGGTTTTGGTCCCCCATTGAGCAATGGGTTAGAAATGAATAAAAAGAAAGAATACCGCCAACCATGCATCGACTAGGCGCCACAGTCAGAAAGTGGAAAAACTAGGCACAAAACAGACAGAGTACTGAGACATTCGACGACCTGACACCTAGCTCCAACACATTTCCCTCTTTGGTCTACCTTAACCTAGAACCTTCCAAGTTGGAAGGCTGTCGGTTAGCGCTTCGGAGATGTGTTGGAGCTAGGTGTCAGGTGGTCGAATGTTGAGACTCAGTATTCTGTCAGTTTTGTGCCTAGTTGTTGCACTTTCTGACTGTATATAGTATCTAATTACAGTGGTGGAGAGTTACTCTTAATTTGTATCCATATGTCCCCTTCCGTTTTACATTTATTATTGGCTCAACATCCGAGTTTCAAACCCATAAGATTGGATTTCATTGAGCACGACTGTACAGGAAGACATTGAAGCATAGCTGATACATGTATGTCAGGTCCTGGCCCGGTTACCATGCTGGGAACAACGCAAGCACTCATTATGCAACACCACGGCTCAATAGGAAATGAAATACATGATAGACATTGTGACTGAGCACATGATAGACATTGTGACTGAGCACATGATAGACATTGTGACTGAGCACATGATAGACATTGTGACTGAGCACATGATAGACATTGTGACTGAGCACATGATAGACATTGTGACTGAGCACATGACCCGGGGTCACTACATACAATGTACATGTGCTAGTTTAGTAGTTACTAGTACAGTCAAACCTTTTTAGGACGAACATCAAGGGACCGATGATATTTGTTCGCAATAACGGGAGTTCTTCTTATCCATATGTTTTACCCAGTGAATACACAGGGTTTTATCCAATACAGTTACGAATACTAGTCCTTCTTTAAAAGCAACCATTTGCCTTATCAGTGTTCTTTCTAACGAGGTTTCACTGTAACAAGGTTTTCCTTACAACGTTAACGTACCAGGAGCTGTGTCATGCTCTTGAATGGCTCCAAATCCTGCGTCAAAAGAGAGCGATTATCGGGAAACTTCCTTCCAGTTCCAGTCACCTACTCACGCACATGCAAAAAGCCATTTGCACACAAACAAACGCACACATACATAGTATATACACGCACACACACACACAACAGAGGCGAAAGGCTGTGTTAGCTGTAACTTAAAGTTTCACGCATCGAAGCGATCATCAGACAGCAGCATTCACTATCGAATTCTCTACGAGCAGGCCTAGATATTTGGTGCTAGTGTGGAAGTTAGTGCATATGTGCGAAGTGAAGGCGTGGCATTGGGACAATGGTATTGGGTTGTTTTGTGAGAGTTAACGGATATTGGTGAGAATAGAGACGATAACAGGGCAGTGTTACCGAGTTTGCTTGTAGTATACACACATACATAGTATACATCCACACATGTGGTAGAGGCAACAGTACGATCTCCAAGTAGCCCAGTCTAGTGGCTGAAAACTGGCCAAAGATGAAACACAATTGCACCCACCAATTGAACCACATAGTCAGTAAAGGACCAACATTTTAAGTCTACACAACCAGACTACACTCTTCTATGAGATGCACATATCAATAACCACACTCACCGACTATCGGTGACATACACACTCCCCACCCTCAGTGACCCCCCCCCCCCCCCCCCAACCATCACATACCCATCCTCAGTGCCCCCCCCCCCCATCACCCACCCACCCTCAGTACCCCCCCCCCCCCATCACCCACCCACCCTCAGTACCCCCCCCCCCCCACACACACCCTCAGTGACACACAAACTCACTCACCCTCAGTGACCCCCCCCCCCCCCCCCCCCCCCACATACACACCCTCAGCGACACCCCCCCCACACACACACCCTCAGTGTCACTCCCCTCCCACCCCCTACACACACCATCAGTGACACACAAAATCACCCACCCTCAGTGACACCTATCCACTCAACCACCCTTAGTGACACGCACACTCACCCATCCTCAGTCACACACACACACACACACACACACACACACACACACACACACACACACACACACACACACACACACACACACGCACGCACGCACGCACACGCATGCACGCACACACACACACACACACGCATGCATGCACACAGGCACGCACGCACGCACACACACACACACGCACCCCCCCCCCCCACACACACACAGTACTGCTCAATGAAATCCAGTCGCATCACTCAAGCCGGGCGTTGCACAGCCCTAGACCTGCGAACACTGGGCTGCGAAATGGTGCAAGGCGCAAACTTGAGTGGCACGACTGGATTTCATTGAGCAGCACTGCACTTTGAAAGTTAATGGGTTTCAGCGAGTGCACGGGGCAGTACAGGATGCCTTCTGACTTCAGCCTGATCCAGAATCAGATTTACACCAAATAGCAAACATCACCTACCTCTAAGCTTTCCAAGCAGTACAAGACGTCGAAGAGATGGCCAATATCACTTTCCTTGTCCCCATTCTCTATTAGAAACAAGCAGATAGCACATGAATCGCAGTTTGAGAGACCGAGAGAGAGAGAGAGAGAGAGAGAGAGAGAGAGAGAGAGAGAGAGAGAGAGAGAGAGAGAGAGAGAGAGAGAGAGAGAGAGAGAGAAATTGGGCATGTTCCGATAGTGCGATCTCGTTGTGAAGCTCTTGTCAATGAAACTCAGACCAATTATCATGTGTAGCGACGAAGGTCATGCTATTGTAGTGCGGGTGTTTTTGTGCACGTCATGTGTACGTGGTGTTGGTGCATGCACATGTTACAGCTGTGTGGAAAGGAGTCTTCGTCATGTCCAGTTTTGTTTTAGTCATCTCCTTGTAAATATAGTCCTTTCCCAATGGAGTCGTGTCATCAATCGTCTGAGTGTGGAGATGGCACTGGTCTGGGAGCGGAAGAATAAATCAAGTTACAACAGTGTGGCAATGCGCTCGAGACAATGTCATTATAACCAGTTCATGACGCTAAAAGGCTCCGTGGGTCTAGCTTTCACTGGCCAAGCCTGGAGTTACTGTGCAGCTGTAATGCCACAGACAAGGACATGCCATATCCTTCTATCTCCTGTTTGCTGCTTCCGCCTACACAACAGCACAGGGAGTTGAAGTAGAAACCCTTGTAGATACCTGTGTCTCAATTATGAAACCATACACCAGCTCAGAGTGCTTGTGAAATGGATATTAGAGCCAGATGGCGTAAAGACGGTACGCTACGGTAGTGTACAAAATGTGCGGATACCCACAATGATACAGCACTGAAAGGAGAGTACACCAACACATCGCCGACAACATAACACAGCAACACATCATTCACCTGTGGGTGCAGCATCTGTAAGCAGTCTCTGCGTGATGGAGAAGAGCTGCAGGGATGATAGACGCACTGGCAAGCGAGACATCAGGATCTCATCGCCTGCTCAAACATTGCCAACATAACAACGCCACACATGCAGGTGTGTGCACACACACACACACACACACACACACACACACACACACACACACACACACACACACACACACACACACACACAAACAAACACACACACACACACACACAAACACCACACAGATATATACACAGTACAATAGGCACACATCAATGATACAACCACGTCCTTCTTCACTGTTACTCGAAGCTTCGTGTTAAAAAGCACTCATCAGATAGCATAGCACAAACTACAGTCAAACCTGCCCTAACCGGACACCCTTGGCACAGCGGAAACTGTCTGATATAACAGGATTCCGCTTGATCCAGGGATGTACGTTCTGTCTACGGCACTTGGTGCATGAAAATTTGTCGGGTCAATGCAGGATTCCGTTTGGTACAGGGTCCGGCAAACACAGGTTTTACTGTACTGTCTAGAGTTGTAGACACATTTCCACCAGATACATGTATACACACACACATTTCCACCAGATACATGTATACACACACACATTTCCACCAGATACATGTATACACACACACATTTCCACCAGATACATGTATACACGCACACATTTCCACCAGATACATGTATACACACACACATTTCCACCAGATACATGTATACACACACACATTTCCACCAGATACATGTATACACACACACATTTCCACCAGATACATGTATACACACACACATTTCCACCAGATACATGTATACACACACACGTACATACATGAGTACATGCACGTGCAAACAATGGCCAAACACCAGGAAACGTTGATGCTGGAACATGCAGACAATTGAATTCAAACTAAGACTCCTGTGAGTGACTACAAAAAAATGGAGCTTCATACAAGCAAAGAGAGTGAAATGGCGGATGGAGATCGATCGAGAGTGCAAGCCCCGTGCTGAAACGCCTTCGCTGGCTTGCAGCGCTGGTTCAGCGCATCCTGTGGGATTGAGTTTGAGTCCACGGTGTTCCTCTCGTCATGAGCTTTCCAGGATGCCCAAGATAATGACAATTGTCCAAGGGAAATTAAAGTTATGTTCAATTCAAGGCAATGTTTTTAGTTTTTACACGGTGGAATTCTCTGTAAACGTTGAGCTCGTTGCGTAAAGGGTTAACATGTTACAAGGAGTACCTTGAAAATGCACAGTGGCTAGAGCAAGGTAATAGACTAGCTTACACTTCAGAGAGATGGTGAGCACACATGCTCTTTCCCCGGGCACTGCAAACTCACAACTCAGTTTACAGTACAGTCAGACCTCGCTTATCCGGTCCTCGTTTATCCGGATCCCTCGCCATCCGGAAGAAAATCGCTGGTTACCGATGTGCAGCATATGTTATGTATACAACATAACCGGACCTCGCGATCCGCATACCGGTGCATGATTTTGTGTACAAACTGGTTGAAATGTGTACAAAAAGCTTCGTCGTATCCGGTTGCATGTGCCTTGCAGAAGCTAGAATCAGGGAGTTGTACAGGCAAATGAGGTCCTTGACCTGCTGGGTGCATGTGGACAGCACTCAGTTGCATGCACTTGTCATTTTTCTCGCTTGTTTTACATACTGTGCACGCTAGTTGTACTGCATAGGACCCGTCTACTTCGAAGTACATGTATGTACGATGTCACTGCTTTTGATATGCCACATGCATATACAGTATGTGTGTTCAGTTATCCGGTTCCGTCGCCTATCCGGATGTTTTTGTGGAAAACAGATGTGTGCGGTTAAGCGAGGTCTGACTGTACCATGATTGACGTTTCGGCAAATTGCCATTATCAGGATGCAAATTATTAACTTATTCAAACAGGGCTGGTCCCAAAAAGTGTTTGGATAACTAGCATGTGATTGTATGTTCAAGCACAGTCGTATACATGTACTTAGTCCACATAGGGTATGTACCGGTATATCGGTTATTTAGCATGGAGAATGAAACCACAACAAGAAGGACTGAACAACAGTGCATACTGACCATGGTGAAACAGATGACGTGCAAGATCATACGTGATGCTCAGAGGATGCTGCAAGGGACCAAAAAGGGGAAGACACAAGATACTCAAGGACCAAGTGAACACAGAAAAGTCCAGAAATGCTGCAGGAAATAAAGGACATAATCCTGACAGTACACACAGCCCTCCCTAATCTGATCACCTCCCTCACTTGGCCACCATACTGCGTCCATCGAGTCAACTTCCTCTACCAGGCAGAGCTCTCAGTTCTCTTAGCTCTCTTGTTTGCTGACAGGTATGTTTTACTACTGCATGCACATTTGAAAATGCCTCCATCGCAAACACACACCAGCACAGGCTCTTAGCTGCAACGAATACAATCAATCGTCACTATCAACATTTCACCCATTGGCCATCATCAGTGCCTCAGTAAGGAAGTGGAGGCAAGCAACACCTAGTATAAATAGGAAAGCTCCAGAAATAACAACTCACGCGCATGCAATTGGTGACAAAACGATTGCAGTTTTTAGCAGGTATTTGTAAGACACAAGTACTCCCAAGTCATACATACAGTCTGGCATTCACATGTAAGGTGACCAAAGACAAAACTATTACGGCACATTTAGACCAGCAGGTGCCATAACACGTGTAACACTGCTATGATTATTATGTACAGAATGTGTGTAGCAAGTGCAAGTGCATGTACATGTACATGATTATACATGTACATGCTATCAGTAACAGGTGGTACAGTCTGGTGACACCCAGTGCGCGATAATAGAAGGTCGAGTGTATGGCATAATATTCCCAGTCATCAGACACTCGACATTCACTCTGCGCTTGGCATAGACAAGGCTACGACCTGACAGTGTCCTCGTACTACTAGTACTCAAAAAGGTCTGCTTTCCTCAGGGTGGTGAACATAAATATTCAATTCTAAGTCAGGTGCAAAATGCCAGTCACGATGCCAATACAATGTGGATTTTCAGAGACATGGTGGACGCTTGCAATTTGCATGCAGCGTGATTGATTGGCTATCACCATAGATATACTGGCTGAAGCACTGAAATGCTGTGAATGTTATTGGGTTTGTCCGCTGAGTGCATGTCATAAATGCAATCAAAACATTCTTACTTAGGGTCGACCAGCGAATACATACCCTCCTAGCTTCGCTCGCAGGGTATGTAATGGCTGGTCTTGCCTTTGTACTCATGATTGATTCCATTCATACGAATATGCACTGAGATACAAGGTTACACAAGTTCTGACCGACGCACTTGCCCTCAAATCTGACTACACACCTCTTGCTCAACTTGCACAATGGTTTACATTTCAAACGTAATAGTAGGGGCTCTCTCTATACATGTGCATAGCGCAACACGGCATTGTATAACACTGCAAACAACACACACTATGGCTGCAGTTACATCTATTGCTTTTGTTAAATTAACGCCATTGACCAAACCAAGAGGACTGCACATTCGCTGAAAATACTACCGAATGTGCAGCACTTACATGTCGGTGAAAATCCAGGAACAGCTTGATACATGACGGCAATGGGTTTAACAGCTTGCAGATCTGATCTAGATAGTTGCTCAATCCGGCTTTGCGCTCTTCAATAACTGAGTGCCGTTGGTTGCCAAACAATCGCCTTGCGGGCAACAAGTTCTTGTCGATGCCATGTTGCTTGGTGAGCTGAAAAATAGAATATGAACACAACATATGAACGGCTTTACCTTACTGTACGGTACTGTAGCGGACATTGAAATCCATTGAGAAGTCAAGCGGTCACGGGGCGCTGGCCTTGCAGCCGCGTGCACTGCAGGTCCATTTTTTACAGTGTGTGCGTGAACTACAGTGCGTGTACGTGCTAAAAGCAGTAAGGGCAACGCCAGCCCCGGGCATCCCATCGGATTTTAATGTCCACGACAGTAGTATCCCGTCTTCCTTGCCCGTGTGAAGCCAAACAAATCAAGTCTACTACGCAGTATACAATATAATTATTGCATATGTTCTGCCTAGTGGAGGGTTGATTGCCCTTTTTTAAAAATCTTGCATTGATATATTCTTGCATCCTCGGACATTTGCTCCAAAGCTTACAATAAATCAGTCTCATTGAAAACAATGCAAAGCCACGGAGGGTAGCCCAACCCAACCGACAGGTTAATGGTTGGATGGTTGGACTGGAGCTGGCTGCACTGTAGTTGTCTGCTAAACATTGTCAAAGGGACACATTCCAATCTATCACAGACAACAATCAACATGACCCAAGCGAGATAAGGAGAGAGAGAGAGAGAGAGAGAGAGAGAGAGAGAGAGAGAGAGAGACAGAGAGAGAGAGAGAGAGAGAGAGAGAGAGAGACACGCACACACAGACACAGACACACACAGACACAGACACACTCACACACACACACACAGACACACACACACACGCAGTACTTACCACTTCGTTCAGACTGTAAAATTCACTATAGCGACGAGATACATACCAGGATGCATCTACAAAAGTGACTTTCAGCTGATAAACCTAAACAAACAAAACAAATGTAGATAGAACAGACAAAGCACAGAGACATGTACAGACATGCGCATGCACATGTTATATGTGCTCACTGATCATGGGGCATCTCCAGGAAATCACAGAGGGAAGGAAGAATCTTGCAAAGATGATTGCAAGTTCGCACCGGCTTACAGACCACCCAAAAGCCCCCCCCCCCCCACACACACACACAGTCCAACCCCTCAGAATCGAGGGTAGGTTTTCAAATGTCAGCATATCTACGTTAAAGTGTGAGGACAAGATGCAATAAATGGATTGATTGCATGAGGGCACATGTATGCAACCTAGGATATATGTAGGACTCAGTGAGCAGTCACGTCTCGATGACCGATCACGATCCCCGTGACCAATCAAACAGTCACAAATCCCCGAAGAGCAGTCATAAAGTCACACACCAGTTTGAATCCCGATGACCAGTCAGAAACAGCCGCGACTTTCTCTGTGAACGGTCACAGGATCCATGTCAAAATATTACGACTCAACTGTAGGCATTCACGCGTTCAGCATACTTTTTTCCTTCACAGGTTTCCATGGTTTCAGAAGTGAGCAAGAAAGATTTCGATCAACTCTCGATCTCCGCGTAGTTTACTTGTAGCTCGAGTCTGGTGTGTGTGGGCTCCTCTCCAAAACGAAGGGTGGTCAAAAATCTTGCAGGCTTCAGATAGAATCTCTTTTGAGAGGACGTTCTGGCTAGTAGGTTGTGCTATTCATCATATTTGAAGAACAAACTTCGTCGTTCAGAAAAGCTATTTCGGAATATTTTCAGTCATGTAATTTTTGCATGCCGATCTTGCTAGAGCAGAGACTGACTTCAACTGATCCAGCATGCAAGCAGCACTCGATTTGTGTTTTTGGAGAGGATGGGTGACAAGATTACGGAGTCAGAAGTGGACGATGCAGAGACGAAAATATAATGAAGATGGAAATGAAAATATGTTCATTTCCAAGAAGGTACTGAGTACATCAAGCACCTTCGTGTGTGTAGCTCTGTCTTTCTTGTGGAAGACTCCACAGAAAAACAATGTCCAGCTTGTTGAAACTGAAACTGCCTCTCAGTTGAAGTCGTTCAGGAAGACATCTATTCAAGACATCATTGATCCATTCTCAAGAACCATCGTAAGAAATTAAATCAAGTCAAGTTTATCGATAAGAATGGCGAACTAGACCAGAGAAGTGTGAGTGTCTTGTTTTGACTGCAGGAAACTGTATTTCAATATTCTGGCTCAACGTAGTGCTTACGCAGTTTACTGCTTCGAACACATCTTCATTTCTACTCCCAAAATAACTCTGTAAAATTTATTGATGCAACATTAATCATCATGCATCATGGTCTTTCTCGTTGTGCTGCTATAACGTGTATAAGTACATGCATACGAGTACTGTGTACCGTTTACTGTCTCCTTGTCAGTGTTTTTGGGCGATCCTCCACACCTTCATTTGTCTTCCAATTATTAATTTTATGGAAATATTCACTCACCTCAACTTCTTTTGATTGCTGGTGCGAATGTAGCCTGCGATGCCTGCTTGTTAGTGAGAGTGCACCAGACATGTATCGATATGTATGTCTGACGAGATGTTCTTGAATAATAATACAGAAGTACTTGTGTCCAAGTGTCGTCATGAAAACAAGTTCTACCTCCGTAACTTTGTCCGCAAGGTCACGTGAATCTAGCTGGTAGTCCCGCTGCCTATTTGTGTGTGTGTGTGTGTGTGTTTGTGTGTGTGTGAGTAAGTGTGCGCGCGCATGTGTGTGTGTGTGTGTGCATGCGTGAGAAAGAGAGTGTGTGTGTGTGTGTGTGAGAGAGAGGGAGAGAGAGAATGTGTGTGTGTGTTTGTGTGTGCGTGCGTGGATGTGTGTGTGTGTGGATGTGTGTGTGTGTGTGGATGTTTGTGTGTGTGGATGTGTGTGTGTGTGTGTGTGTGTGTCTCAAACTCTCTCTTCTACTCTCCCCCTGTCTCGGGGGGGGGGGGGGGGGGGGCGGCGTGGCCAAGCATTTGGCAGCTGTACACCAGGCCAGATGTGTGTGTGTGTGTGTGTGTGTGTGTGTGTGTGGATGTGTGTTTGTGTGTCTCAAACTCTCTCTTCTACTCTTCCCCTGTCTCGGGGGCGGCGTGGCTAAGCATTTGGCAGCTGTACACCAGGCCAGGTGTGTGTGTGTGTGTGATGTAGAGAATGAATGACATAATTATGTGCGTGTGTGTGTGAGAGAGATTTAGAGAATGAGTGTGTGTGTGTGTGTGTGTGTGTGTGCACGCGTGTGAGTGTATGTGAGAAAAGGGAGAGAGTGTGGGTGTATGTGTGTGTAATGGTGTGGGTGTATGTGTGGTCCCCAGCTCTATTCTATGTCATTCACGCTGGAACTGCTGCTGCATAGCCCCAAGTCTGAAGACTTGGCAACTTCACGCCTGCACCTGACTCTTGCACTATAATACCCGTCGCCTATGATACCCCTTAGAATTTCCCACCTAACCCCTTGCTCCCCCTTATGTTCAGGCTGCCCGTTTAGGAGCCATCAGTTGCCTGACGATCGTAGTAATACGTGAAACTCAGAGTTGTGACAAAGCCTCCAATCTCTCTTGTAATACAGATTTACCTATATTCTGCCTGTGACTACTCACAGAGAAAGAGTGGTCACAACTGTACATTCCGCATGGAATTATAGTGGTCACAACTGTATTCTGTGACCGCTCATAGGGTATTATAGTTTCCACAACAAATCCTGCAGTACGAAGCACCCTGCGAGCAGTCACGAACTGTGTACTTTACACATGTACATGTATGGTGATTTGTGACTGGTCATGGGGCATTGTGACTGGTAAACTAATTTGTGACTGGTCATGGGGGGTTTGTGACTGTTTGACTGGTCACGGGGACCGTGATTGGTCACGGGGCCTTGACTGGTCACTGAGTCCTACATATACCCACAGGAAGGTACATGCACCACTAAATCAACTAAAGCACGCGCCCAAACTAGTCATGTGCCCTCTGCTCTGTTTGGTCCAACCGACTAGGCTCACACAAGACTGAGCAGCGTGCGCATAGCCATGCCAAATAAACGCAAATAAATCAAAACACAAATAAATCGAACCACAAATAAATCAACTAGCATCACCGAGTGCCTGCCTGCCCAAGTCCTCTATTATTGTATGGCAGTCGTTGCACAACACTCTGACTGCTTACTCATTCCTTGCATAACTGCCACGAAAACGATTTGTGCATAAATTCTCACTGTTGTGTCAGCATGTCATAATCTTACTCAAAGTCGTATACGAATGTACCAGTAATCAATAATCATTTTTTTGTGAATTTACTACAAACAATAACAATTAATTATTGTGACAAGATTCCTCATACGACCTAACAACACAAAATTGGTACAAGAAGAAAGGGACTATCACCTTACAGTATAATCCTCCACCACCTGCGAGTTCAGGACGGATACTTTCTTCAGCTGGGAGGACATGTTCAGCGATCTCAGCAATGTCACAACATGTACTAAGTCGTATGTACCTCGCCAAGGTAGAAACTACTACTATACTAAGGAAGCCTTTCGTCTGAAACAGCCATATCACAGGCAGGTAGTTCAACAAATTATTTGATCATGCTTGAAGCAAATCCACGCACCATGAACACGACAATGAGGAGCTTAGAAAAGCTATGTCCTGACTTTCAGATGGACACCAGTCATAAGCAGTTGGGCTTCACACAAACAAATCGTAGGTAATGCTGAACAGGGTCTGGGGCTACTGTCTCTATCACTCTCCCTACGTCTGCACCATCCCTAAAGTGGTTGCTTCTCGAGGCAACTCTCTTTCTAGCTTGACAGAGTCGACATTGGAGTACAAGTCATGTAACTCGACGTCTCGATAACCATGATAACTGTGCACTGGTCAGAGACATAACAGAGATGGACGCTGTTGTCATTTGAATTTTTTTCATCAGCCCTGGAAATACCTGACTGAAAGTGACGTAATCATGACATGAATAATTTTTGCACTGACCATGTGACTGTGTGCATTATGTGCACGTGAGATATAGATGGTGAGTCTGGTCACTCTGGTGACGCCATGCAGTGCATAACGTAAATACCGGATATGCATGATGTGAGTCAGGGAGTCGTCAAATACCGTATTTGCCGACTCCCTGATGATGTGAGTCAACACTGGGTTTTGCCGCTGAGAGTTTCATTTTCAGTCCATTTTGCTGCTGACGGTTTGCCCCCCGCCCGCCCCGCCCCCCTGTAAGTAAGTTAGTTACTCTTTGATGTTGCTTGTGATTTCGCAGCACGGCCCGGTTACCAAGAGTGTTTATGGACTCTTATTATTATTATTATTTAAATTTTGAATAGGGCAATCCCCACAGGCCTAAGGCCTTTTTACAGGGTACCCTATGTGGTCACGTATAGATTTGCGGAATAGTGAAAGCGAGGAGCAAGAGCGAATGTCAGCTGGAAGAGAATTCCAGCGGTCAGAAGCCAGAAAGCTCAAAGCGAATAAGCCATAACGAGTGCGTGCTTTAGGCAGAGCAAGTGAATCTATGGACTGGGAACGTGTACGGGCAGCTGTGCGTGTTGTGGCAGAACGAAGGCAGAAGCAATCAGAGAGCAGAGTGCTACACATGCCACGTAGGGCCCGAAAGACAAGAATATACAGTTTAAGCTGATAGCGGCAGTGCAATAGGAGCAAGGCCATATCTGGTGTGTAAGACTGAAACATCATAGTGCCAAGGGAAACCAAAAACAATCCTAACAGCGCGGTTAGCAATACGAGTTAGTCTATCATGTTGTGTGGTGTGAAGGCAGTGTACAAACGCATCATCAGAACCATACTCAAGGTGTGCTTTAATAAATGAGCAGTAGAAGGTCTTTCTCGCAGCCGGTGTCAGATTGTCCCTGATCTTGCGGAACATGGCAAGTTTTGTTCCGACCTTTTTCTCAACTTCAGTGACATAGGAGAATCGGATAGATGTTCGTCAATGGTGAGGGCCAAGATACTTCACCGTTGGTGTTGGGGATATGAGGAGGACATCGCCGAGCCGAAGGCAGATGTTAGGAGGAACACATTTTGTTTGTTGTCTTATGATGATAAAGTGAGTCTTGGAGTCATTAAGATTGAGACCTCGGTCACGTAGGTACTCTCTGATGATAGATATGTCAGCAGAGAGATCATCAGTGAGTTTCTGCAAGTTCGTGCCTGCCTTATACATAGACACGTCGTCTGCAAATTGCCGAACCTTGCTCGTGATGGTACATGATGGCAGAGCTCGGACAGATAGGTTAAAGAGGGCAGGACCCAATGTTGACCCTTGAGGTACACCTCTTGTAGGTGTGTACTGTTCACCTTCCTGATGTTTCGTGACTACTCGTTGGCGACGGTCACGTAGGAAACTAGCTATCCATTGCAGTGCAGTACCACCAACACCAATAGAGAAGAGTTCTTGAAGAAGGGAGGCGTGATTGACTGTGTCAAATGCTTTGCTGAGATCGAGAAAAGCAGCGACAACAAATTGGCCCTTGTCTAGACATGCTTGCCAGTCGTTTGTTGTCGTGGCTAAAAGATCTTCGAAGGAATGCTGCTTGCGGTAGGCGAACTGTTCATTCGGCAACGCGTTCGGAAATGATTCACCTTGTCTGTGCGACATGATTTGCTCATACGCGCACCTCTCCAGCAGCTTGGAAGCGATCGGGAGCCGGAGGGAAATAGGTCGATAATTACTGGGATCAGATGAACTCACGCGCTTGTGAATTGGACGAACGTTGGCAATCTTGTTTAAAGAGGGAAAAATACCTGATCTGAAAGAGATGGTGAAGAGCTGGGCAAGAGAGGGAGCGATTTGTTTCTGGAGGAGTTTGTAGATGGACGGAGGTATTTTATCTGGACCACTTGCTTTGTGGCTTGCTACAGTACTGTATTACTCTTGTTCTATTCAGTACCGAATTCGGGATATCCACTTTGGTTTTCATTTGGTTGTGAAGTACAATGTAATTATTTGATGACAAGGCTGGGAGAGTCGCCGGTACAAGCAAGAGTACATGTACTCTTGATGTACTCTTGGTACAGTACAAGTTACTTGTGGCCCGCGACTCCGGTCCCTGGTACAGTACCATGCAGCTATCAGGGAGTCGTCAAATACTGATATTTCACGACTCCCTGCATGCTATTAGGCAGATGGCAGATGGGTCCGCCTTTGGCATTGCCAGGAGTGGGGTTCCGGCCCGGGTCTACCCGTGACTAGGGGTGTGCGGATAATGCTCGAAAAGGTGGCAGATTCTGCTCCAAAAGCAGTGAAATTGGCAGAACCATACAAACCAGGGAGTAGTACAATACCGGTATTGTACTACTCCCTGATACAAACCTTATGGCGGGCAATTCCTCGAATTCTGCTCCATTTCTTTATCCACATACCAAACATGCATGAAACTTACCAGAAAAACGGTACCGAATTATGCCAATTTTTCTGCCGGCATTATCCGCATATGCCTACCCGTGACTGGCGCATGGCAGAGACTCGGAGCCCTACACATACCATAATATCACTGAAGAGTATAGGCTAGCTCCCATTGCCATTGGTCCGGTCACACAGGCCGATGAGTGTTTCTTTTTACAAGAAACTCGGAAGCACGAGAAAGACATTGGTCTCTGCTGTTCTGCCTTGTGTAAGCTCTGTCTCATGATCATAATGCAGATACTCTTGAATATCAAGAGTCACATGATATAAGCTGGGAGCTTATTTACAGAGATTGTTGCATTGAACAGCCGAATCACCGAGTACATGGTTAATATCATGTGTAGGGCACCCTGGTCTACCGTGACTACACTACATGTATGATGCAGATCTATGCCGGTATTTTTTTTAACATACTATTCAGTTTACTTGACACAATGTCCCCGCGGCAGGTTTTTTATAGTTCTCGAATGACCCCGTGGCACTGAGCTGAATGAGCTGAATAGAGCCTATGGAAATGAACAACTGGGATTTGTCGCAAATTCTGTGCTCGCAATCCATTCGACAAAACTGTGGAAAGAGTTCCGACATATTGTGAACAATGATTCATCTGATATCACACAGAATAAAGAGTACACCATTGAATGCATGAATTCGAGGGAGACTGATGAAAAATCCTGCCTTCATTTCGGAAGAGGCGGAATTGGCCAAGTGCATTCCGTGGACCCTTTATACAATGTCATGTAGCTAGTGAACAGTCTCCCTGTCTCCCTGGCCACTCTGCAGTGACCCGTGCAGTGCAGACTGAGTGCGTCTCAACGCCTACCTGTACTAGCTGTAGCAGTGCTACATACACGCGCGGTATGGTATGCATGCATTCCGAAATGTATTTCTTAGAAACACCTTGCAGGCGAACCCACCCACCAGAAACGTCTCTTAGAGACGTCTCTAAGTAAATACATGTAATTACGGACGGCCCCATATTTTACTTCGGTGGCTCAACAGTACAATGTACTACTACAAAGTAGACATATGCGGATAATGCCGGCAGGAAAATTGGCATAATTCGGTACTTTTTCTGGTAAGTTTCATGCATGTTTGGTATGTGGATAAAGAAATGGAGCAGAATTCGAGGAATTGCCCGCCATAAGGTTTGTATGGTTCTGTCAATTTCACTGCTTTTGGAGCAGAATCTGCCACCTTTTCGAGCATTATCCGCCAATGCGTACTACAAAGAGGCCCGAAAAACCGATCATAAGGAGATAAAAAGAAAAAGGAAGGAGCAAACCAAAAGCTAGATGAAGTGAGAAAAACAAACAAAAGAAACAGTATTTATTTAGTTCAAAAGAAACAGGAATATAATAATTATATAATCGAACAAGCTATGTTAACCCTTCTGAAAGTCAACAAATATCGGCGCATATTTATTTTCGGCTATTTTCGGTCTGGTCATGTTTGACCGAAATTTGTCGTGGCCGAAATTTTGTTTTGCAAGGTTCAGTGTGATAGTGCATACAGGCGGCAGCAGTACAGGCCGAAAATTTGATGCGGCTGAAATGGATTTTAGCCCTGGGAGGCTGACATTTGAATGGACCGAAAATTTGTAGTCTTCAGTGCTGTAGCAACTAACTTGTGCTGGCATTACAGCATTCACCAGCTTGCAAGGGTGATGGATCATATGCTAGGGACTATGGCACAAAGAAGTCATTGGCTGGGATTGATCACACGGACCTGATGCCAGTGGTGGAACTCGCAGGTTTCAACGTAAAAGGGGAAACGTTTTGATAAGGTGCTATAGAATTTTGTCGAGTGGATACATAGCAGTGTTTGTAACTTGTAAGTACATCTTTCCTATTTATTACTTCGAGTACCTTTGATTTGATCTATAAGAAGAAGGACCAGGGAACTACAAATTATGCTATAATGTCCACTAGTGTAATGGGTAGCCGAGTGGTAGGCGCGGTGAAATCAACAAGAATTACTTTTATTCTACTTCTTTCAGGTACACACCTGAAATATAATTATTAGTGAAAGAAGAAGCGGCAAAATAACTGACTTTCTCTCCGGTGCACACCTGGAGGTTGAATAGCTCGTTATTATTAAAATCTCTCATCTTCATCAAAACAGAAATGCGCAGCCGCTTTTATGCAGCAGACGCCGTACGCTTACATACGGAGATACACTAAATATACATCAGGCAAAGCTCCGTATTAGTTCCGTAGTGGTTCCGTATTGGTCGGGCAGGGATACTATACCCTCCCTTCCTACAGATAATCACGCCCTCGTGATTTTCAAAAAAAAATAGTGAGGAGTTACGAACACAGCGTCAACCGGAAGATGGCAAATTATATCGGAAATGATAACGTTTAGAGTAGACAGAAGAAATGAACTAATAACAAATCATAAAGTAGAAGCACACCAGGTTCACACGATCTCACGGGGTCAAAAGGGGAAAGAACTGTCCTCCAAATAGGACCTGAAACCACAGCACTCTTGCTGCACAACGCTGGCACAACCCGCCAGGAACATCGCAGTTCAAAAACCGAACTGAATACACTATAACTATAAGGGGCGTTGTCACACACATTGTCCCACGTTAGCTGGGTAAGCCGTGGCTCACCATGATCAGACGCCTACCAAACTAAACTGGATTCACACACTCGCATAAAGGAAGACTGAAGAGAACAGGGAGACTGAAGGAAGACAGGAAAGAAAATGCCATACCTGGAATCAGCGTCAGTAACCACGGCGGCGGCTGGAGCTATGGTGGAGGGCGAGCCAGGTTTTATCTTCATCTTGGTTGAGCCGGTCACTCAGAGCGGCTAGCTCGGCGTCAGACAAATAACCTCACTCCTCGTCTTGATTCGTGGTCTTCACATTGTCGATAGCATCGCTTTGCGCGACGTAAAGAGTGATGGTCTAGCCAGGAAGAGTGTTGACGAAAATCTGCTTCCCACCACGGAGGCGAAGTACCAAGTGAAGAGTGGGCTCCTGCGTGCCGGCGAAAATCAAACGCTGCTGGTCTTGGGGAATACCCTCCTTGTCTTGGGCAGCAGCCTGCCTTTTGTCGTCCTCATCAGCTTCGCCATCACCACAGGTAGTATAGGTAGCGGGTCGCTTGGAATCGCCATCGGAGTGTCCAGTGAGTGCCGTGCGGAAAGAAGGGTGATCCACGCTAGCACCCTGACTGTGCTGCAGGCTAATAAGCAGAGCCAAGCCCAGGAAGGCAAGAAACATGATTCTTATCTTAATTCGTCGCACGGAGCTGCAGCGGGTTGAGCCATGGGGGTCTGGGGTCGAATCACGTTGTTTTATTTAAAACTACACCGCTGCCACCAATGTAATGGGTAGCTGAGTGGTAGGCGCGGTGAAATCAACAAGAATTACTTTTATTCTACTTCTTTCAGGTACACACCTGAAATATAATTATTAGTGAAAGAAGCGGCAAAGTAACTGACTTTCTCTCCGGTGCACACCTGGAGGTTGAATAGCTCGTTATTATCAAAATCTCTCATCTTCATCAAAACAGAAATGCGCAGCCGCTTTTATGCAGCAGACGCCATACGCTTACATACGGAGATACACTAAATATACATCAGGCAAAGCTCCGTATTAGTTCCGTAGTGCTTCCGTATTCAGTCGGGGAGATGTCCTATCTAGGACATCGCACTCTGAATGAGTCTGATTGGTTACCTGTCCCAGAGTTGTCATGGAAGCGTCGGTCGCGCACACGCGATGAAAAGAAGTGCTGCGCGAGCATTTCTGAATGTATGTGGAGGATGCACGATCGTAATGGCGATGGATTTCTTTCCGAATTGGTCAAGTTTGAGGGAACAGGCGGAGAATATCAGACATCGGCGGGGATTGAGGTAGTGTATATTCGATTCGCCATCGAATACCCGACCGAATGGCCGTTTTCGTTTGGGGATTTCATGTGGGGTTTCTCGTAGCCACGCGGCGCTTCTTCGGAAACGATTGCTTCTGAATGTTTTGCCTTTGGAATGTTTCTTCACGCCCCGTGCGTTCATTTCGCCCCAAACCTGGCCATGCAGAGGAGGAAGACGAGGCAGCAGGCGCTAGGCCCGTAAATCACTACCTGGAAGATATTATTTGGCCAAAGCTTGCTGTTGGCGTTTTTGATTTCTTGGATACGACAGCTCTTGGCTAAAACTGGACCTTGGACGGTCTTTCTTGGATATCAACCCAGGACGTGGTGGTCATGGACGTATCGCCATCGCTTTCAGCCAGATCCTTCTGCTGCCTGAAACCAGTGGCGAAAGTAAAAACTTTATCGCAGCAGCAGCTACTGCTCTGCTGAAAGTGCGAACACAAATTAATTGCTTCGCCAACCCTCTTGTGCACTTGCAATTTTCAATGCGACCAAAACGATTCGCTTGCCAGTTCCTTTGTCCAGGCGTACTCCACATCGAGGAAAATAAAATTCGTGAAGGCAAGAGGCAAGATACGAATCTCGACTCGCTTGAGGCAAGCCGCCAGGAGAACGACAACTAATAATTACTTTTGAGACGAAAGGCCTTCGTTGCGTTTGTTTTGAGTGAGACATGTTCATCTTCCTAGGCCGCGACACAAAGTTTTGAGTCACGTGTCACGATTACTATGGGAACAGCATAGTATGTATGCTGGGGCATGCTGGGTTCCGTGATGTCCTATCTAGGACATCTCCAGGACTGGTATTGGTCGGGCAGGGATACTACACTAGCACCACCAGTTACTCAACAATCAGCTCATGCGATAACATTGCGCAACACTGACACTATACTTAAGATCATCGGAGTATATGCCAAATCCCCCTTTTGGCCCGGGGGGGGGGGGGGGGGGGGGATTTTGAGTGTTCAAAGTGCGGCGTATCCTCCGGTGTGTGATCCTAGGAACCACCCCTTATTAGTTACTTTATAAAGTTCTCATCCCCTCCATCCTTTTCACTTGACTAAGTGCATCCTTCGTGTATGGTGGCTGTTCAAAAGTACATCATATGTACTAGTATACAATGTACAGAAAGTTTTGTTGACGTCACCTTTTTCCCGGCGCTGAGTAATGTGAGAGCACGTGCTGCTGGGCACCGACCTTGCAATACAAAGCCCAGCCAAACTTAGGGGCCGGCCAAGTGCACAAAACAAAACTTCCCATAACTACACGCAGCGTGTGGCTCATGTGGTATGACTCGTGATTTTCAGAAAAGATGACGTCCACAAAAATGTCCGCGGTGGGCCAACCCTTCCGTGAGTTGCACACTCTTGTTTATCTACTCTTAATGGGAGCCATCTGTACATGTGCATGGCATTGTATGCTAGGTATCCAAGTGTGTGGCTGGTATCGGAATATACATACATGTACATGTAAGGGGAATCTGAATAATGTAGCAACCACTTAAATGCATTTTGGGTATCTGAATGTACATGTATGGTGAGCATCTGAATGTATGGTGGGCATCTGAATGTATGGTGAGCATCTGAATGTATGGTGGGCATCTGAATGTGTGGTGGGCATCTGAATGTATGGTGAGCATCTGCATGTACGGTGAGCATTTGAATGCACAGTGGGTATCTGAATGTATGAGAAGTATAAGAAATGTGTGGTGGGTATCTAGATATACAGTGCCCATCGAAATGTATGTAGGGACGTCACACAATCAAAATGGCGGTCATCCTGAAAAATTTGGCGATAGGTTTGTCGCAATTTCCAGTTTTTGAAACGCCAGACCAAAATTTACTATTTTTTTCCAAATTTTATATTTTGCCCTCCCATTTTTGTAACACATTTCCCCTTGTGACAGGTGTTCCGTTCCATCTGGGCTATGCATAATGCAGATCAGAAAAATGGCTCTCCAGCGGCAGCATTGAGCAAGGAAATTGGACATAAAATTCTGCAAAAGCCACAAAATTAGAGCCATTTCTCCATCACTGCAGAATGCATTTTAGAGTCCCCTGAGGAGATGCTGGTGATTCCATGACGTCCTTGATTCAATGGAGATGCAACTGTACCTGTACCGGGAAAATCTAGATTGACATGCGAAACATCAATGTCAGCGCTTCATTCCAAGATTTTAATGTCCTTTGTGTATGTTATCACAACACAATTATTGTCTACACTGTCAAGGACTTGATTTACATGTATATACATGTACATGTAAACCCTCTTTGCAGCATCGTAATGTTGACTGGACCAAGACTGCTAATATTCACAATCGCATTTGTTCCAGAGCAATGAGCATTCGTCTTTATTTAAAAACAGTGCACCACTTCTAATTCACTGCTGCCAGGGGCTATGTGCAATATACACCTTGTTCACTGCTGCCAGGGGCTATGTGCAATACACACCTTGAAATATAATGCAAACATCCTAGCTGAACAATTTTAACAAGCGCCGATGCCGAATGCTGCTAGGTAATAAACTGCCATAAAGCAATACGGATAAAATTCATAAAGGAAGGACAGCATGTTACGAGTTATAACTCACTGTCCACCAATGCATCCAGATAATATACAGTTTGTCATAACTCGTAACACTTTGTCCTCCCCTTATTTATCCGGGGTTACATTGCCTCAACATTTGAGTTCAGAAAACAACACCATGTGATATTTACCTTGTAGACATTTGGGATGGAGGCTTGTGTCCACTGCCCCCATCCCTAGCGATAGCGCCATCGATGGCATCAAGGGTTGATAGCGTGTAGCTAGCAGTGACAATGTTGATCAGTGTTGATCCACTGTTGGCGTTGATGTCCCTTATGCATGGGTTGAATCAAATATGGACACAGGCATTAGTCACACGCCAGGTATTTTGAGTAAGCCGACTTTCAAGCACATGCAATAATGATGGTGTCGGAAAGATGGCAAGAAATCATGGCTGGTTGACAAACATTGTGCGCAGGGTGAAAAGGGGTAACATGGATCCACAAGGGCCAAGTATCCAAAGCAAGCAGGAAGGAACCCAATACAAGCAAGTATCTGGAGACATGTTATAAACAATGCCAATTGCAGCTTTTTTTTGCTGTTTGCTTATCTCACCTCCCCATCGCCCACCCATATTGAGCGCCTTCCAACGCAGTCGAAAATTCTAATTCAAAGAAACAAATGCATCAAGTTGGACTACATGTGCACCCCCCCCCCCCCCCCCCCGTCAAGAATATGGTGAATTGCAGTGGGATCTGCTTCAGGCAAAAGAACGTCATGCAAGGGGTATAGACATGCACACACAACACATGCAATTCTGACGCACCTTTCTGCGAGGTATACATTACCAACTGGCAACACGCTGCCAGGTTTAGAAGGCTTGGATGAGATTCAGCATGGCTCCATGACGACCTACCTGGGTGGTTGTGAGCAAAACAAGAGACAATCGCTCAGTAGCACAAGCCCATGCAACAACGGCCTAACGTGGCCACTGCTGCATGGAAATCCACCAGGCTAAACAGCTACACTGCCTTATGCATTGGCTATGTACTAAAATGATGTCATGCACGGGTCAATGGATTGCGGCATCGAGAAGGCACCCAACAAAAGCAAGCTACTGAAGACATGGAATAAACAATGCCAATTGCAGCGGTTTTTTGCTGTTTGCTTATTTCACCTCCCCACCGACCACCCATGTTGAGCACTTTCCCAAGACCTCGGTAAATCAAATTGAAGGAAAGGAGTGCATCTCCATGAGACTGGGCTACTTGCATTCAACTGAACCGGTAGAAAAGAAGGGTGAAGTAAGGCAAGATTTGCAGCCATGCACTATGATTACATACATAAAATTAGTATACAAACCAGGATATATTTACCAAAGATGACGGCGACGGAAGAGCCTTGAACGGGATGTCGCGTGGTGTTGGATGTTGAAGAGATGACCTACAGGGTTTACCTGACCCTGATCTATGCCTAACTAACCCAGAGCTACCCCATTGCATGCACCCAGGACCAACCCATTGCATATCCCAAGGACTAGACTCCCCATGCACCAAGGATCAACCCATTGCATACACGAGGTTCAAGCCCTTGCAAGAGGGAAAACGGGTTTACAAACACAACATGGTGTTGTAAAATACACCGGGTACAGAACGACATAGTTACCAAAGACAATGATGGTAGGTCCGCGCCTTGAGCTGGGCGTAGCGTAGAGCTGGATGTTGAAGAGATGACCTCCAGGGTTTACCTGACCCTGATTTATGCCTAACTAACCCAGAGCTACCCCACTGCATGCACCCAGGACCAATCCATTGCATACACGAGGTTCAAGCCCTTGCAAGATGGAAAACAGAGTTACAAACACAACGTGGTGTTGTAAAATACACCGGGCACAATACAGAACGACATAATTACCGAAGACAATGATGGTAGGTCCGCGCCTTGAACTGGTCGTAGCGTAGCGTTAGATGTTGAAGAGATGACCTACAGGGTTTACCTGACCCTGATCTATGCCTAACTAACCCAGAGCTACCCCACTGCATGCACCCAGGACCAATCCATTGCATACACGAGGTTCAAGCCCTTGCAAGATGGAAAACAGAGTTACAAACACAACGTGGTGTTGTAAAATACACCGGGCACAATACAGAACGACATAATTACCAAAGACAATGATGGTAGGTCCGCGCCTTGAACTGGTCGTAGCGTAGCGCTGGATGTTGAAGAGATGACCTACAGGGTTTACCTGACCCTGATCTATGCCTAACTAACCCAGGGCTACCCCACTGCATGCACCTAGGACCAAGCCATTGCATACCCCAAGGACCAACCCTGAATGCACCATGGCCAACCCTCCTCATGCATGGTAGGGGAAAGGAAATACATGCATAAAATACATGCATATAAAGAGTTCAAAGTGAATAGATGATATGCTAGAATAGAACAAGTAAAATGTGGTGATTAATTACGGCAATTGATGTGAGTGGAATGGGTTGATGTTACTGTCCCGCATCATCTGGCTGCTTCTTCAGTCCAAGCCAGGAACTATGTAGTTGCACTGCAATGTTTGGCAATGTGATGGCATCTGTTTGGGGTGAAAAGCAGCCATGCAGGTACAACTTGAATCAGGGATTGTTCCATTCAATACAAGTGTAGGAATGACATGAAAGGGCCGAGTATCAAGCAAGCTCAGTTTTATTGTTCTTTAATATACAATCAAATGCTGTTTACTTACTGTGTATCCCTTCTATAGCTTTGTGATAGCACGCCTAGTCTGGGGTGGTTACGTTTAATTCCTGTCCTTCATTCAGAAATCGCTAACCGGCGCAATTTTTTTACCACGAACTTTGTTGTCCAACACCTCTGTCCGTAGCTTCCAGATACGGTCTTCTTTTCTTCGCACATATCGCTGTGATGAAAACATCATAGCTCGTCACGGACCTCAAGTGATGTTTTCACAGGTATGTAGCCATTTTCAAAACACATTTCAGTGCGAGATTTTTTTGTTTCCAGTCTGCATTTAGACCAGAAACGAGCGGAAATGTCATGGAATCACCAGCAGATCTCCTCCCCCCCCCCCCTCCCCACCAAGATAACCCTAAAAGCCCAGGATGGAACGGAACACCTGTCATTTGTTTTGCAAAACACTGCCGCAATTCTAGATTGCCACAATGTATTGCCCCTCCCTTTTAGGGGACGATGCGAAGATGGGAACAGATGGCACGTTGACCTGAAATAACACACACACACACACATACACACATAACAACAATAGCGCACAGCATAGCTGACTATAGCTATATGATATACAGGTAAAGTGTGAGGCCTTCAGACTTGAAATACAGTGCGACCATATCAAGAAATATTCCAGAACCATGCATCTTACGGATCCATACTCCAGCTACGCCCATGGTAAATTTTGTCACTAAACAGACTGGGAAGTATTAGCTTAGCTTCAACAGGGCACTGGTTCTTTAACATTGGTATGAGTCGCCTAGAGTCTAGAGCCCTCTACAAGAAATCATGCAATTCATAGCTAAAAGCTGTGAGAAATCGCCCATAAAAACACAATCGTGTAACAGTTATAGGTAAGTGTGAGCTGAAATGATGGTATGAAAGCGGAAATGATTCCCATTAGAAAGATATAACTGCTTTTGATTTGTCCACGAAACTAGGGCTAGGTATCTAGGCTTTGCTATATCTTGACCAATGCATCTCTGTAAGCTGCATTCATTGCTGCTAGATCTATCCCCGTCCTCCACCCTCTCAGGATGGTACTACTGCTGCACAGTCAACACCTAGATATCAGAATGCAGTAGGAGCTGACTGAAATCCCACTCAGAGGCACTGTACAAACCATCAACAAACATCTTGAAAGACGTTATTGTTGCACTTCAGCTATGCTCACCCTGCATTATGCAAGATGGCGATTGGACCAAAACTGTCAGAAGTTGGGTTTTGACAAAATTTGATTTTCTCACCCCGCATGCCCTTTCCTAGCTAGCGCTATGAACATAGACAGTGTATGTAGTGTAGTAGTGAACACAATAGTAGAGAGTACTTAGCAAGAATCCATTCCAGCATCTCCTGAACTTGACAGTATGCAAAACTCGGGACTGTGAAACACTCCAAAGGGCCTCAGGAGGCCATCTACAAGTCAACACAAAAGAATCAGACATTTATCTAAGGCAAATGTAGGCCAAGAGCAGGCCATACACCACAGGGTGGCAATCCAAGGCCTTATAATCGAGGGGGGGGGGGGCTTTCCCCACTCCCAACGGCAGCAAAAAAGCACCAGAAATTTAACTCTAGAAATGAATACAAAACCTAAAGCCAACTACAGTAAAAAAAAAAAAAAGTAAAGCGACCTCTCGATAATGATAACTACTGTTTTTTTATGCACCGGTAGATCTGCATAGAAACTGCACTGGAATAAGTAGCCACCTCAGTCTAGCCACCAGCGACCAGCTTTTAGCGTACCAAGTGCCTTATCTGACCTGCATAATGTATTACAGCAACCACATTTGCTTCATGACTGCATGACATGTTTGACTGCAATATGGCTGAAGTGTGCTCAGAAACGAGTGCATGCAGTCAACGGAAGTGACAAGAGACAGCGCAGGGTGCGCTGCATGCACTTGGGTGAGATGTGAGTATCCACAGATTATTTGTCTGTATGAACGTGTCTAATGCCCTACACTTGTGAAAATGAGTGAGTGGAAGTAACGTCATTATGTGTATGCCATGACGTCATCATGTGTATGCCATGTATAACGTCATCATGTGTATGCCATGTATAACGTCATCATGTGTATGCCATGACGTCATAATGTGTATGCCATGACGTCATCATGTGTATGCCATGTATAACGTCATGACGTCATAATGTGTAAACCATGTATAACGTCATTGTCACTACCTGAGAAATATCCACACGACCTGAATTGCCGGCTAAACAAGCTTCGAAACGGGCTCTTGCCTCACGAATGCCAGCTCGGCAGAATATTGACCAGGGGAACAGTATTGCCCTCAGCTAACTGAAATACAAAAATTCTACCAGTGTTGTGAACTTCACATTCTGCAAGATGGATAAATGACAAATTTCACTTGTTTCCTCCTTGGCAAGTATGGTTGCTTCTAAACAATGCAACCTGATACCGTAGAATCCCGCGGATACCCCCACACGTAGTAAAGTCCGTCTCCCCCAAGCTATCACATCGCTGTTTGTATCTTCCCCCTTTTTCAGCTCTTATACTAAATGGCTGGCGTTGCCCCTTCATGTCCGTCAGGAAAAGTCGCTTTCCTCATTTCGCAATCTTGCAAAGCAGCATTTCAACATTCCCATTCAATAGTCAATATGCCTGTTTAGTCTCGGTCGTCTCACGTCGGCTGTACTGCTCCCTTTCCTCTGTTATTTACCATGGTATTGGTGCACCACCACACTTCTTATACTTTCTTTCTACGCCATGGCTGGCAAACGCCCCCTCCTCATCTATATTGGCACTGATTCATCTTTAGCCACTGGAAGGTGTAATAATAATAATAATCCCATGGGCTTATCTGTTTCACAAAGACATTTCGGTAGGCTTATACGAGAAGATGGGCCTTTACGCTGACACCAAAACCGTGCTGTTGAAAAGTACCAAGGAAGTGAGAAGTGTATTGCTGAAAACCACTGTGCAAACAAAAACAACCGATGATTGTGTTGAAATGTACAAAAAACAACTATATGTACTACGTACGTTGTGAGTTACCGGGGTAATAATTATTTTTGATTGTAAAGGCAGTGCGAGTTATTTTGAGTAATTTGAAGCAAAAAAAACCCGTCGGAAGTAGTACTATGGCTATAAGGAGGACGAGCTGAAGTGACATCGGATTACCTAAGTTTAATCTACTTTATTAAACAATGTTAAGCGATGGAGACGATGCAAACAGAATCTAAGAGGTAAGGAGAAATACATGAAAGGAGAAACAGTTGTCTCCTCGTTGAATATTTATTGAAAGTTGTACTGTTTAAATTAACACACCATAATGCTGCCTACCTGTGCACACTGAGTAACAGACGGCCCATGAGCATGGTTGATAGCATGTCATTGCAGTCCTGTATCCTGGAATATCCTCTCATGGCCAAGTGCATGGTCAAGGGAAGAAAACAAAGAGAGAAAATGCAGACGCCGGGATTATGTGCAGACCAAATACGCTTTATCCTCATTCCGTCGAAAAATGGATCCATGTGCAATTAGTAAGTGATCCAGAAATGCACATGATCAACAAGCAATGCACACAATAGAAATAGAACAGGAAGTCGCCACCAAAAACGATTATGGCGAACATTTAGACGTTGGGAGAATCTTGTCGGATCATTTATCGCTTTGAAACTTAGCTTGCGACTTGCACAACTGGTTATCTATAGGGAGATATCTAGATTTGGCTTCTATCACCATGGAGTTTTTGTCCACACAGCCCATGCAGTCAGCCAGTCCCGATTTTTGTTATTGAAGGTAAGCATTATCAAGGGAGCCAGTTAGTTCAGAGAGTAGTTTTAGTCTTACTTCAAAGTAGTTCTAGTTTACTTTTAGAGCCAGGTCAACATTATAATTATAACCGTCTGATTGGTTCAGATGGCTGTTTAAGGAATTATATTAGTACCCAAATTAGATCAGCTTCGATTATTCCATATTCAGGAGATCAGCAGTATTTATCTTACTGATTAGCGCATATCATAGTTTTTATTTCTGCCCAAGGTCAGCAAGGTTTTACCTCATTACTTGTTAGCTCAATTAGCTCTTTAGCAATTAGATTCAGGGATTCCTGTTCAGTGGAATATCTATCAATCTGACAGCAAGAGTGCTTGCAGTCATGGTATTAGGTCTAGAAAGAGGTCAGTTTAGTAAAACGATTATTGGGAAATCATGAAAAGCCGATAAAGAAAAGCATAAAATGATAAAAAGCAAACACTTAGCACAGCTTAGGCTCCGGATTTTGGTTGATCCATGTCATTATCCGGTCTAGATAGAACCATACCATGCAATATCATGCGGAACCCCCCCCCCCCCACTAAACCTACACAAGCTGTATGGACAAATACCTCCCAAGGCGATGCAATAAACGTCACTAAGTTTCCAGAAACCTGAACTAGTGTCAGGATATAGCAAGCTACTCTTTGATGTATGACGCAATCCTCGCTTCATCACCGAGAATCCCCTCCGCGAAGCGAGTTTTAGGTGCGCCATCCTGTGCTATCGTCCATTGGATACGGGATTGGCTTGAACAAACGTCCTTGCAAACTAAAGCTACAGCGAGATCCTATATTGGCGTCAATGCCAGAAACGCAATATGTATCTGGGAAGGAACAGTGATTACAAGGACGAAGTTATAGCAGCACAACTGATCCTACAAAACTACTGTACCTGAAAGCCGGAAAGGAGAACACTTCTTTCACTGGTGGATATCTTGAGCTGAAAAGATGCTGGCATCAACATATCCCGACGATAGCAGGTGTTTGCGAACGAAAATCTGATGGGTGTCGCTCAGCCGCGTGCCAAGCCACGTGTCCGTATCGGCCAGCGGTTCAAAACACAACGTTCGCTACAAAACAACAGAGAGAACACTGGTTAGTAGGGTGTCCTGGACATGTAGGAATGGTAGCTTGCAAGCATCAGGAACAATATTGTGGTTCACACAATTCACGGTTCATTATGGTGGTCAACTGAAGAACACCAGAAATCCTGTACATGACAATTATAAGAGAGATGGTAAACCAAGTCCAACGAGCTGCTCACCTCCTGGAATTTGTAACATGAAGAAGCCAATTCACCGCCGTCACACTGCGCATGCGCAGCGAGCCCCATAATGCACTCCTTGGCTGCAAAGAAAAGGAGAGAACACTGAGTCGTTACCGGAGAGTATTTCAATTATGCTGGCAGGAATATTCCAGTAGAGGTTAAAAGAAGCTCAACGAGGAATACAGAAGAAGTGGTGGAGAGGACGAATGCCAAAAATTTACCTTCTTCGCTTGCCTTGGTGCTCCAGTTGAGAAACCTGTAGACGGTATTTGCTTCAAAACCAAGCCTGCCAGCTGCACGCGAGCTTTACTCTGTATGGCTCCTACACATCTGTCAAATGCTGGTTGGCTTTCCAATGCTTCGGATTTGCCTCCAAGGGAAATAAAACGGAGAAGAAGGACATTGTGTGCTTCCTCCAAAACAACAAAGAAGAATGGAACGTGTTCTTGATCTGCACTTTGATTCCACCCGGCCTCGCTTGCGAGCGGATGCAGCTGCTAGCATTCTTCGAGCGTGAACTTTGACCTCACGACCCCACGATTCTCGGAAGCGCTCAGCGGCCCGTGCGCCGTGCTGCAGTGCTAGCGGGTAGCGTCCTAACCAGGGAGTCGTGTAGAATCTACCGGTATACGACTCCCTGGTCCTAACAGTGTAATCGCTGCATGTACTGTAGCAGTGCTCGCTAATGCATGAGGAAAACATTGCGGTCTAGTGTGAACTTTGGAATGGGCCAATTTGCAACGGGCAAGGTGGGACGTTGCACAGCGACGTCTAGGCTGTAGACTGTAGACTGTAGCAGCGAGACAACAACACTCACCTGCTTCAGAGTTAGCTCGTCTGCTACAGCCTGCTGCAGACAAGCTATTTTAGAAGATTCTAGAATGCGGCGAGCAGCAGGCAGCGTGCCACTGCCAGTAGCCTCGGCTCAGACGGACGTCCGTACCGCGAACGAAGCGACCCGATCCCGATCCCGACCGAGCATCTAGCTGGCCCATCGAAACGCACACCCTACCGGGGTCCGCTAGCACATCAAAGAATGTAAATCAGTCGTGGCCTGCTCTCGAAGAAGGAACACGAATAATGTTTATCGAAGACAAACGTATGGAGGCGACAACGAATCCATCGAACTCACAATAGCGCCAATACATCCATCCTGAACTCGGCACGCAATACACCGCAGCGGCAGGCCTCTATCACAGAAAACACATGGTTTTGCAGCTCACACACGGCTTCCTGTAGCTCCTGGCCGTATCTACCCTACGAACAAGGACATTGCGACTTCGGTGGTAATATCCGAAGAAGGTTGCTGCTCCTATTGAACATGGAACTCGAGACAAGAAATCTCCACTCCTCGCCTTTGAGATATTTTGAAACTAAATTTAAAAAGAACCTGCTAAATGGACAGTGTTCCGTGGAACTCATCCCTCATCACTTGACCCTTTTTGTGTAGGCTAATGAAAAGTGTGGAAGGAGCGCCACAATTTACATGCCTCCAGCAGCTATGTATGCCGGGATTATCAACTACGTACAGTAAAACGCCGCTTCCAGCGTAACAAACACCAGTCCTCGTATGTGCACTGTTGAGAAATCCAATCAACCCTGCCCGAGAATCATGGTGAGGAACATTGCAGCATAACTCTTGGGTCGGGTCTCTGTACTTGGGCACATCAACTGATAATCAGGGCGTTAAAGAGGGCTTTGGATGTTATTCCCGTCTACCCACTTTGTACTTGCAGTTGAAATCTTGGGATGAAAAGTCGTTGTGTGTTCGGGGAGACTCGCTACACATTCACGGTGCACCGGCGACATACGTAGATTCTTCGAATTCAACGCAGGCTTTTGCATTCTGCAAATGTACATACTGGCGTGTAGTAGATGTGACAGCTGTGAGGTGCACTGAGCTCATGAGCTGCGTTCACAGTCATCATAATTATATCATGGTCATGCTGAACAAAGGTGAAAGGAGTTTAGGGATGCGCATACCCTCATGGCCCTGGGATACCCAAATGAAGGCTAGACATGAATAATGCTGTAGTGTAGGTCTACCTGGTGTTCCTACTCAAATAATTAATTTCATGCGCTGCAAATCCACACCCACCACACGGAATACACATGCGGAGCATACCCCCGGGACCTTGGGCACACGCGCATGCGCATGCGCACCCACACGCACACGTATACCCTACTGGGCCTACACAGGAAACACATACTCGACTCCCCCCCTCCCCCCCAAGAAAATGTACAATCGTGTACACATAGAATGGTATTATACCAATACTAAGTACAATGTAGTTCAGAACCAGTATTAGATATTACCTTCTTATAGTTCACGCAATTTGTTAGATTGACAGCATGAATCTGTAGAATGTACCAGTTTCTCTATACGACTATAGTTTAGGCAGCTGTATACACGCAGATGTGTGATGACATTGTGTGTCGTGCATTTTCATGTTTAAATCCGTGGGCCAAACCTGAAAAAGGCCTCCTAGAAAAATCTCAATAATGCAATGAATATAACTAAATGCGCACTCATATCACAACCATGGGGACGAATAATGTATTCCAGAACGTTTTCTTGTCACAATTATCAATGGAATTCGTGACTAAAGAGAATGATGAAACTACAATAGGATTTATACACTTGGAGTGAAACAGCGAGGAAACAAGCATAGTGAGAAATATAGTACAAACCTAGGAACAATTTGCACAGGTAATAAACTATAGGTGAGGTGAGAAATGATAGGAAATTCAGCAAGTGCAGTGTGACAATGGACATGCATGTGCAAGTGTGTGTGAGTGCGACTTGCACATGCATGTCCATTGTCACACTGCACTTGCTGAATTTCCTATCATTTCTCACCTCACCTCACCTCACCTATACCTGTGCAAATTGTTCCTAGGTTTGTGCTATTTTTCTTACTATGCTTGTTTCCTCGCTGTTTCACTCCAAGTGTATAAATCCTATTGTAGTTTCATCATTCTCTTTAGTCACGAATTCCATTGATAATTGTGACAAGAAAACGTTCTGGAATACATTATTCGTCCCCATGGTTGTGATATGAGTGCGCATTTAGTTATATTCATTGCATTATTGAGATTATTGTCTCCACGTCGCCTTTTTAGAAAAATCTCGTTCCGACTTTTGGGCACCGCAATTTTATTGCCCACGTCTCCTCTAGATACATGTACCTTACTGACCAGGATTCCGGTTGTTGTCACTCTGACAGGTATCCAACCGTGATCGAGCGGCTTTTCCATGTTGAGAATTTCTCTCTCGGCGACCATTGTTTTGTATGCACTCCTGCATGTACATGTAGACCTACCGCCTAGTACTTAGTAGTAGGCGTAAGTGCATGCATTATTATTAGTGGTGTGCACGGGTAGTCGGGTACCCGTGCACACCCGTGAGGACCTCGGGTAGTCGGGTACCGAATAGTTACCGGAAACCCGAGGTCGCAGTTGACATCATGTACAGTGCACGTAGATCTACATGTACGTGTACAAATAATTCCCGCATATCTACCCAGTGTGCAAGGGAAGGTGCCGGTGTGCATTGTGGTCTTGCCATGGAAACATTACCCGATCGGGTACCCGTGCTACCCGTGGAAAACTACCCGGACCCGATACCCGAAGAAAATGCTACCCGACCCAGCCCTTATAGATCGATGTGCCGTGCGGTGCACGGCATTGGAGTGTGCTTGCACTGTTTGCCACATGCACATGATCAGATCCACCAATGGCACCATGCATAAAGTCAAGTCGTTCGATTTTCATGTCATGAGCATGAGCCCTGGGCCTGGAAATGGAATCGATTCGGAATCCATTGTGTGCGCGAATCGATTCATGAATGGATTCAGGAATAGATTGGCGTGCATAATCGAACGCCCTCAGGCTCAGTGTTCACAACTGGCGCGTGGACGCGGTACGCTTGCGTGCGATGCCTTTGGCTGTGTTCACACGTGGCGTTTCCATGGTTTCAACCCGGGTCAAGTAATTAATTATTTAGTTTCAACCCGACATGAACACAGCTGTACAGATTGACTGGCGCGGCACGTAAAAAGTGTAGATCTACGGGTGTTTCCATCAGCGGCATCACCACATCAGGTAGATCTACTCAGTATGCGCAGCAGGGCAAGATATGTATAATGATTATGTAGATGTACCGGAACGGCGGAAGCTCACCGTCATCCGGCCGACCTCATGCTCATGCCATCATCACCGGTTGCATGGCTTTACAAAGCCGGCATTTCTTACTTGCTATCTTGCAGAAGGTCAGAATTTTTCCTTCTTTCTTCTTTTCCCCTTCTGCCAGGCACTACATACACCGTACTACACGGTTGCATGTAACCACTGGTAACTGTTAGACTAGAGCAGGAGTTGGGAACTCAGCTGAGTCAAGCTGGACTCAGCGTGTCTATTTGGCATGAAGCACGCTGTCCCTAAACAGTTGTGTGGTTATTGTGTGAGGGTACATGCAGGAGTCCGCGGTCACATGAGATGATTGTTTCATCGCGCTGCGAACAGCGCGACGAGTTCTTCTTGCTCGATGTAAATTTGTTTACTACAATCATTATTGTAGTTGAAGTTAGTGGTGTCGGGTGTCGACTCAAGTGTTCCTTGGTCTTGTCGCGATGGCTGTGGACGCCAGAGCTGCTCGCAGAGCACGCGCGGCGGTCATTCTGTACAGTTCGAGCCTTGGCTGAAGTAGCCGCTGAAGTAGTTAGTTCAGCGTGAGGATGAGAAGTTAGTTCTTTGTTTCCGACATCGATGTCGACAGCAAGGCGGAATCGCAACGTCATCGCCCGCTGCGACGCAGCTCCAGCTGGCCGATAACTACTCAGAGTCGGAAGATGAAGAGTCGTCCTCTGAGATAACGTTTGAGTCTGACGCTTGTGATGGCAGCGACGTCGTGTCTTCGCCTGAGGAGGAAGAAACGGAAGATGAGATTGCGGAGCGACTCCATGCTGGAAGCAGCTGCGAAGGTGCCAATTCATTTCTCCGCACTCTTCAGGTATTCTTTATTATTGTAGCTGCATACTGCACTATTTCGAAGGTATCAAGCTGCCCATCCACCTTAGGGGTCGTCCGCAATTATCGAAAGTTTTTTCCAATCCGTAGTAGCTTCAAATTTTTCCTCACCCACCCACCCACCCCCCCAGTCCGTTATAAAATATTATTGATGGACACACAACCCAACACATATGGAACAAACTCAATCAGTGCTGGTCCGGAGTCATAGTGACGTCATGTATTGTATTACAACTACCATATTGATGTTTAATTGGTGATCACCGAAAAGGGCTGCTTCTTCACCGCCTTTCCAAACAACGTCGCCTGTCTGGACATAGTCAATAACAGTCGTCAGCGCCAGCGCTAGACGGAAGGACTTCAAAGGAGTGCATAGAAGACGATACTCTGGACGAAGGAGACAGTGAAACTCAAAAATAGAAAGTGTCGACTCGCCGTCGAATGCGCCGAACTTTATGATCCCCGGCCCAGAAGCAGCCAAGGAAGCGCGCGCGGGGGCACAGAAACTGCCAGAACTACAAAAATATTTGTAGTAGACAGTTCGCGCGCAGCCGCGTGTGGAAAACAGGGGCTACACGTAGACGTACACGTGGCACGCGCACGTGTCATTTCGGAAGTTTTTCAATCCGTAACTGGCCTTGACCCACCCACCCACTTTCGAAGCTACTACGGATTGGAAAAAACTTTCGATAATTGCGGACGACCCCTTAGAAATAATGCTGAACAATCATTGCACATTCACTGATTTGAGGGAAAGACGTAAACGGGAAAAGTCTGAAGAAAACATGGACTGTCATCACCAGGACTCGAACCAGGGACCCTCGCTTGTAGCTAGCGAAGCTCTAACCACTGAGCTATGGTGTAGTCATCATCCCACCAGAGACCGCACACATACGAATTAATTGTCATATTTAAATTGTGGGCACAAATTACAAAATACAAATTTAGGGTTCACGGATTGGCATGCTAGCGTCGCCAGCTACATCATGCACGTGACAGGCGCGTGCATATACTGTACCACACAATCGGCCAGTGCTCAAATCGCATTTTCCCATCAATATCACTCACTTTCAACTCTACGGGATTCATTACGGTTGGCTCAAACTGCCTGAATTTTTGAATCCACACGCACGAAAGACGTTCCAAGACTTCCACCGTTCGTATTTTTTCAAACGAGTTCCGGGTTTTCCAGTAACTTTGGCCAAAGTTCGGCTAAAAAAACAGGGGGAGCCGTTGCGTTTACGTAAAATATTGAACGGTAGAAGGATAGCCAAGGTTGAGAGCAAAACAACAAGCCATTATTTGTCGAAATAGAACAAGAAACGGCTCAGCGCACCTATTTTCCGTGCACGCGCGCGCGCGCGTACTTTGGCCGACAAGGTGTGCAGAATTTCTGAAGAAGAATAACAAGAGCAGTAGCGCTCGGAACAGCCGTGCTGGACACTTCCAATCCCGACACGATGGAGCGTGTTGGCTGTCGTGAGCTGCTGAAACGACCATGACATTTCTTTTTCTTTGTATACCCTACATATCTTGACGTGCCCTTGCTCAGTTTCGGCCTCTTTACAGGAAGAATATTTTCTTCCTTGGCATCAGCGTAAAACTGTTACACCATCCCCTCCCCAACGGAAAGTTCCGTGGCTTTAACCAATTGTTAATCACGGAACCCAAGAGCATGGGATACAGTAATATCATAATGGTGTAGCAATGCAGCAGGTGGCAAGGAGCAACAGAATACCCAATTGTCAGGAACGGAAGCCTGTGTAACTAAAAAAACTCAATAATGTCAGGAACTGAACGCAAAATAACCACAACATGGAGGAGCTGCAGACCATGCTATCACTTGCGTAGACTAGATAGATAGTTCCGCAGCTGGACAATGTTTTTACCTGACTCGTCAACCAAGTTACTAATGGGCTCCCATGTTGCCTCGCCAACGGGGTAACCCTTCCAATGCACCAAGTACTGGCGCTCACCCCGGTCATCTCTGTGCTTCAGGATGGCCTCCACCATATAGCGGGTGTTTCCGTCCAGATCCATAAACGGAGGGGCACTGACTGGCATCTGTTGGGAATGGTGTTCTGTTCGTAGTGTCGCAGAGCAGTGACGTTGAATACAGGATGACAGCGGAAAACGGACAGACTGACGTGCGCTGTTCCACTCGAAACGCGAGTGTTTCCCTGTGATTTCCTCCAAAGGTCTCGAAATCATGGAATAGTGATCAATGAACCGTCTGAAATAGTTCGCGAAATCCAAGAACTGTCTCACTTCCTTTATAGAGGACGGCGCAGGCCACTCCTTAACCGCAGCAATTTTGTTTGGGTCGGGAGAGATAGATAAACCACTCAGCTTGTGGCCTAGGAAGATGACATTCCGCAACCCAAATTCACACTTTGAGGGTTTGCAGAATAACTTGTTGGCTCTCAAGGTTTCCAAAACAGTGCTGACATGCCTCAAATGCTCGCTCCATGTTTTACTGAAGATAAGGATATCATCAAGGAATACGACCACGAAATCACGTAAATAGGGCTGCAGTATTGAATTCATCAAGGCCTGGAAGGTGGCAGGCGCATTGGTTAGACCAAATCCCATTACCCGAAACTGGAAATGTCCAAAGGGGGTATTAATTGCCGTTTTGGGTACATCTTTTTCACTAATTCTGATTTGGTTGTATCCCGAACGGAGGTCTAATTTCGTGAAGTAGCGAGCCCCTTGGACGGTGTCGAACAGATCGTCAATGTTCGGAAGGCAGGCTTTGTTTTTAATAGTGATCTTGTTTAGATCCCGCCAGTCACAAACGATTCGTAATGACCCATCGGCCTTCTTAACAAAGAACACCGGGGCTCCGTACGGGGACTTACTAGGCTTGATGAATCCTTTACCCAGGAGGGCTGTCAGCTGCTTGTGTAGTTCATCCATCTCGGGCTTGGATAGTCGGTACGCTGCCTTGGATGGTGGCGTTGAGTTGTGTTGACCCGCAGTCGATTAACATTGTCGCTCGGTGGCCGTTCACCTTTCCGTTCACAACAAGGAGATCGTGGTCCTGCGCGTGCGAATCCAGGGCAATGTTGCTGACGTAGCTCCGCACGCACTGTGGGCCTTGGGACTCCAGGGTGTCATCGCCATCATCAGTCTCACGTCGTCTGTCTCCAGGCAACTAAACCTGTTGGCGACTGGTACGGTGACCTTGGGTGCTCTCTCACAGGCCAGTAATCGCACCCCTCTTTTTACTGGCGTCCAGCGTTTGGGTTCGAGTCACATTGACGTGCCAGATGACCAGGTCGGTGGCATATGTAGCATCGTCGTTCCGTTTCCTCGCGATTGGAACGGGGACCAGGAACCGACAGTGGACGACGTACCGGGTTCCCCTGCTGCTGTCGTACCGTAATGAAGGGCATCACTTGCGATACAGCGAGCCCTGCTTCTGTCGCCTTCTGCAGGGTTGTAGGATGCTCCTTCATGACTTCACGCCTGAGTTCCGGGGCCAGGCCCCTGACAAATAGTACTGCGCGAGAGTGGCCATCCAGGTCAGTGATTAAAAAACTGAGCCGCGAGAATTCTGCGATGTAGTCTCCTAAGGCGCCGCGCTGGGAGAGGGAGAACAAACTCCACCGAGCTCTCTCTTGGTCGTACTTCACACCGTAAGCCGCCTCTAATGCCTTCTTCAAGGACGACCAGTCTGGGTATGCAGCGCCGGCTTCCAAGGAAGTCATCAACCACAGACGCGGATTTCCAGCGATATAACTGGCTGCAAACTCAGCTTCACGTTTAGGATCCGCGAAGCGCCACGAAGCCAAGGCCAACTCGACGGCAAATGCCCATTCCCGAAACGTGGGGGGATCTCCGGTGAACACGGGCGGCTCCTTGACGTGTGGGCGATCACGCGGTGCAGGCTGGGAAGCTGAAGCACGAGACTCAGGAACGCACTGGGGTGACGACCGAGTAGAGGGTAGAGCTTCCTTCCGGAGACGGTTGACGATCCAGATGCTGACGAGGATAGAGCTGATAGCCGAGGCCAGAACTAGGCCCACGAACGACCACAGGGGATGGAGATCCATCCTCTTGCTACCAATGTAATAGTTCTTCATTGAGCGAAGGAAGAAGAGAGCGTTTATTACTCAATATACTGGTTATGTATATGAAAGTAGGTGCGACACAAGGTGATAAGGTGTGAGTGGTGAAAGTAGGTGTAAAACTGTTACAGTATAGGTATTATAATACATGCCAACAGTAGAGGTCTACGCTTGTACGTGAAATACGTGTATAGGATATTGACCAAGACGAGGTCTATATTTCCCGTATAGACCGAAGTCGAGGTCAATATTCCATTTACTGTAATACAGGAAATGTTCAGACGTGAATATTTTCGGACAAAGCCGAATTTCAACCTTTCGCTTACACAGTCTCGCGCATGCGCACAACACCAACCAATGACGCGTGTGCACAGCGGCCAAGACGAAACAAACACGTGACACAAAATCTACCACATCAGTTTCTGAGCTGCGAACGGGCAGAAAGGTGAGAACATGTCAGATTTTGACCATTTGTGCCCACCTTTAAATTTTCAATGTACCTCTATAACATGACCCAGCTGTAATGTCAGTGTTCGTGTCGTCTCAGATGCAGAACGAGCTGCCTCTACTATACCCTCGCCACGCCACGCATCAAAAGGACTAGTCAAATGGTTGTTCTCTATTTCTAGAGAGAGAGCTTTTCATTATTACACCTCAGGAGCCGACGGGAGAAGTCACAACTCACATGGCAAAAGGAAACATGATATCAGAAATTGGTACCCTCTTCAGCACAAAAAGTGGTATACTCAATATCACATCAGCACGAAAAGGTGCACGTGTCAGCAATACAACAAAGCAGCGCAGCAGCATGTACGGGTCAGCAGCACAGAGACACAAATACAGCAGCAGGTACGACAAAGAGACAACACGTGCAGCCACATGTACAACATTCGCATTGATTTGATTTTGGTTTGCTTGTAGGGGGCTGGCACCCACATTGAGTGACCCAGAAAATTTGGCACTGTTGTGAATAGTTAAGTCGCAAAGTGAAGAATCACGGGCAAAAAGGCCCAAAACTTCTAAAGAAATGTGGCTCTTTTTCTTGGTGCACTTGCCTATGTCCAGCTATATAACGAGATGAGGATGGTCATTGTCAGTTCTGAGCTGCGAACAGACAGAAAGGTGAGAAAATGTCAGATTTTGACCATGTGTGCTGACCTTTGAATTTCAATGTAACTCTCTATAACATGACCCAGCTGTAATGTGAGTGGTGGCATTGATTTGATTTTTGGTTTGCTTGTAGGGCGCTGGCACCCGTATTCAGGGATGCAAAAATCTTGGCACTGCTGTGAATAGTTTAGTCGCAAAGTGAAGAATCACGGGCAAAAAGGCCCAAAACTTCGAGATAGCTTGCTTTCAGCTTTGAGCAGCCCTGGGCAAGTTGTTTATTGAAATGTGGCATTTTTTCTTCGTGCACTTCCCTATGTCCAGCTAAACAACAAGATCAGGGTGGCGATGGTCAGTTTTTGAGCTTCGAACGGGCAGAAAGGTGAGAAATTGTCGCTTTTTGGCCATTTGTGCCCACGTGTCACTTTCAACATACCTCTCTATAACATGACCGAGCTGTGAAGTGAGTGGTCGCATTGATTGGATTTTTGGTTTGCTTGTATGCCGCTGGCACCCGTATTCAGTGACGCAAAATTTTTGGCACTGCTGTGAATAACTTAGTCGCAAAGTGAAGAATCCCGGGCAAAAAGGCCCAAAACTTCGAGATAGCTGTGATGTGAGTTGTCACCTTGATTTGATTTTTGGTTTGTTTGTAGGCCGCTGGCACCCGTATTCAGTGACGCCAAAATTTTGGCACTTCTGTGAATAGTATAGTCGCAAAGTGAAGAATCACGGGCAAAGAGGCCCAAAACTTGCCTATGTCCAGCTAAAGAACAAGATTAGGGTGGCGATGGTCAGTTCTTGAGGTTCGAACGGGCAGAAAGGTGAGAAATTGTCGCTTTTTGACCATTTGTGCCCACGTGTCACTTTCAACGTACCTCGCTATAACATGACCCAGCTGTGATGTGAGTGGTCGCATTGATTTGATTTTTGGTTTTCTTGCAGGCCGCTGGCACCCGTATTCAGAGACGCCAAAACTTTGGCACTGCTGTGAATAGTTTAGCCGCAAAGTGAAGAATCACGGGCAAAAAGGCCCAAAACTTCGAGATAGCTTGATTTCAGCTTTGAGCAGCCCTGGGCAAGTTGTTTATTGAAATGTGGCATTTTTTCTTCGTGCACTTCCCTATGTCCAGCTAAACAACAAGATCAGGGTGGCGATGGTCAGTTCTTGAGCTTCGAACGGGCAGAAAGGTGAGAAATTGTCGCTTTTTGACCATTTGTGCCCACGTGTCACTTTCAACGTACCTCTCTATAACATAACCCAAGTGTGATGTGAGTGGTCGCATTGATTTCATTTTTGGTTTGCTTGTAGGACGCTGGCACCCGTATTCAGTGACGCCAAAATTTTGGCACTGCTGTGAATAGTTTAGCCGCAAAGTGAAGAATCACGGGCAAAAAGGCCCAAAACTTCGAGATAGCTTGATTTCAGCTTTGAGCAGCCCTGGGCAAGTTGTTTATTGAAATGTGGCATTTTTTCTTCGTGCACTTCCCTATGTCCAGCTAAACAACAAGATCAGGATGGCGATGGTCAGTTTTTGAGCTTCGAACGGGCAGAAAGGTGAGAAATTGTCGCTTTTTGACCATTTGTGCCCACGTGTCACTTTCAACATACCTCTCTAAAACATGACCCAGCTGTGATGTGAGTGGTCGCATTGATTTCATTTTTGGTTTGCTTGTAGGCCGCTGGCACCCGTATTCAGTGACGCCAAAATTTTGGCACTGCTGTGAATAGTTTAGCCGCAAAGTGAAGAATCACGGGCAAAAAGGACCAAAACTTCGAGATAGCTGGATTTCAGCTTTGAGCAGCCCTGGGCAAGTTGTTTATTGAAATGTGGCATTTTTCCTTCGTGCACTTCCGTATGTCCAGCTAAACAAGAAGATCAGGGTGGCGATGGTCAGTTCTTGAGCTTCGAACGGGCAGAAAGGTGAGAAATTGTCGCCTTTGACCATTTGTGCCCACGTGTCACTTTCAACGTACCTCTCTATAACATTAACCCAGCTGTGATGTGAGTGGTCGCATTGATTTGATTTTTGGTTTGCTTGTAGGCCGCTGGCACCCGTATTCAGAGATGCCAAAACTTTGGCACTGCTGTGAATAGTTTAGCCGCAAAGTGAAGAATCACGGGCAAAAAGGCCCAAAACTTCGAGATAGCTTGATTTCAGCTTTGAGCAGCCCTGGGCAAGTTGTTTATTGAAATGTGGCATTTTTTCTTCGTGCCCTTCCCTATGTCCAGCTAAACAACAAGATCAGGGTGGCGATGGTCAGTTCTTGAGCTTCGAATGGGCAGAAAGGTGAGAAATTGTCGCTTTTTGACCGTTTGTGCCCACGTGTCACTTTCAACGTACCTCTCTATAACATAATCCAAGTGTGATTTGAGTGGTCGCATTGATTTCATTTTTGGTTTGCTTGTAGGCCGCTGGCACCCGTATTCAGTGACGCCAAAATTTTGGCACTGCTGTGAATAGTTTAGCCGCAAAGTGAAGAATCACGGGCAAAAAGGACCAAAACTTCGAGATAGCTTGATTTCAGCTTTGAGCAGCCCTGGGCAAGTTGTTTATTGAAATGTGGCATTTTTCCTTCGTGCACTTCCGTATGTCCAGCTAAACAAGAAGATCAGGGTGGCGATGGTCAGTTCTTGAGCTTCGAACGGGCAGAAAGGTGAGAAATTGTCGCCTTTGACCATTTGTGCCCACGTGTCACTTTCAACGTACCTCTCTATAACCTAACCCAAGTGTGATGTGAGTGGTCGCATTGATTTCATTTTTGGTTTGCTTGTAGGCCGCTGGCACCCGTATTCAGAGACGCCAAAACTTTGGCACTGCTGTGAATAGTTTAGCCGCAAAGTGAAGAATCACGGGCAAAAAGGCCCAAAACTTCGAGATAGCTTGATTTCAGCTTTGAGCAGCCCTGGGCAAGTTGTTTATTGAAATGTGGCATTTTTTCTTCGTGCACTTCCCTATGTCCAGCTAAACAACAAGATCAGGGTGGCGATGGTCAGTTCTTCAGCTTCGAATGGGCAGAAAGGTGAGAAATTGTCGCTTTTTGACCATTTGTGCCCACGTGTCACTTTGAACATACCTCTCTATAACATGACCCAGCTGTGATGTGAGTGGTCGCATTGATTTCATTTTTGGTTTGCTTGTAGGCCGCTGGCACCCGTATTCAGTGACGCCAAAATTTTGGCACTGCTGTGAATAGTTAAGCCGCAAAGTGAAGAATCACGGGCAAAAAGACCCAAAACTTCGAGATAGCTTGATTTCAGCTTTGAGCAGCCCTGGGCAGGGCATGCGCTAAGGATTAAAATTTGCTCTGACACAATGTCCTGCCAGTTGCAAAAATGGCCGGACATGTCCGGACATGCAACTTTCACATCAAATCACACAATGTTCAGTGTAGAATTAATACCATCAAAATGTTATCACGACGATGCATTTCAGAAGCAGCATGATCTTTGAAGGCTGACGTTTTCAGGTTCCTTGAGCCAACGACGAAGGAGTCAGAAAAATTCTTGCTGCTGCGAATTTTATCAACAAAACGGGAACACATCTTACACTTCAAAATTTCGACAACGCTACGATCTGAGGGACTGCGCTCATAGCTCAGCCAAACAGAAGTTGAAAGCTCACTATCATACTCGGCGACCCACTTGTCACAAGTGGTCGTCTTGACTCCTCTGGGCTTCTTTCCAAGAGGAGCACCCACATCAGCGGTGCTTGGCTTTCTCTTGCCAGACGACATCACTAATGACTATGAGACAAAGGATTGAAGTGCCTTTTCTTTTTTGTACTTTGCAAAAAGGTGCGCGGACACTTTGTCCGGATATGTACAAAACATCCGGAAACTGACCGTAAACGGTCGGAAATTGTCCGATGTCCGACCGTTATTTCGCGCCCTGCTGGGCAAGTTGTTTATTGAAATGTGGCATTTTTTCTTCATGCACTTCCCTATGTCCAGCTAAACAACAAGATCCGGGTGGCGATGGTCAGTTCTTGAGCTTCGAACGGGCAGAAAGGTGAGAAATTGTCGCTTTTTGACCATTTGTGCCCACGGGTCACTTTCAACGTACCTCTCTATAACATGGCCGAGCTGTGATGTGATTGGTCGCATTGTTTCATTTTTGGTTTGCTTGTAGGCCGCTGGCACCCATATTCAGTGACGCCAAAATTTTGGCACTGCTGTGAATAGTTTAGCCGCAAAGTGAAGAATCACGGGCAAAAAGGCCCAAAACTTCGAGATAGCTTGATTTCAGCTTTGAGCAGCCCTGGGCAAGTTGTTTATTGAAATGTGGCATTTTTTCTTCGTGCACTTCCCTATGTCCAGGTAAACAACAAGATCAGGGTGGCGATGGTCAGTTCTTGAGCTTCGAATGGGCAGAAAGGTGAGAAAATGTCGCTTTTTGACCATTTGTGCCCACGTGTCACTTTCAACATACCTCTCTATAACATGACCCAGCTGTGATGTGAGTGGTCGCATTGATTTGATTTTTGGTTTGGTGGTAGGCCGCTGGCACCCGTATTCAGTGACGCCAAAATTTTGGCACTGCTGTGAATAGTTTAGCCGCAAAGTGAAGAATCACGGGCAAAAAGGCCCAAAACTTCGAGATAGCTTGATTTCAGCTTTGAGCAGCCCTGGGCAAGTTGTTTATTGAAATGTGGCATTTTTTCTTCGTGCCCTTCCCTATGTCCAGTTAAACAACAAGATCAGGGAGGCGATGGTCAGTTCTTGAGCTTCGAACGGGCAGAAAGGTGAGAAATTGTCGCTTTTTGACCATTTGTGCCCACGTGTCACTTTCAACGTACCTCTCTATAACCTAACCCAAGTGTGATGTGAGTGGTCGCATTGATTTCATTTTTGGTTTGCTTGTAGGCCGCTGGCACCCATATTCAGTGACGGCAAAATTTTGGCACTGCTGTGAATAGTTTAGCCGCAAAGTGAAGAATCACGGGCAAAAAGGCCCAAAACTTCGAGATAGCTTGATTTCAGCTTTGAGCAGCCCTGGGCAAGTTGTTTATTGAAATGTGGCATTTTTTCTTCGTGCACTTCCCTATGTCCAGCTAAACAACAAGATCAGGGTGGCGATGGTCAGTTCTTCAGCTTCGAATGGGCAGAAAGGTGAGAAATTGTCGCTTTTTGACCATTTGTGCCCACGTGTCACTTTGAACATACCTCTCTATAACATGACCCAGCTGTGATGTGAGTGGTCGCATTGATTTCATTTTTGGTTTGCTTGTAGGCCGCTGGCACCCGTATTCAGTGACGCCAAAATTTTGGCACTGCTGTGAATAGTTAAGCCGCAAAGTGAAGAATCACGGGCAAAAAGACCCAAAACTTCGAGATAGCTTGATTTCAGCTTTGAGCAGCCCTGGGCAGGGCATGCGCTAAGGATTAAAATTTGCTCTGACACAATGTCCTGCCAGTTGCAAAAATGGCCGGACATGTCCGGACATGCAACTTTCACATCAAATCACACAATGTTCAGTGTAGAATTAATACCATCAAAATGTTATCACGACGATGCATTTCAGAAGCAGCATGATCTTTGAAGGCTGACGTTTTCAGGTTCCTTGAGCCAACGACGAAGGAGTCAGAAAAATTCTTGCTGCTGCGAATTTTATCAACAAAACGGGAACACATCTTACACTTCAAAATTTCGACAACGCTACGATCTGAGGGACTGCGCTCATAGCTCAGCCAAACAGAAGTTGAAAGCTCACTATCATACTCGGCGACCCACTTGTCACAAGTGGTCGTCTTGACTCCTCTGGGCTTGTTGTGAACCCTCTGGTTCTCTAAAGTATCAGGAACGAACGACCCCACACGGCACGAGGACAACTATTTATTCTCAACAATATCTTTCACTTCCATCGACTAATAACAATGAACAATGAATGGAACAACTGAATGAACTGAAACAACTGAAAGAACTAACACTAAAACCACCAGGTAGTTATAGCGTGAAAATGACAGCGTATATGAGAAAAGCATACACATACAACATACAACTACAGCGCACACAGCAAACCGCACATAGCGCATGTAGCGTATACTACGTCGTAATCATCAGCGGTACGGCGGAGTCGGCATACAGCTGCATTGAAACGAACACAATGTCACAAGCGAGAAGGCCTTTCACTCTCGAGAACTTGTCGTTTCACAACATTCTCCCCACCAAAGGGCTTCTCACCGCCGTACAACAACTCACAAGTCAAACGATTTGGGGCTTACTACGCGTCATCTGCTGCTGCGGTGGTGGCCATGGTAGAATATCACTAATGCCCACCACTTCAGACAACTCGACATCGCGAAGCTCGCCGCTGTGGGCTGTCGCACACGACACTGTTACCGATCCACTTCGACATGGGGCAGACGCTGGACCAGACAACACACAACCGATAATGTCATAAAGCTCGACGATGTGGGCTGTCACACACGACATGGTCACCGGTACACTGCTTCGAACCGGGGCGGGCGTGGAATCCGAGGACACACATCGGATCTCTGTGTTCCACACAGTCTCGCCGCTTACTTCTTCCGTGCTAACCAGTAGTATCGCCCTACTCATTTTCTCGGCTACTACGCCTTGCGTTTCTAAGTCTTGCGCCTCTAACTCTTGCGCCTCCAACTCTTGCGCCTCCAACTCTTGCGCCTCCAACTCTTGCGCCTCCAACTCTTGCGCCTCCAACTCTTGCGCCTCCAACTCTTGCGCCTCCAACTCTTGCGCCTCCAACTCTTGCGCCTCCAACTCTTGCGCCTCCAACTCTTGCGCCTCCAACTCTTGCGCCTCCAACTCTTGCGCCTCCAACTCTTGCGCCTCCAACTCGTTCGGTCGAGACTCCAGCTGCTTCTGAGCGTCTCCGACCGATGTCGCCATGCACTGTACCGACCCAGTGGGCCTCGGATCTGATCCTCCCACTGGCTTCGAATACTCTTCTGACCGCTGCTTGTCTGCAAGCAAAGTCTTACACGCCTTTTCCGGCGTCCTTCCGGGCGAGGCAAGCAAATCTCGCTTTGCTTCCTCATAATATGTACTGACGGCGATGCGCTCGGCCATCTTCTTGAGCTTTTCGTTAAACTCTGCGCGGAGCGCACACTCTTGCCGTCTAGCACTGCGCTCTTCAAACTCCTCGCTCTGTCGGAGCCTCTTCTCCACGTATTCTCTCAACCTATCGCCTTCAAATCCATACCGAATTCCGTTGGCGATAAAGCTGGCTTCGATGATCCATAGTTCCTGTGCCATGCTCGCTTCGTATCCTGGCGTGGTCGCCAAATGTTGTGAACCCTCTGGTTCTCTAAAGTATCAGGAACGAACGACCCCACACGGCACGAGGACAACTATTTATTCTCAACAATATCTTTCACTTCCATCGACTAATAACAATGAACAATGAATGGAACAACTGAATGAACTGAAACAACTGAAAGAACTAACACTAAAACCACCAGGTAGTTATAGCGTGAAAATGACAGCGTATATGAGAAAAGCATACACATACAACATACAACTACAGCGCACACAGCAAACCGCACATAGCGCATGTAGCGTATACTACGTCGTAATCATCAGCGGTACGGCGGAGTCGGCATACAGCTGCATTGAAACGAACACAATGTCACAAGCGAGAAGGCCTTTCACTCTCGAGAACTTGTCGTTTCACAACAGGGCTTCTTTCCAAGAGGAGCACCCACATCAGCGGTGCTTGGCTTTCTCTTGCCAGACGACATCACTAATGACTATGAGACAAAGGATTGAAGTGCCTTTTCTTTTTTGTACTTTGCAAAAAGGTGCGCGGACACTTTGTCCGGATATGTACAAAACATCCGGAAACTGACCGTAAACGGTCGGAAATTGTCCGATGTCCGACCGTTATTTCGCGCCCTGCTGGGCAAGTTGTTTATTGAAATGTGGCATTTTTTCTTCATGCACTTCCCTATGTCCAGCTAAACAACAAGATCCGGGTGGCGATGGTCAGTTCTTGAGCTTCGAACGGGCAGAAAGGTGAGAAATTGTCGCTTTTTGACCATTTGTGCCCACGGGTCACTTTCAACGTACCTCTCTATAACATGGCCGAGCTGTGATGTGATTGGTCGCATTGTTTCATTTTTGGTTTGCTTGTAGGCCGCTGGCAACCATATTCAGTGACGCCAAAATTTTGGCACTGCTGTGAATAGTTTAGCCGCAAAGTGAAGAATCACGGGCAAAAAGGCCCAAAACTTCGAGATAGCTTGATTTCAGCTTTGAGCAGCCCTGGGCAAGTTGTTTATTGAAATGTGGCATTTTTTCTTCGTGCACTTCCCTATGTCCAGGTAAACAACAAGATCAGGGTGGCGATGGTCAGTTCTTGAGCTTCGAATGGGCAGAAAGGTGAGAAAATGTCGCTTTTTGACCATTTGTGCCCACGTGTCACTTTCAACATACCTCTCTATAACATGACCCAGCTGTGATGTGAGTGGTCGCATTGATTTGATTTTTGGTTTGGTCGTAGGCCGCTGGCACCCGTATTCAGTGACGCCAAAATTTTGGCACTGCTGTGAATAGTTTAGCCGCAAAGTGAAGAATCACGGGCAAAAAGGCCCAAAACTTCGAGATAGCTTGATTTCAGCTTTGAGCAGCCCTGGGCAAGTTGTTTATTGAAATGTGGCATTTTTTCTTCGTGCCCTTCCCTATGTCCAGTTAAACAACAAGATCAGGGAGGCGATGGTCAGTTCTTGAGCTTCGAACGGGCAGAAAGGTGAGAAATTGTCGCTTTTTGACCATTTGTGCCCACGTGTCACTTTCAACGTACCTCTCTATAACCTAACCCAAGTGTGATGTGAGTGGTCGCATTGATTTCATTTTTGGTTTGCTTGTAGGCCGCTGGCACCCATATTCAGTGACGGCAAAATTTTGGCACTGCTGTGAATAGTTTAGCCGCAAAGTGAAGAATCACGGGCAAAAAGGCCCAAAACTTCGAGATAGCTTGATTTCAGCTTTGAGCAGCCCTGGGCAAGTTGTTTATTGAAATGTGGCATTTTTTCTTCGTGCACTTCCCTATGTCCAGCTAAACAACAAGATCAGGGTGGCGATGGTCAGTTCTTGAGCTTCGAACGGGCAGAAAGGTGAGAAATTGTCGCTTTTTGACCATTTGTGCCCACGTGTCACTTTCAACATACCTCTCTATAACATGACCCAGCTGTGATGTGAGTGGTCGCATTGATTTGATTTTTGGTTTGCTTGTAGGCCGCTGGCACCCGTATTCAGTGACGCCAAAATTTTGGCACTGCTGTGAATAGTTTAGCCGCAAAGTGAAGAATCACGGGCAAAAAGGCCCAAAACTTCGAGATAGCTTGATTTCAGCTTTGAGCAGCCCTGGGCAAGTTGTTTATTGAAATGTGGCATTTTTTCTTCGTGCCCTTCCCTATGTCCAGCTAAACAACAAGATCAGGGTGGCGATGGTCAGTTCTTGAGCTTCGAACGGGCAGAAAGGTGAGAAAATGTCGCTTTTTGACCATTTGTGCCCACGTGTCACTTTCAACATACCTCTCTATAACATGACCCAGCTGTGATGTGAGTGGTCGCATTGATTTGATTTTTGGTTTGGTTGTAGGCCGCTGGCACCCGTATTCAGTGACGCCAAAATTTTGGCACCATAGCCAGCAATCGCATGTCATCACGTACATTGAAAATCAACATAATTTTGTGAATCGACCTTTTTTTCAGGATCACTTTTCAACGAGGACGAAGCAAAGTCGGCCGAACGAAGCCTAGAGGAAGAAAATCACCCTCTCCACTTCACCATCATGATACTGACATAGATACGAGATGAAACAACTAAAAAATCCACAAGAAAACTGTACTGCCATCATCGCGCTGACTTTGGTCTGACTTTGGTCTGAGAATTTCTATCACGATCAAAAATGTACGAGGAGCACTCAAAGATAAGCCACAGACGTACCTTTATCGCTCTCTACTCCTTTTTCAAGGCACAAAAGTCGACCCTCCACTTTCAAACCAGGAACCAGACATACCAGTGGTCCTTTTCAGCTGCTCCACGAGCGCAGGAAATGTTCACCAAGGGGCGCAGAGCAGCATCCATTCCAGAAAAAGAGCTAAAATACGAGTGAGACTGCATGCCTGAGTACATGAGTACATGTATGAGTACATGCAGAAAATAGTCAATTTCAGCGTTTCTGCTCCAAACAGCAACTAGCTTCGACTACAAACAAAGATTACAGCAAAGGATCAAACAACAACCATTTTCTGCAGTTTTTTTGCAGATGGCTTCCTTGTGCTTGGCCCAGCACGCCAAAAATCACACCTCGGAGGAGTACAAAAATTACAACTCTCAGATGTCCTCGATTGCTGGCCATGTGCTGTGAATAGTTTAGCCGCAAAGTGAAGAATCACGGGCAAAAAGGCCCAAAACTTCGAGATAGCTTGATTTCAGCTTTGAGCAGCCCTGGGCAAGTTGTTTATTGAAATGTGGCATTTTTTCTTCGTGCCCTTCCCTATGTCCAGCTAAACAACAAGATCAGGGTGGCGATGGTCAGTTCTTGAGCTTCGAACGGGCAGAAAGGTGAGAAATTGTCGCTTTTTGACCATTTGTGCCCACGTGTCACTTTCAACGTACCTCTCTATAACATAACCCAGGTGTGATGTGAGTGGTCGCATTGATTTGATTTTTGGTTTGCTTGTAGGCCGCTGGCACCCATATTCAGTGACGCCAACATTTTGGCACTGCTGTGAATAGTTTAGCCGCAAAGTGAAGAATCACGGGCAAAAAGGCCCAAAACTTCGAGATAGCTTGATTTCAGCTTTGAGCAGCCCTGGGCAAGTTGTTTATTGAAATGTGGCATTTTTTCTTCGTGCACTTCCCTATGTCCAGCTAAACAACAAGATCAGGGTGGCGATGATCAGTTCTTGAGCTTCGAATGGGCAGAAAGGTGAGAAAATGTCGCTTTTTGACCATTTGTGCCCACGTGTCACTTTCAACATACCTCTCTATAACATGACCCAGCTGTGATGTAAGGGGTCGCATTGATTTGATTTTTGGTTTGGTTGTAGGCCGCTGGCACCCGTATTCAGTGACGGCAAAATTTTGGCACTGCTGTGAATAGTTTAGCCGCAAAGTGAAGAATCACGGGCAAAAAGGCCCAAAACTTCGAGATAGCTTGATTTCAGCTTTGAGCAGCCCTGGGCAAGTTGTTTATTGAAATGTGGCATTTTTTCTTCGTGCACTTCCCTATGTCCAGCTAAACAACAAGATCAGGGTGGCGATGATCAGTTCTTGAGCTTCGAATGGGCAGAAAGGTGAGAAAATGTCGCTTTTTGACCATTTGTGCCCACGTGTCACTTTCAACATACCTCTCTATAACATGACCCAGCTGTGATGTAAGGGGTCGCATTGATTTGATTTTTGGTTTGCTTGTAGGCCGCTGGCACCCGTATTCAGTGACGCCAAAATTTTGGCACCATAGCCAGCAATCGCATGTCATCACGTACATTGAAAATCAACATAATTTTGTGAATCGACCTTTTTTTCAGGATCACTTTTCAACGAGGACGAAGCAAAGTCGGCCGAACGAAGCCTAGAGGAAGAAAATCACCCTCTCCACTTCACCATCATGATACTGACATAGATACGAGATGAAACAACTAAAAAATCCACAAGAAAACTGTACTGCCATCATCGCGCTGACTTTGGTCTGACTTTGGTCTGAGAATTTCTATCACGATCAAAAATGTACGAGGAGCACTCAAAGATAAGCCACAGACGTACCTTTATCGCTCTCTACTCCTTTTTCAAGGCACAAAAGTCGACCCTCCACTTTCAAACCAGGAACCAGACATACCAGTGGTCCTTTTCAGCTGCTCCACGAGCGCAGGAAATGTTCACCAAGGGGCGCAGAGCAGCATCCATTCCAGAAAAAGAGCTAAAATACGAGTGAGACTGCATGCCTGAGTACATGAGTACATGTATGAGTACATGCAGAAAATAGTCAATTTCAGCGTTTCTGCTCCAAACAGCAACTAGCTTCGACTACAAACAAAGATTACAGCAAAGGATCAAACAACAACCATTTTCTGCAGTTTTTTTGCAGATGGCTTCCTTGTGCTTGGCCCAGCACGCCAAAAATCACACCTCGGAGGAGTACAAAAATTACAACTCTCAGATGTCCTCGATTGCTGGCCATGTGCTGTGAATAGTTTAGCCGCAAAGTGAAGAATCACGGGCAAAAAGGCCCAAAACTTCGAGATAGCTTGATTTCAGCTTTGAGCAGCCCTGGGCAAGTTGTTTATTGAAATGTGGCATTTTTTCTTCGTGCCCTTCCCTATGTCCAGCTAAACAACAAGATCAGGGTGGCGATGGTCAGTTCTTGAGCTTCGAACGGGCAGAAAGGTGAGAAATTGTCGCTTTTTGACCATTTGTGCCCACGTGTCACTTTCAACGTACCTCTCTATAACATAACCCAGGTGTGATGTGAGTGGTCGCATTGATTTGATTTTTGGTTTGCTTGTAGGCCGCTGGCACCCATATTCAGTGACGCCAACATTTTGGCACTGCTGTGAATAGTTTAGCCGCAAAGTGAAGAATCACGGGCAAAAAGGCCCAAAACTTCGAGATAGCTTGATTTCAGCTTTGAGCAGCCCTGGGCAAGTTGTTTATTGAAATGTGGCATTTTTTCTTCGTGCACTTCCCTACGTCCAGCTAAACAACAAGATCAGGGTGGCGATGATCAGTTCTTGAGCTTCGAATGGGCAGAAAGGTGAGAAAATGTCGCTTTTTGACCATTTGTGCCCACGTGTCACTTTCAACATACCTCTCTATAACATGACCCAGCTGTGATGTAAGGGGTCGCATTGATTTGATTTTTGGTTTGGTTGTAGGCCGCTGGCACCCGTATTCAGTGACGGCAAAATTTTGGCACTGCTGTGAATAGTTTAGCCGCAAAGTGAAGAATCACGGGCAAAAAGGCCCAAAACTTCGAGATAGCTTGATTTCAGCTTTGAGCAGCCCTGGGCAAGTTGTTTATTGAAATGTGGCATTTTTTCTTCGTGCACTTCCCTATGTCCAGCTAAACAACAAGATCAGGGTGGCGATGGTCAGTTTTTGAGCTTCGAACGGGCAGAAAGGTGAGAAATTGTCGCTTTTTGACCATTTGTGCCCACGTGTCACTTTCAACATACCTCTCTATAACATGACCCAGCTGTGATGTGAGTGGTCGCATTGATTTCATTTTTGGTTTGCTTGTAGGCCGCTGGCACCCGTATTCAGTGACGCCAAAATTTTGGCACTGCTGTGAATAGTTTAGCCGCAAAGTGAAGAATCACGGGCAAAAAGACCCAAAACTTCGAGATAGCTTGATTTCAGCTTTGAGCAGCCCTGGGCAAGTTGTTTATTGAAATGTGGCATTTTTTCTTCGTGCCCTTCCCTATGTCCAGTTAAACAACAAGATCAGGGAGGCGATGGTCAGTTCTTCAGCTTCGAACGGGCAGAAAGGTGAGAAATTGTCGCTTTTTGACCATTTGTGCCCACGTGTCACTTTCAACGTACCTCTCTATAACCTAACCCAAGTGTGATGTGAGTGGTCGCATTGATTTCATTTTTGGTTTGCTTGTAGGCCGCTGGCACCCATATTCAGTGACGGCAAAATTTTGGCACTGCTGTGAATAGTTTAGCCGCAAAGTGAAGAATCACGGGCAAAAAGGCCCAAAACTTCGAGATAGCTTGATTTCAGCTTTGAGCAGCCCTGGGCAAGTTGTTTATTGAAATGTGGCATTTTTTCTTCGTGCACTTCCCTATGTCCAGCTAAACAACAAGATCAGGGTGGCGATGGTCAGTTCTTGAGCTTCGAACGGGCAGAAAGGTGAGAAATTGTCGCTTTTTGACCATTTGTGCCCACGTGTCACTTTCAACATACCTCTCTATAACATGACCCAGCTGTGATGTGAGTGGTCGCATTGATTTGATTTTTGGTTTGCTTGTAGGCCGCTGGCACCCGTATTCAGTGACGCCAAAATTTTGGCACTGCTGTGAATAGTTTAGCCGCAAAGTGAAGAATCACGGGCAAAAAGGCCCAAAACTTCGAGATAGCTTGATTTCAGCTTTGAGCAGCCCTGGGCAAGTTGTTTATTGAAATGTGGCATTTTTTCTTCGTGCCCTTCCCTATGTCCAGCTAAACAACAAGATCAGGGTGGCGATGGTCAGTTCTTGAGCTTCGAACGGGCAGAAAGGTGAGAAAATGTCGCTTTTTGACCATTTGTGCCCACGTGTCACTTTCAACATACCTCTCTATAACATGACCCAGCTGTGATGTGAGTGGTCGCATTGATTTGATTTTTGGTTTGGTTGTAGGCCGCTGGCACCCGTATTCAGTGACGCCAAAATTTTGGCACTGCTGTGAATAGTTTAGCCGCAAAGTGAAGAATCACGGGCAAAAAGGCCCAAAACTTCGAGATAGCTTGATTTCAGCTTTGAGCAGCCCTGGGCAAGTTGTTTATTGAAATGTGGCATTTTTTCTTCGTGCCCTTCCCTATGTCCAGCTAAACAACAAGATCAGGGTGGCGATGGTCAGTTCTTGAGCTTCGAACGGGCAGAAAGGTGAGAAATTGTCGCTTTTTGACCATTTGTGCCCACGTGTCACTTTCAACGTACCTCTCTATAACATAACCCAGGTGTGATGTGAGTGGTCGCATTGATTTGATTTTTGGTTTGCTTGTAGGCCGCTGGCACCCATATTCAGTGACGCCAACATTTTGGCACTGCTGTGAATAGTTTAGCCGCAAAGTGAAGAATCACGGGCAAAAAGGCCCAAAACTTCGAGATAGCTTGATTTCAGCTTTGAGCAGCCCTGGGCAAGTTGTTTATTGAAATGTGGCATTTTTTCTTCGTGCACTTCCCTATGTCCAGCTAAACAACAAGATCAGGGTGGCGATGATCAGTTCTTGAGCTTCGAATGGGCAGAAAGGTGAGAAAATGTCGCTTTTTGACCATTTGTGCCCACGTGTCACTTTCAACATACCTCTCTATAACATGACCCAGCTGTGATGTAAGGGGTCGCATTGATTTGATTTTTGGTTTGGTTGTAGGCCGCTGGCACCCGTATTCAGTGACGGCAAAATTTTGGCACTGCTGTGAATAGTTTAGCCGCAAAGTGAAGAATCACGGGCAAAAAGGCCCAAAACTTCGAGATAGCTTGATTTCAGCTTTGAGCAGCCCTGGGCAAGTTGTTTATTGAAATGTGGCATTTTTTCTTCGTGCACTTCCCTATGTCCAGCTAAACAACAAGATCAGGGTGGCGATGGTCAGTTTTTGAGCTTCGAACGGGCAGAAAGGTGAGAAATTGTCGCTTTTTGACCATTTGTGCCCACGTGTCACTTTCAACATACCTCTCTATAACATGACCGAGCTGTGATGTGAGTGGTCGCATTGATTTCATTTTTGGTTTGCTTGTAGGCCGCTGGCACCCGTATTCAGTGACGCCAAAATTTTGGCACTGCTGTGAATAGTTTAGCCGCAAAGTGAAGAATCACGGGCAAAAAGACCCAAAACTTCGAGATAGCTTGATTTCAGCTTTGAGCAGCCCTGGGCAAGTTGTTTATTGAAATGTGGCATTTTTTCTTCATGCACTTCCCTATGTCCAGCTAAACAACAAGATCAGGGTGGCGATGGTCAGTTCTTGAGCTTCGAACGGGCAGAAAGGTGAGAAATTGTCGCTTTTTGACCATTTGTGCCCACGGGTCACTTTCAACGTACCTCTCTATAACATGGCCGAGCTGTGATGTGATTGGTCGCATTGTTTCATTTTTGGTTTGCTTGTAGGCCGCTGGCACCCATATTCAGTGACGCCAAAATTTTGGCACTGCTGTGAATAGTTTAGCCGCAAAGTGAAGAATCACGGGCGAAAAGGCCCAAAACTTCGAGATAGCTTGATTTCAGCTTTGAGCAGCCCTGGGCAAGTTGTTTATTGAAATGTGGCATTTTTTCTTCGTGCACTTCCCTATGTCCAGCTAAACAACAAGATCAGGGTGGCGATGGTCAGTTCTTGAGCTTCGAATGGGCAGAAAGGTGAGAAAATGTCGCTTTTTGACCATTTGTGCCCACGTGTCACTTTCAACATACCTCTCTATAACATGACCCAGCTGTGATGTGAGTGGTCGCATTGATTTGATTTTTGGTTTGGTTGTAGGCCGCTGGCACCCGTATTCAGTGACGGCAAAATTTTGGCACTGCTGTGAATAGTTTAGCCGCAAAGTGAAGAATCACGGGCAAAAAGGCCCAAAACTTGGAGATAGCTTGATTTCAGCTTTGAGCAGCCCTGGGCAAGTTGTTTATTGAAATGTGGCATTTTTTCTTCGTGCACTTCCCTATGTCCAGCTAAACAACAAGATCAGGGTGGCGATGGTCAGTTTTTGAGCTTCGAACGGGCAGAAAGGTGAGAAATTGTCGCTTTTTGACCATTTGTGCCCACGTGTCACTTTCAACATACCTCTCTATAACATGACCCAGCTGTGATGTGAGTGGTCGCATTGATTTGATTTTTGGTTTGGTTGTAGGCCGCTGGCACCCGTATTCAGTGACGCCAAAATTTTGGCACTGCTGTGAATAGTTTAGCCGCAAAGTGAAGAATCACGGGCAAAAAGACCCAAAACTTCGAGATAGCTTGATTTCAGCTTTGAGCAGCCCTGGGCAAGTTGTTTATTGAAATGTGGCATTTTTTCTTCGTGCACTTCCCTATGTCCAGCTAAACAACAAGATCAGGGTGGCGATGGTCAGTTTTTGAGCTTCGAACGGGCAGAAAGGTGAGAAATTGTCGCTTTTTGACCATTTGTGCCCACGTGTCACTTTCAACATACCTCTCTATAACATGACCCAGCTGTGATGTGAGTGGTCGCATTGATTTGATTTTTGGTTTGCTTGTAGGCCGCTGGCACCCGTATTCAGTGACGCCAAAATTTTGGCACTGCTGTGAATAGTTTAGCCGCAAAGTGAAGAATCACGGGCAAAAAGACCCAAAACTTCGAGATAGCTTGATTTCAGCTTTGAGCAGCCCTGGGCAAGTTGTTTATTGAAATGTGGCATTTTTTCTTCGTGCACTTCCCTATGTCCAGCTAAACAACAAGATCAGGGTGGCGATGGTCAGTTCTTGAGCTTCGAACGGGCAGAAAGGTGAGAAATTGTCGCTTTTTGACCATTTGTGCCCGGGGGTCACTTTCAACGTACCTCTCTATAACATGGCCGAGCTGTGATGTGATTGGTCGCATTGTTTCATTTTTGGTTTGCTTGTAGGCCGCTGGCACCCATATTCAGTGACGCCAAAATTTTGGCACTGCTGTGAATAGTTTAGCCGCAAAGTGAAGAATCACGGGCAAAAAGGCCCAAAACTTCGAGATAGCTTGATTTCAGCTTTGAGCAGCCCTGGGCAAGTTGTTTATTGAAATGTGGCATTTTTTCTTCGTGCACTTCCCTATGTCCAGCTAAACAACAAGATCAGGGTGGCGATGGTCAGTTCTTGAGCTTCGAATGGGCAGAAAGGTGAGAAAATGTCGCTTTTTGACCATTTGTGCCCACGTGTCACTTTCAACATACCTCTCTATAACATGACCCAGCTGTGATGTGAGTGGTCGCATTGATTTGATTTTTGGTTTGGTTGTAGGCCGCTGGCACCCGTATTCAGTGACGCCAAAATTTTGGCACTGCTGTGAATAGTTTAGCCGCAAAGTGAAGAATCACGGGCAAAAAGGCCCAAAACTTCGAGATAGCTTGATTTCAGCTTTGAGCAGCCCTGGGCAAGTTGTTTATTGAAATGTTGCATTTTTTCTTCGTGCCCTTCCCTATGTCCAGCTAAACAACAAGATCAGGGTGGCGATGGTCAGTTCTTGAGCTTCGAACGGGCAGAAAGGTGAGAAATTGTCGCTTTTTGACCATTTGTGCCCACGTGTCACTTTCAACGTACCTTTCTATAACATAACCCAAGTGTGATGTGAGTGGTCGCATTGATTTCATTTTTGGTTTGCTTGTAGGCCGCTGGCACCCATATTCAGTGACGGCAAAATTTTGGCACTGCTGTGAATAGTTTAGCCGCAAAGTGAAGAATCACGGGCAAAAAGGCCCAAAACTTCGAGATAGCTTGATTTCAGCTTTGAGCAGCCCTGGGCAAGTTGTTTATTGAAATGTGGCATTTTTTCTTCGTGCACTTCCCTATGTCCAGCTAAACAACAAGATCAGGGTGGCGATGGTCAGTTCTTGAGCTTCGAACGGGCAGAAAGGTGAGAAATTGTCGCTTTTTGACCATTTGTGCCCACGTGTCACTTTCAACATACCTCTCTATAACATGACCCAGCTGTGATGTGAGTGGTCGCATTGATTTGATTTTTGGTTTGCTTGTAGGCCGCTGGCACCCGTATTCAGTGACGCCAAAATTTTGGCACTGCTGTGAATAGTTTAGCCGCAAAGTGAAGAATCACGGGCAAAAAGGCCCAAAACTTCGAGATAGCTTGATTTCAGCTTTGAGCAGCCCTGGGCAAGTTGTTTATTGAAATGTGGCATTTTTTCTTCGTGCCCTTCCCTATGTCCAGCTAAACAACAAGATCAGGGTGGCGATGGTCAGTTCTTGAGCTTCGAATGGGCAGAAAGGTGAGAAATTGTCGCTTTTTGACCATTTGTGCCCACGTGTCACTTTCAACGTACCTCTCTATAACATAACCCAAGTGTGATGTGAGTGGTCGCATTGATTTCATTTTTGGTTTGCTTGTAGGCCGCTGGCACCCATATTCAGTGACGCCAAAATTTTGGCACTGCTGTGAATAGTTTAGCCGCAAAGTGAAGAATCACGGGCAAAAAGGCCCAAAACTTCGAGATAGCTTGATTTCAGCTTTGAGCAGCCCTGGGCAAGTTGTTTATTGAAATGTGGCATTTTTTCTTCGTGCACTTCCCTATGTCCAGCAAAACAACAAGATCAGGGTGGCGATGGTCAGTTCTTGAGCTTCGAACGGGCAGAAAGGTGAGAAATTGTCGCTTTTTGACCATTTGTGCCCACGTGTCACTTTCAACATACCTCTCTATAACATGACCCAGCTGTGATGTGAGTGGTCGCATTGATTCCATTTTTGGTTTGCTTGTAGGCCGCTGGCACCCGTATTCAGTGACGCCAAAATTTTGGCACTGCTGTGAATAGTTTAGCCGCAAAGTGAAGAATCACGGGCAAAAAGGCCCAAAACTTCGAGATAGCTTGATTTCAGCTTTGAGCAGCCCTGGGCAAGTTGTTTATTGAAATGTGGCATTTTTTCTTCGTGCCCTTCCCTATGTCCAGCTGAACAACAAGATCAGGGTGGCGATGGTCAGTTCTTGAGCTTCGAACGGGCAGAAAGGTGAGAAATTGTCGCTTTTTGACCATTTGTGCCCACGTGTCACTTTCAACGTACCTCTCTATAACATAACCCAAGTGTGATGTGAGTGGTCGCATTGATTTGATTTTTGGTTTGCTTGTAGGCCGCTGGCACCCATATTCAGTGACGCCAACATTTTGGCACTGCTGTGAATAGTTTAGCCGCAAAGTGAAGAATCACGGGCAAAAAGGCCCAAAACTTCGAGATAGCTTGATTTCAGCTTTGAGCAGCCCTGGGCAAGTTATTTATTGAAATGTGGCATTTTTTCTTCGTGCACTTCCCTATGTCCAGCTAAACAACAAGATCAGGGTGGCGATGGTCAGTTTTTGAGCTTCGAACGGGCAGAAAGGTGAGAAATTGTCGCTTTTTGACCATTTGTGCCCACGTGTCACTTTCAACATACCTCTCTATAACATGACCCAGCTGTGATGTGAGTGGCCGCATTGATTTGATTTTTGGTTTGCTTGTAGGCCGCTGGCACCCGTATTCAGTGATGCCAAAAGTTTGGCACTGCTGTGAATAGTTTAGCCGCAAAGTGAAGAATCACGGGCAAAAAGGGCCAAAACTTCGAGATAGCTTGATTTTAGCTTTGAGCAGCCCTGGGCAAGTTGTTTATTGAAATGTGGCATTTTTTCTTCTAGCATTTCCCTATGTCCAGCTAAACAACAAGATCAGGGTGGCGATGGTCAGTTCTTGAGGTTCGAACGGGCAGAAAGGTGAGAAATTGTCGCTTTTTGACCATTTGTGCCCACGTGTCACTTTCAACATACCTCTCTATAACATGACCCAGCTGTGATGTGAGTGGTCGCATTGATTTCATTTTTGGTTTGCTTGTAGGCCGCTGGAACCCGTATTCAGTGACGCCAAAATTTGGCACTGCTGTGAATAGTTTAGGCGCAAAGTGAAGAATCACGGGCAAAAAGGCCCAAAACTTCGAGATAGCTTGATTTCAGCTTTGAGCAGCCCTGGGCAAGTTGTTTATTGAAATGTGGCATTTTTTCTTCGTGCACTTCCCTATGTCCAGCTAAACAACAAGATCAGGGTGGCGATGGTCAGTTGTTGAGCTTCGAACGGGCAGAAAAGTGAGAAATTGTCGCATTTTGACCATTTGTGCCCACGTGTCACTTTCAACGTACCTCTCTATAACATCACCCAAGTGTGATGTGAGTGGTCGCATTGATTTCATTTTTGGTTTGCTTGTAGGCCGCTGGCACCCATATTCAGTGACGCTGAAAATTTTGGCACTGCTGTGAATAGTTTAGCCGCAAAGTGAAGAATCACGGGCAAAAAGGCCCAAAACTTCGAGATAGCTGGATTTTAGCTTTGAGCAGCCCTGGGCAAGTTGTTTATTGAAATGTGGCATTTTTCTTCGTGCACTTCCCTAGGTCCAGCTAAACAACAAGATCAGGGTGGCGATGGTCAGTTTTTGAGCTTCGAACGGGCAGAAAGGTGAGAAATTGTCGCTTTTTGACCATTTGTGCCCACGTGTCACTTTCAACATACCTCTCTATAACATGACCCAGCTGTGATGTGAGTGGTCGCATTGATTTGATTTTTGGTTTGCTTGTAGGCCGCTGGCACCCGTATTCAGTGACGCCAAAATTTTGGCACTGCTGTGAATAGTTTAGCCGCAAAGTGAAGAATCACGGGCAAAAAGGCCCAAAACTTGGAGATAGCTTGATTTCAGCTTTGAGCAGCCCTGGGCAAGTTGTTTATTGAAATGTGGCATTTTTTCTTCGTGCACTTCCCTATGTCCAGCTAAACAACAAGATCAGGGTGGCGATGGTCAGTTTTTGAGCTTCGAACGGGCAGAAAGGTGAGAAATTGTCGCTTTTTGACCATTTGTGCCCACGTGTCACTTTCAACATACCTCTCTATAACATGACCCAGCTGTGATGTGAGTGGTCGCATTGATTTGATTTTTGGTTTGGTTGTAGGCCGCTGGCACCCGTATTCAGTGACGCCAAAATTTTGGCACTGCTGTGAATAGTTTAGCCGCAAAGTGAAGAATCACGGGCAAAAAGACCCAAAACTTCGAGATAGCTTGATTTCAGCTTTGAGCAGCCCTGGGCAAGTTGTTTATTGAAATGTGGCATTTTTTCTTCGTGCACTTCCCTATGTCCAGCTAAACAACAAGATCAGGGTGGCGATGGTCAGTTTTTGAGCTTCGAACGGGCAGAAAGGTGAGAAATTGTCGCTTTTTGACCATTTGTGCCCACGTGTCACTTTCAACATACCTCTCTATAACATGACCCAGCTGTGATGTGAGTGGTCGCATTGATTTGATTTTTGGTTTGCTTGTAGGCCGCTGGCACCCGTATTCAGTGACGCCAAAATTTTGGCACTGCTGTGAATAGTTTAGCCGCAAAGTGAAGAATCACGGGCAAAAAGACCCAAAACTTCGAGATAGCTTGATTTCAGCTTTGAGCAGCCCTGGGCAAGTTGTTTATTGAAATGTGGCATTTTTTCTTCGTGCACTTCCCTATGTCCAGCTAAACAACAAGATCAGGGTGGCGATGGTCAGTTCTTGAGCTTCGAACGGGCAGAAAGGTGAGAAATTGTCGCTTTTTGACCATTTGTGCCCGGGGGTCACTTTCAACGTACCTCTCTATAACATGGCCGAGCTGTGATGTGATTGGTCGCATTGTTTCATTTTTGGTTTGCTTGTAGGCCGCTGGCACCCATATTCAGTGACGCCAAAATTTTGGCACTGCTGTGAATAGTTTAGCCGCAAAGTGAAGAATCACGGGCAAAAAGGCCCAAAACTTCGAGATAGCTTGATTTCAGCTTTGAGCAGCCCTGGGCAAGTTGTTTATTGAAATGTGGCATTTTTTCTTCGTGCACTTCCCTATGTCCAGCTAAACAACAAGATCAGGGTGGCGATGGTCAGTTCTTGAGCTTCGAATGGGCAGAAAGGTGAGAAAATGTCGCTTTTTGACCATTTGTGCCCACGTGTCACTTTCAACATACCTCTCTATAACATGACCCAGCTGTGATGTGAGTGGTCGCATTGATTTGATTTTTGGTTTGGTTGTAGGCCGCTGGCACCCGTATTCAGTGACGCCAAAATTTTGGCACTGCTGTGAATAGTTTAGCCGCAAAGTGAAGAATCACGGGCAAAAAGGCCCAAAACTTCGAGATAGCTTGATTTCAGCTTTGAGCAGCCCTGGGCAAGTTGTTTATTGAAATGTTGCATTTTTTCTTCGTGCCCTTCCCTATGTCCAGCTAAACAACAAGATCAGGGTGGCGATGGTCAGTTCTTGAGCTTCGAACGGGCAGAAAGGTGAGAAATTGTCGCTTTTTGACCATTTGTGCCCACGTGTCACTTTCAACGTACCTTTCTATAACATAACCCAAGTGTGATGTGAGTGGTCGCATTGATTTCATTTTTGGTTTGCTTGTAGGCCGCTGGCACCCATATTCAGTGACGGCAAAATTTTGGCACTGCTGTGAATAGTTTAGCCGCAAAGTGAAGAATCACGGGCAAAAAGGCCCAAAACTTCGAGATAGCTTGATTTCAGCTTTGAGCAGCCCTGGGCAAGTTGTTTATTGAAATGTGGCATTTTTTCTTCGTGCACTTCCCTATGTCCAGCTAAACAACAAGATCAGGGTGGCGATGGTCAGTTCTTGAGCTTCGAACGGGCAGAAAGGTGAGAAATTGTCGCTTTTTGACCATTTGTGCCCACGTGTCACTTTCAACATACCTCTCTATAACATGACCCAGCTGTGATGTGAGTGGTCGCATTGATTTGATTTTTGGTTTGCTTGTAGGCCGCTGGCACCCGTATTCAGTGACGCCAAAATTTTGGCACTGCTGTGAATAGTTTAGCCGCAAAGTGAAGAATCACGGGCAAAAAGGCCCAAAACTTCGAGATAGCTTGATTTCAGCTTTGAGCAGCCCTGGGCAAGTTGTTTATTGAAATGTGGCATTTTTTCTTCGTGCCCTTCCCTATGTCCAGCTAAACAACAAGATCAGGGTGGCGATGGTCAGTTCTTGAGCTTCGAATGGGCAGAAAGGTGAGAAATTGTCGCTTTTTGACCATTTGTGCCCACGTGTCACTTTCAACGTACCTCTCTATAACATAACCCAAGTGTGATGTGAGTGGTCGCATTGATTTCATTTTTGGTTTGCTTGTAGGCCGCTGGCACCCATATTCAGTGACGCCAAAATTTTGGCACTGCTGTGAATAGTTTAGCCGCAAAGTGAAGAATCACGGGCAAAAAGGCCCAAAACTTCGAGATAGCTTGATTTCAGCTTTGAGCAGCCCTGGGCAAGTTGTTTATTGAAATGTGGCATTTTTTCTTCGTGCACTTCCCTATGTCCAGCAAAACAACAAGATCAGGGTGGCGATGGTCAGTTCTTGAGCTTCGAACGGGCAGAAAGGTGAGAAATTGTCGCTTTTTGACCATTTGTGCCCACGTGTCACTTTCAACATACCTCTCTATAACATGACCCAGCTGTGATGTGAGTGGTCGCATTGATTCCATTTTTGGTTTGCTTGTAGGCCGCTGGCACCCGTATTCAGTGACGCCAAAATTTTGGCACTGCTGTGAATAGTTTAGCCGCAAAGTGAAGAATCACGGGCAAAAAGGCCCAAAACTTCGAGATAGCTTGATTTCAGCTTTGAGCAGCCCTGGGCAAGTTGTTTATTGAAATGTGGCATTTTTTCTTCGTGCCCTTCCCTATGTCCAGCTGAACAACAAGATCAGGGTGGCGATGGTCAGTTCTTGAGCTTCGAACGGGCAGAAAGGTGAGAAATTGTCGCTTTTTGACCATTTGTGCCCACGTGTCACTTTCAACGTACCTCTCTATAACATAACCCAAGTGTGATGTGAGTGGTCGCATTGATTTGATTTTTGGTTTGCTTGTAGGCCGCTGGCACCCATATTCAGTGACGCCAACATTTTGGCACTGCTGTGAATAGTTTAGCCGCAAAGTGAAGAATCACGGGCAAAAAGGCCCAAAACTTCGAGATAGCTTGATTTCAGCTTTGAGCAGCCCTGGGCAAGTTATTTATTGAAATGTGGCATTTTTTCTTCGTGCACTTCCCTATGTCCAGCTAAACAACAAGATCAGGGTGGCGATGGTCAGTTTTTGAGCTTCGAACGGGCAGAAAGGTGAGAAATTGTCGCTTTTTGACCATTTGTGCCCACGTGTCACTTTCAACATACCTCTCTATAACATGACCCAGCTGTGATGTGAGTGGCCGCATTGATTTGATTTTTGGTTTGCTTGTAGGCCGCTGGCACCCGTATTCAGTGATGCCAAAAGTTTGGCACTGCTGTGAATAGTTTAGCCGCAAAGTGAAGAATCACGGGCAAAAAGGGCCAAAACTTCGAGATAGCTTGATTTTAGCTTTGAGCAGCCCTGGGCAAGTTGTTTATTGAAATGTGGCATTTTTTCTTCTAGCATTTCCCTATGTCCAGCTAAACAACAAGATCAGGGTGGCGATGGTCAGTTCTTGAGGTTCGAACGGGCAGAAAGGTGAGAAATTGTCGCTTTTTGACCATTTGTGCCCACGTGTCACTTTCAACATACCTCTCTATAACATGACCCAGCTGTGATGTGAGTGGTCGCATTGATTTCATTTTTGGTTTGCTTGTAGGCCGCTGGAACCCGTATTCAGTGACGCCAAAATTTGGCACTGCTGTGAATAGTTTAGGCGCAAAGTGAAGAATCACGGGCAAAAAGGCCCAAAACTTCGAGATAGCTTGATTTCAGCTTTGAGCAGCCCTGGGCAAGTTGTTTATTGAAATGTGGCATTTTTTCTTCGTGCACTTCCCTATGTCCAGCTAAACAACAAGATCAGGGTGGCGATGGTCAGTTTTTGAGCTTCGAACGGGCAGAAAGGTGAGAAATTGTCGCTTTTTGACCATTTGTGCCCACGTGTCACTTTCAACGTACCTCTCTATAACATGACCGAGCTTTGATGTGAGTGGTCGCATTGATTTGATTTTTGGTTTGGTTGTAGGCCGCTGGCACCCGTATTCAGTGACGCCAAAATTTTGGAACTGCTGTGAATAGTTTAGTCGCAAAGTGAAGAATCACGGGCAAAAAGGCCCAAAACTTCGAGATAGCTTGATTTCAGCTTTGAGTAGCCCTGGGCAAGTTGTTTATTGAAATGTGGCATTTTTTCTTCGTGCACTTCCCTATGTCCAGCTAAACAACAAGATCAGGGTGGCGATGGTCAGTTTTTGAGCTTCGAACGGGCAGAAAGGTGAGAAATTGTCGCTTTTTGACCATTTGTGCCCACGTGTCACTTTCAACATACCTCTCTATAACATGACCCAGCTGTGATGTGAGTGGTCGCATTGATTTGATTTTTGGTTTGCTTGTAGGCCGCTGGCACCCGTATTCAGTGACACCAAAATTTTGGCACTGCTGTGAATAGTTTAGCCACAAAGTGAAGAATCACGGGCAAAAAGGCCCAAAACTTCGAGATAGCTTGATTTCAGCTTTGAGCAGCCCTGGGCAAGTTGTTTATTGAAATGTGGCATTTTTTCTTCGTGCATTTCCCTATGTCCAGCTGAACAACAAGATCAGGGTGGCGATGGTCAGTTCTTGAGGTTCGAACGGGCAGAAAGGTGAGAAATTGTCGCTTTTTGACCATTTGTGCCCACGTGTCACTTTCAACATACCTCTCTATAACATGACCCAGCTGTGATGTGAGTGGTCGCATTGATTTCATTTTTGGTTTGCTTGTAGGCCGCTGGCACCCGTATTCAGTGACGCCAAAATTTTGGCACTGCTGTGAATAGTTTAGCCGCAAAGTGAAGAATCACGGGCAAAAAGGCCCAAAACTTCGAGATAGCTTGATTTCATCTTTGAGCAGCCCTGGGCAAGTTGTTTATTGAAATGTGGCATTTTTTCTTCGTGCACTTCCCTATGTCCAGCTAAACAACAAGATCAGGGTGGCGATGGTCAGTTGTTGAGCTTCGAACGGGCAGAAAAGTGAGAAATTGTCGCATTTTGTCCATTTGTGCCCACGTGTCACTTTCAACGTACCTCTCTATAACATCACCCAAGTGTGATATGAGTGGTCGCATTGATTTCATTTTTGGTTTGCTTGTAGGCCGCTGGCACCCATATTCAGTGACGCCAAAATTTTGGCACTGCTGTGAATAGTTAAGCCGCAAAGTGAAGAATCACGGGCAAAAAGGCCCAAAACTTCGAGATAGCTTGATTTCAGCTTTGAGCAGCCCTGGGCAAGTTGTTTATTGAAATGTGGCATTTTTCTTCGTGCACTTCCCTATGTCCAGCTAAACAACAAGATCAGGGTGGCGATGGTCAGTTTTTGAGCTTCGAACGGGCAGAAAGGTGAGAAATTGTCGCTTTTTGACCATTTGTGCCCACGTGTCACTTTCAACATACCTCTCTATAACATGACCCAGCTGTGATGTGAGTGGTCGCATTGATTTGATTTTTGGTTTGGTTGTAGGCCGCTGGCACTCGTATTCAGTGACCCCAAAATTTTGGAACTGCTGTGAATAGTTTAGTCGCAAAGTGAAGAATCACGGGCAAAAAGGCCCAAAACTTCGAGATAGCTTGATTTCAGCTTTGAGTAGCCCTGGGCAAGTTGTTTATTGAAATGTGGCATTTTTTCTTCGTGCACTTCCCTATGTCCAGCTAAACAACAAGATCAGGGTGGCGATGGTCAGTTTTTGAGCTTCGAACGGGCAGAAAGGTGAGAAATTGTCGCTTTTTGACCATTTGTGCCCACGTGTCACTTTCAACATACCTCTCTATAACATGACCCAGCTGTGATGTGAGTGGTCGCATTGATTTGATTTTTGGTTTGCTTGTAGGCCGCTGGCACCCGTATTCAGTGACGCTAAAATTTTGGCACTGCTGTGAATAGTTTAGCCGCAAAGTGAGGAATCACGGGCAAAAAGGCCCAAAACTTCGAGATAGCTTGATTTCAGCTTTGACAGTTTGAGCAGCCCTGGGCAAGTTGTTTATTGAAATGTGGCATTTTTTCTTCGTGCACTTCCCTATGTCCAGCTAAACAACAAGATCAGGGTGGCGATGGTTAGTTCTTGAGCTTCGAACGGGCAGAAAAGTGAGAAATTGTCGCATTTTGACCATTTGTGCCCACGTGTCACTTTCAACGTACCTCTCTATAACATAACCCAAGTGTGATGTGAGTGGTCGCATTGATTTCATTTTTGGTTTGCTTGTAGGCCGCTGGCACCCATATTCAGTGACGCCAAAATTTTGGCACTGCTGTGAATAGTTTAGCCGCAAAGTGAAGAATCACGGGCAAAAAGGCCCAAAACTTCGAGATAGCTTGATTTTAGCTTTGAGCAGCCCTGGGCAAGTTGTTTATTGAAATGTGGCATTTTTTCTTCTAGCATTTCCCTATGTCCAGCTAAACAACAAGATCAGGGTGGCGATGGTCAGTTCTTGAGGTTCGAACGGGCAGAAAGGTGAGAAATTGTCGCTTTTTGACCATTTGTGCCCACGTGTCACTTTCAACATACCTCTCTATAACATGACCCAGCTGTGATGTGAGTGGTCGCATTGATTTCATTTTTGGTTTGCTTGTAGGCCGCTGGAACCCGTATTCAGTGACGCCAAAATTTGGCACTGCTGTGAATAGTTTAGGCGCAAAGTGAAGAATCACGGGCAAAAAGGCCCAAAACTTCGAGATAGCTTGATTTCAGCTTTGAGCAGCCCTGGGCAAGTTGTTTATTGAAATGTGGCATTTTTTCTTCGTGCACTTCCCTATGTCCAGCTAAACAACAAGATCAGGGTGGCGATGGTCAGTTGTTGAGCTTCGAACGGGCAGAAAAGTGAGAAATTGTCGCATTTTGACCATTTGTGCCCACGTGTCACTTTCAACGTACCTCTCTATAACATCACCCAAGTGTGATGTGAGTGGTCGCATTGATTTCATTTTTGGTTTGCTTGTAGGCCGCTGGCACCCATATTCAGTGACGCTGAAAATTTTGGCACTGCTGTGAATAGTTTAGCCGCAAAGTGAAGAATCACGGGCAAAAAGGCCCAAAACTTCGAGATAGCTGGATTTTAGCTTTGAGCAGCCCTGGGCAAGTTGTTTATTGAAATGTGGCATTTTTCTTCGTGCACTTCCCTAGGTCCAGCTAAACAACAAGATCAGGGTGGCGATGGTCAGTTTTTGAGCTTCGAACGGGCAGAAAGGTGAGAAATTGTCGCTTTTTGACCATTTGTGCCCACGTGTCACTTTCAACATACCTCTCTATAACATGACCCAGCTGTGATGTGAGTGGTCGCATTGATTTGATTTTTGGTTTGCTTGTAGGCCGCTGGCACCCGTATTCAGTGACGCCAAAATTTTGGCACTGCTGTGAATAGTTTAGCCGCAAAGTGAAGAATCACGGGCAAAAAGGCCCAAAACTTCGAGATAGCTTGATTTCAGCTTTGAGCAGCCCTGGGCAAGTTGTTTATTGAAATGTGGCATTTTTTCTTCGTGCACTTCCCTATGTCCAGCTAAACAACAAGATCAGGGTGGCGATGGTCAGTTTTTGAGCTTCGAACGGGCAGAAAGGTGAGAAATTGTCGCTTTTTGACCATTTGTGCCCACGTGTCACTTTCAACGTACCTCTCTATAACATGACCGAGCTTTGATGTGAGTGGTCGCATTGATTTGATTTTTGGTTTGGTTGTAGGCCGCTGGCACCCGTATTCAGTGACGCCAAAATTTTGGAACTGCTGTGAATAGTTTAGTCGCAAAGTGAAGAATCACGGGCAAAAAGGCCCAAAACTTCGAGATAGCTTGATTTCAGCTTTGAGTAGCCCTGGGCAAGTTGTTTATTGAAATGTGGCATTTTTTCTTCGTGCACTTCCCTATGTCCAGCTAAACAACAAGATCAGGGTGGCGATGGTCAGTTTTTGAGCTTCGAACGGGCAGAAAGGTGAGAAATTGTCGCTTTTTGACCATTTGTGCCCACGTGTCACTTTCAACATACCTCTCTATAACATGACCCAGCTGTGATGTGAGTGGTCGCATTGATTTGATTTTTGGTTTGCTTGTAGGCCGCTGGCACCCGTATTCAGTGACACCAAAATTTTGGCACTGCTGTGAATAGTTTAGCCACAAAGTGAAGAATCACGGGCAAAAAGGCCCAAAACTTCGAGATAGCTTGATTTCAGCTTTGAGCAGCCCTGGGCAAGTTGTTTATTGAAATGTGGCATTTTTTCTTCGTGCATTTCCCTATGTCCAGCTGAACAACAAGATCAGGGTGGCGATGGTCAGTTCTTGAGGTTCGAACGGGCAGAAAGGTGAGAAATTGTCGCTTTTTGACCATTTGTGCCCACGTGTCACTTTCAACATACCTCTCTATAACATGACCCAGCTGTGATGTGAGTGGTCGCATTGATTTCATTTTTGGTTTGCTTGTAGGCCGCTGGCACCCGTATTCAGTGACGCCAAAATTTTGGCACTGCTGTGAATAGTTTAGCCGCAAAGTGAAGAATCACGGGCAAAAAGGCCCAAAACTTCGAGATAGCTTGATTTCATCTTTGAGCAGCCCTGGGCAAGTTGTTTATTGAAATGTGGCATTTTTTCTTCGTGCACTTCCCTATGTCCAGCTAAACAACAAGATCAGGGTGGCGATGGTCAGTTGTTGAGCTTCGAACGGGCAGAAAAGTGAGAAATTGTCGCATTTTGTCCATTTGTGCCCACGTGTCACTTTCAACGTACCTCTCTATAACATCACCCAAGTGTGATATGAGTGGTCGCATTGATTTCATTTTTGGTTTGCTTGTAGGCCGCTGGCACCCATATTCAGTGACGCCAAAATTTTGGCACTGCTGTGAATAGTTAAGCCGCAAAGTGAAGAATCACGGGCAAAAAGGCCCAAAACTTCGAGATAGCTTGATTTCAGCTTTGAGCAGCCCTGGGCAAGTTGTTTATTGAAATGTGGCATTTTTCTTCGTGCACTTCCCTATGTCCAGCTAAACAACAAGATCAGGGTGGCGATGGTCAGTTTTTGAGCTTCGAACGGGCAGAAAGGTGAGAAATTGTCGCTTTTTGACCATTTGTGCCCACGTGTCACTTTCAACATACCTCTCTATAACATGACCCAGCTGTGATGTGAGTGGTCGCATTGATTTGATTTTTGGTTTGGTTGTAGGCCGCTGGCACTCGTATTCAGTGACCCCAAAATTTTGGAACTGCTGTGAATAGTTTAGTCGCAAAGTGAAGAATCACGGGCAAAAAGGCCCAAAACTTCGAGATAGCTTGATTTCAGCTTTGAGTAGCCCTGGGCAAGTTGTTTATTGAAATGTGGCATTTTTTCTTCGTGCACTTCCCTATGTCCAGCTAAACAACAAGATCAGGGTGGCGATGGTCAGTTTTTGAGCTTCGAACGGGCAGAAAGGTGAGAAATTGTCGCTTTTTGACCATTTGTGCCCACGTGTCACTTTCAACATACCTCTCTATAACATGACCCAGCTGTGATGTGAGTGGTCGCATTGATTTGATTTTTGGTTTGCTTGTAGGCCGCTGGCACCCGTATTCAGTGACGCTAAAATTTTGGCACTGCTGTGAATAGTTTAGCCGCAAAGTGAGGAATCACGGGCAAAAAGGCCCAAAACTTCGAGATAGCTTGATTTCAGCTTTGACAGTTTGAGCAGCCCTGGGCAAGTTGTTTATTGAAATGTGGCATTTTTTCTTCGTGCACTTCCCTATGTCCAGCTAAACAACAAGATCAGGGTGGCGATGGTTAGTTCTTGAGCTTCGAACGGGCAGAAAAGTGAGAAATTGTCGCATTTTGACCATTTGTGCCCACGTGTCACTTTCAACGTACCTCTCTATAACATAACCCAAGTGTGATGTGAGTGGTCGCATTGATTTCATTTTTGGTTTGCTTGTAGGCCGCTGGCACCCATATTCAGTGACGCCAAAATTTTGGCACTGCTGTGAATAGTTTAGCCGCAAAGTGAAGAATCACGGGCAAAAAGGCCCAAAACTTCGAGATAGCTTGATTTCAGCTTTGAGCAGCCCTGGGCAAGTTGTTTATTGAAATGTGGCATTTTTTCTTCGTGCACTTCCCTATGTCCAGCTAAACAACAAGATCAGGGTGGCGATGGTCAGTTCTTGAGGTTCGAACAGGCATAAAGGTGAGAAATTGTCGCTTTTTGACCATTTGTGCCCACGTGTCACTTTCAACGTGCCTCTCTATAACATGACCGAGCTGTGATGTGAGTGGTCGCATTGATTTGATTTTTGGTTTGCTTGTAGGCCGCTGGCACCCGTATTCAGTGACGCCAAAATTTTGGCACTGCTGTGAATAGTTTAGTCGCAAAGTGAAGAATCACGGGCAAAAAGGCCCAAAACTTCGAGATAGCTTGATTTCATCTTTGAGCAGCCCTGGGCAAATTGTTTATTGAAATGTGGCATTTTTTCTTCGTGCACTTCCCTATGTCCAGCTAAAGAACAAGATCAGGATGGCGATGGTCAGTTCTTGAGCTTCGAACGGGCAGAAAGGTGAGAAATTGTCGCTTTTTGACCATTTGTGCCCACGTGTCACTTTCAACGTACCTCGCTATACCATGACCCAGCTGTGACGTGAGTGGTCGCATTGATTTGATTTTTGGTTTGCTTGTAGGCCGCTGGCACCCGTATTCAGTGGCGCCAAAATTTTGGCACTGCTGTGAATAGTTTAGTCGCAAAGTGAAGAATCACAGGCAAAAAGGCCCAAAACTTCGAGATAGCTTGATTTCATCTTTGAGCAGCCCTGGGCAAATTGTTTATTGAAATGTGGCATTTTTTCTTCGTGCACTTCCCTATGTCCAGCTAAAGAACAAGATAAGGATGGCGATGGTCAGTTCTTGAGCTTCGAACGGGCAGAAAGGTGAGAAATTGTCGCTTTTTGACCATTTGTGCCCACGTGTCACTTTCAACGTACCTCTCTATAACATGACCCAGCTGTGATGTGAGTGGTCGCATTGATTTGATTTTTGGTTTGCTTGTAGGCCGCTGGCACCCGTATTCAGTGACGCCAAAATTTTGGCACTGCTGTAAATAGTTTAGCCGCAAAGTGAAGAATCACGGGCAAAAGGCCCAAAACTACGAGATAGCTTGATTTCAGCTTTGAGCAGCCCTGGGCAAGTTGTTTATTGAAATGTGGCATTTTTTCTTCGTGCACTTCCCTATGTCCAGCTAAACAACAAGATCAGGGTGGCGATGGTCAGTTTTTGAGCTTCGAACGGGCAGAAAGGTGAGAAATTGTCGCTTTTTGACCATTTGTGCCCACGTGTCACTTTCAACGTACCTCTCTATAACATAACCCAAGTGTGATGTGAGTGGTCGCATTGATTTCATTTTTGGTTTGCTTGTAGGCCGCTGGCACCCATATTCAGTGACGCCAAAATTTGGCACTGCTGTGAATAGTTTAGCCGCAAAGTGAAGAATCACGGGCAAAAAGGCCCAAAACTTCGAGATAGCTTGATTGCAGCTTTGAGCAGCCCTGGGCAAATTGTTTACTGAAATGTGGCATTTTTTCTTCGTGCACTTCCCTATGTCCAGCTAAACAACAACATCAGGGTGGCGATGGTCAGTTCTTGAGCTTCGAACGGGCAGAAAGGTGAGAAATTGTCGCTTTTTGACCATTTGTGCCCACGTGTCACTTTCAACGTACCTCTCTATAACATAACCCAAGTGTGATGTGAGTGGTCGCATTGATTTCATTTTTGGTTTGCTTGTAGGCCGCTGGCACCCATATTCAGTGACGGCAAAATTTTGGCACTGCTGTGAATAGTTTAGCCGCAAAGTGAAGAATCACGGGCAAAAAGGCCCAAAACTTCGAGATAGCTTGATTTCAGCTTTGAGCAGCCCTGGGCAAGTTGTTTATTGAAATGTGGCATTTTTTCTTCGTGCACTTCCCTATGTCCAGCTAAACAACAAGTTCAGGGTGGCGATGGTCAGTTCTTGAGGTTCGAACGGGCATAAAGGTGAGAAATTGTCGCTTTTTGACCATTTGTGCCCACGTGTCACATTCAACGTACCTCTCTATAACATGACCGAGCTGTGATATGAGTGGTCGCATTGATTTGATTTTTGGTTTGGTTGTAGGCCGCTGGCACCCGTATTCAGTGACGCCAAAATTTTGGCATTGCTGTGAATAGTTTAGTCGCAAAGTGAAGAATCACGGGCAAAAAGGCCCAAAACTTCGAGATAGCTTGATTTCATCTTTGAGCAGCCCTGGGCAAATTGTTTATTGAAATGTGGCATTTTTTCTTCGTGCACTTCCCTATGTCCAGCTAAACAACAAGATCAGGATGGCGATGGTCAGTTCTTGAGGTTCGAACGGGCATAAAGGTGAGAAATTGTCGCTTTTTGACCATTTGTGCCCACGTGTCACTTTCAACGTACCTCTCTATAACATGACCGAGCTGTGATATGAGTGGTCGCATTGATTTGATTTTTGGTTTGGTTGTAGGCCGCTGGCAACTGTATTCAGTGACGCCAAAATTTTGGCATTGCTGTGAATAGTTTAGTCGCAAAGTGAAGAATCACGGGCAAAAAGGCCCAAAACTTCGAGATAGCTTGATTTCATCTTTGAGCAGCCCTGGGCAAATTTTTTATTGAAATGTGGCATTTTTTCTTCGTGCACTTCCCTATGTCCAGCTAAAGAACAAGATCAGGATGGCGATGGTCAGTTCTTGAGCTTCGAACGGGCAGAAAGGTGAGAAATTGTCGCTTTTTGACCATTTGTGCCCACGTGTCACTTTCAACGTACCTCGCTAAAACATGACCCAGCTGTGACGTGAGTGGTCGCATTGATTTGATTTTTGGTTTGCTTGTAGGCCGCTGGCACCCGTATTCAGTGACGCCAAAATTTTGGCACTGCTGTGAATAGTTTAGTCGCAAAGTGAAGAATCACGGGCAAAAAGGCCCAAAACTTCGAGATAGCTTGATTTCAGCTTTGAGCAGCCCTGGGCAAGTTGTTTATTGAAATGTGGCATTTTTTCTTCGTGCACTTCCCTAGGTCCAGCTAAACAACAAGATCAGGGTGGCGATGGTCAGTTCTTGAGCTTCGAATGGGCAGAAAGGTTTGAAATTGTCGATTTTTGACCATTTATGCCCACGTGTCAGTTTCAACGTACCTCTCTATAACATCACCCAGCTGTGATGTGAGTGGTCGCATTGATTTGATTTTTGGTTTGCTTGTAGGCCGCTGGCACTCGTATTCAGTGACACGAAAATTTTGGCACTGCTGTGAATAGTCTAGTCGCAAAGTGAAGAATCACGGGTAAAAAGGCCCAAAACTCGGAGATAGCTTGATTTCAGCTTTGAGCAGCCCTGGGCAAGTTGTTTATTGATATGTGGCATTTTCCTTCGTGCACTTCCCTATGTCCAGCTAAACAACAAAATCAGGGTGGCGATGGTCAGTTCTTGAGGTTCGAACGGGCAGAAAGGTGAGAAATTGTCGCTTTTTGACCATTTGTGCCCACGTGTCACTTTCAACGTACCTCTCTATAACATGACCCAGCTGTGTTGTGAGTGGTCGCATTGATTTGATTTTTGGTTTGCTTGTAGGCCGCTGGCACCCGTATTCAGTGACGGCAAAATTTTGGCACTGCTGTGAATAGTTTATTCGCAAAGTGAAGAATCACGGGCAAAAAGGCCCAAAACTTCGAGATAGCTTGATTTCAGCTTTGAGCAGCCCTGGGCAAGTTGTTTATTGAAATGTGGAATTTTTTCTTCGTGAACTTCCCTATGTCCAGCTAAACAACGAGATCAGGGTGGCGATGGTCAGTTCTTGACCTTCGAACGGGCAGAAAAGTGAGAAATTGTCGCTTTTTGACCATTTGTGCCCACGTGTCACTTTCAACGTACCTCGCTATAACATGACCCAACTGTGACGTGAGTGGTCGCATTGATTCCATTTTTGGTTTGCTTGTAGGCCGCTGGCACCCGTATTCAAAGACGCCAAAACTTTGGCACTGCTGTGAATAGTTTAGCCGCAAAGTGAAGAATCACGGGCAAAAAGGCCCAAAACTTCGAGATAGCTTGATTTCAGCTTTGAGCAGCCCTGGGCAAGTTGTTTATTGAAATGTGGCATTTTTTCTTCGTGCACTTCCCTATGTCCAGCTAAACAACAAGATAAGGGTGGCGATGGTCAGTTCTTGAGCTTCGAACGGGCAAAAAGGTGAGAAATTGTCGCTTTTTGACCATTTGTGCCCACGTGTCACTTTCAACGTACCTCTCTATAACATAACCCAAGTGTGATGTGAGTGGTCGCATTGATTTCATTTTTGGTTTGCTTGTAGGCCGCTGGCACCCGTATTCAGTGACGCCAAAATTTTGGCACTGCTGTGAATAGTTTAGCCGCAAAGTGAAGAATCACGGGCAAAAGGCCCAAAACTACGAGATAGCTTGTGTCCAGCTTTGAGCAGCCCTGGGCAAGTTGTTTATTGAAATGTGGCATTTTTTCTTCGTGCATTTCCCTATGTCCAGCTAAACAACAAGATCAGGGTGGCGATGGTCAGTTCTTGAGCTTCGAACGGGCAAAAAGGTGAGAAATTGTCGCTTTTTGACCATTTGTGCCCACGTGTCACTTTCAACGTACCTCTCTATAACATAACCCAAGTGTGATGTGAGTGGTCGCATTAATTTGATTTTTGGTTTGCTTGTAGGCCGCTGGCACCCGTATTCAGTGACGCCAAAATTTTGGCACTGCTGTGAATAGTTTAGCCGCAAAGTGAAGAATCACGGGCAAAAAGGCCCAAAACTTCGAGATAGCTTGATTGCAGCTTTGAGCAGCCCTGGGCAAATTGTTTATTGAAATGTGGCATTTTTTCTTCGTGCACTTCCCTATGTCCAGCTAAACAACAAGATCAGGGTGGCGATGGTCATTTTATGAGCTTCGAACGGACAGAAAGGTGAGAAATTGTCGCTTTTTGACCATTTGTGCCCACGTGTCACTTTCAACATACCTCTCTATAACATGACCCAGCTGTGATGTGAGTGGTCGCATTGATTTGATTTTTGGTTTGCTTGTAGGCTGCTGGCACCCGTATTCAGTGACGCCAAAATGTTGGCACTGCTGTGAATAGTTTAGCCTCAAAGTGAAGAATCACGGGCAAAAAGGCTCAAAACTTCGAGATAGCTTGATTTCAGCTTTGAGCAGCCCTGGGCAAGTTGTTTATTGAAATGTGGCATTTTTTCTTCGTGCACTTCCCTATGTCCAGTTAAACAACAAGATCAGGGTGGCGATGGTCAGTTCTTGAGCTTCGAACGGGCATAAAGGTGAGAAATGGTCGCTTTTTGACCATTTGTGCCCACGTGTCACTTTCAACGTACCTCTCTATAACATAACCCAGCTGTGATGTGAGTGGTCGCATTGATTTCATTTTTGGTTTGGTTGTAGGCCGCTGGCACCCGTATTCAGTGACGCCAACATTTTGGCACTGCTGTGAATAGTTTAGCCGCAAAGTGCAGAATCACGGGCAAAAAGGCCCAAAACTTCGAGATAGCTTGATTTCAGCTTTGAGCAGCCCTGGGCAAGTTGTTTATTGAAATGTGGCATTTTTTCTTCGTGCACTTCCCTATGTGCAGCTAAACAACAAGATCAGGGTGGCGATGGTCAGTTTTTGAGCTTCGAACGGGCAGAAAGGTGAGAAATTGTCGCTTTTTGACCATTTGTGCCCACGTGTCACTTTCAGCGTACCTCTCTATAACATGACCTAGCCGTGACGTGAGTGGTGGCATCGATTTGATTTTTGGTTTGCTTGTAGGCCGCTGGCACCCATATTCAGTGACGCCAAAATTTTGGCACTGCTGTTTATAGTTTAGTCGCAAAGTGAAGAATCAGGGGCAAAAAGGCTCAAAATTTCGAGATAGCTTGATTTCAGCTTGGAGCAGCCCTGGGCAAGTTGTTTATTGAAATGTGGCATTTTTTCTTCGTGCACTTCCCTAGGTCCAGCTAAACAACAAGATCAGGGTGGCGATGGTCAGTTCTTGAGCTTCGAATCGGCAGAAAGGTTTGAAATTGTCGATTTTTGACCATTTATGCCCAAGTGTCAGTTTCAACGTACCTCTCTATAACATGACCCAGCTGTGATGTGAGTGGTCGCATTGATTTGATTTTTGGTTTGCTTGTAGGCCGCTGGCACCCGTATTCAGTGACGGCAAAATTTTGGCACTGCTGTGAATAGTTTATTCGCAAAGTGAAGAATCACGGGCAAACAGGCCCAAAACTTCGAGATAGCTTGATTTCAGCTTTGAGCAGCCCTGGGCAAGTTGTTTATTGAAATGTGGAATTTTTTCTTCGTGAACTTCCCTATGTCCAGCTCAACAACAAGATCAGGGTGGCGATGGTCAGTTCTTGACCTTCGAACGGGCAGAAAAGTGGGAAATTGTCGATTTTTGACCATTTGTGCCCACGTGTCAGTTTCAACGTACCTCGCTATAACATGACCCAGCTGTGATGTGAGTGGTCGCATTGATTTGATTTTTGGTTTGCTTGTAGGCCGCTGGCACCCGTATTCAGAGACGCCAAAACTTTGGCACTGCTGTGAATAGTTTAGCCGCAAAGTGAAGAATCACGGGCAAAAAGGCCCAAAACTTCGAGATAGCTTGATTGCAGCTTTGAGCAGCCCTGGGCAAATTGTTTTTTGAAATGTGGCATTTTTTCTTCGTGCACTTCCCTATGTCCAGCAAAACAACAAGATCAGGGTGGCGATGGTCAGTTTTTGAGCTTCGAACGGGCAGAAAGGTGAGAAATTGCCACTTTTTGACCATTTGTGCCCACGTGTCACTTTCAACATACCTCTCTATAACATGACCCAGCTGTGATGTGAGTGGTCGCATTGATTTCATGTTTGGTTTTCTTGTAGTCCGCTGGCACCCGTATTCAGTGACGCCAAAATGTTGGCACTGCTGTGAATAGTTTAGCCGCAAAGTGAAGAATCACGGGCAAAAAGGCCCAAAACTTCGAGATAGCTTGATTTCAGCTTTGAGCAGCCCTGGGCAAGTTGTTTATTGAAATGTGGCATTTTTTATTCGTGCACTTCCCTATGTCCAGCTAAACAACAAGATCAGGGTGGCGATGGTCAGTTCTTGAGGTTCGAACGGGCATAAAGGTGAGAAATTGTCGCTTTTTGACCATTTGTGCCCACGTGTCACTTTCAACGTACCTCTCTATAACATGACCCAGCTGTGATGTGAGTGGTCGCATTGATTTGATTTTTGGTTTGCTTGTAGGCCGCTGGCACCCGTATTCAGTGACGCCAAAATTTTGGCACTGCTGTGAATAGTTTAGTCGCAAAGTGAAGAATCAGGGGCAAAAAGGCCCAAAACTTCGAGATAGCTTGATTGCAGCTTTGAGCAGCCCTGGGCAAGTTGTTTATTGAAATGTGGCATTTTTTCTTCGTGCACTTCCCTATGTCCAGCTAAACAACAAGATCAGGGTGGCGATGGTCAGTTCTTGAGCTTCGAACGGGCATAAAGGTGAGAAATGGTCGCTTTTTGACCATTTGTGCCCACGTGTCACTTTCAACGTACCTCTCTATAGACCCTTTGCACAGCGTACGCATTATGTCATCATTATCATGACGTCAGGGACCCGTGCTAGGTTGGAAGCAACTTGGGACATGTCCCATCCTCGATTATAATAAATTATTATTGTTTTCAAATTGATATTAGAGTTTTCTTCCCCTTCTTCTTGCGCTTGTTCCTTGCCAAGCAGTCCGCTTTTTGCATTTCTGTAGTCTGTGTCCATTGTGGTGATGGGTATATGTTCTATTGCCCGCTGTACGAAGCGGACGGGTCGAGATAAAATCAAGAGGTTTTCTCTTCCCAATGTGAACTCGAAAACGAAAAGTGCTGACATCGAACTGGTCAAGGAGAGGCGACGGCTGTGGATTGCAGCGATAGCCAGAGCAGACCTAGTTGGGAAGACATTGGATGATGCTCGTGTTTGCAGCGATCATTTCATTTCCGGCCGCCCTTCTGAACTCTGGGACAAAACAAACCCAGATTGGGTTCCTTCGAAGAATTTGCCTGGTCCTGGCAAAAGGAAGGCGAGTGAGGAGCAGGTAGTGGAGCGTTATGCCCGTCGCAAAGCCAGACAGAGAGTGGAGGAGGCCCATTCAGAGGCTGCAGCTTCATTGGATGTCAATGATCCGCCACATCTGTGTGATGTTGGCGTTGCCTCGTTACAACCACCACCATCACCTGATGCTGGGCCTGCTGCTTTGGATCTGTCACCGCCACATGATGTTGATGATGAGAGTGACGTCCTTGTGGAGGAGAGCATGGATTTATCCAATTTTCCACCTGGCCAGCTGGTTCAAGAGCTAGACTTTTCTGAAGAAGGCAGTAAGGACACCAATGACAAATGCGTGGGGACGTTGTTATCTGGTGATGATATAACATTTGCCTTTCAATCTTTAACGGAAGCCACCTTCTCACCTTCTTCCCTCCATGCTCCAACGGCTAGCTCCAACAACTTGGACGTCCAGGTGCAGCTGGCCAGGCTATCTACAGAGAACAAGGGCTTGCAAGATAGGCTGACCAAGCTGACAGCGGAATACAAGGTGCTTGAAGGCAAATTGGCCAGTCACGCGCCGTTCACGCAAGCCAAGTTGCAAAATGATAGCGATGTGCGGTTCTTTACGGGTTTGCCAACCTTCGAGATGTTACTGGCTGTGTACGAGCATGTGCGTGAGGGAATGCCAGACTCATTTGGCTGTGCCTTGTCCCCGTTTCAAGAGATGGTTGTTGCCCTTGTGAAGTTACGGTTGGACTCATCATTACAAGACCTGGGCCATCGGATGGGTGTATCGGCTGGCACCATTTCCCGCATTCTTACCAAATGGTATACAGCCATGGACCGTCGACTATCACATTTGGTTGTCTGGCCAGGGAGGGAGGAGCTACAAGCGACAACACCAGTTTGTTTCAGGGAGGCGTTTGGCGTGAAAGTGTCATCAATCATCGACTGCTTCGAAGTGTTCATAGACAGGCCTTCAAACTTGTACACCCGTGCCCAGACATGGTCGAACTACAAACAACATAACACAATTAAAGTGCTGATTGGGATCACCCCGCAAGGTGTCATCTCCTTCATCTCCGAGCCGTGGGGCGGGCGCGTCAGTGACAAGTATCTAACCCAGCACTCTCAGTTCTTGTCAAACCTTTTACCTGGAGACATTGTCCTTGCAGACCGTGGCTTTGACATCCAGGAGCTAGTTGCCGTGCAGGGAGCCAAGCTCCACATCCCAGCGTTCACAAGGGGTAAGAAGCAACTGTCGGCCGATGATGTGCATACCACCCGCAGCATCGCAAACGTGCGCATCCACGTCGAACGAGTTATTGGGAATCTCCGCAAGAAATATTCTATTTTGCGAGGAATACTGCCGATTGATTTCCTGCGTAGTCGCTCTGGAGATGACCGACCTTTGATTTGCCGTATCATTCCTGTATGTTGTGCCCTGACCAATCTCTGTGATTCGGTTGTGCCTTTCGAGTGACTACACCTGTTGCCTGCGCCGATGACCCGTTTCGACTTCACTTGACTTGTCCACGGAGACGGTGGAGAGCCCGAACGTGATGGCTGTAGAGTGTGTGTGTGTGTTTTGTTGTTGCTGAAATCACAGTTGTCCTTTTTACAGTTTCCAGATTTGCAAGTTACCTCTATTGTAATGACACTGCCATATCATGATCTTTTTTCGCTTCACTTGATTTGTTCACGGTGACAGCGGAGACACCGAACATGTTGGCTGTGGGCTTTTTCCTCTGTTGCTTGTATCTTCTGATCTTATCCCGCAATCTGAGAGCTGCCATGCAGTCCCGTAGATACAGTTTGAAAAAATTTATAACGATTTACTCGTCTTGTGTCCCACATACATGTACAGACAACATTGGTTACAACGACATGCCTCCGGGCCTCAAAATCTTGTCCCTATATCCGCTGTATTGTTAGCTTGTGACAATACACCAGGGGCTTCTTAGCATGCAGCAATACCTACTTCTCGCTTGACTTCAATATACAGCAAGCAGAGCATGGGATATATTTTCACTCCCTGCATGGTTGAGACAAGCAAACACAATGCTTTGTGAGGTAGTGGTATTGTATTGGACTGGGGAACAGCCAAGGAAGGATGCCGCTTTTACGGACTAATATTAGCAGATGTGGAGAGATACTTGTACAAAACTACTACTCGTACGTCAGGCAGGCAAAGAAGAAATCAAATTTAGCAAAGAAATTCAGAAAATCAGAAAACATTCGCGTTCATGCTCTCCACATTCTCAGGTTATAAACAAAAACATCCTACTAGACTAACTTGTAATGGTCATGCCCGCAGTACAGTAGTTAGGGGCCAGGGAGCCAAGAGAGTACTGTGTCACTGGGGTATACAACCGGAATCCTTCTTCATAAACACATACACACACCCGTTACTTGCCCATTGCAACAGCAATGATAGCGAAAAGCTGTTCGTTCATTGTGCGTACAGGCACACACGCACGTACACACACACACATGTGCACACACACACACACACACGCGCGCGCGCGCACACACACACACACACACGCGAGCTATATATGCTAAGGTCATTTCCAGTGGCAAGGGAAACTATAGTGGTTAATGAGTGGCACTACCACCATAAATAACACAAAATGACGAATACGTCAATGACTATAAAAAGGGGTACGCTGTATAACAGCAAGCACACAGCTTTCCATCCTCATCAGTCGTACATATATGATGAAAGTGGTGACCACAGCGGCAAGGACGAAGATCTAAAGAATAGGAGCATCCACTCTTGCAGCAGGCCTTCACCATTGACGGCGAATGAAGTGCCAGACTCGACGCCATCGGATACTGGACTTGGGCGATGCTCGCAGCTGACTGAAGAGAGAGGCTTTGCGTCGTCATTTGGACTGTCGAGGAAGATGTGGCTTCTCTGGCAGGCGACAACATTGGTGGTGGTTGTTGAGGGCCCATGGTAGTGCCAATACTAAGACGAGCACCCTTGGACGTATACCATTTCCCAACGAGCTCTGGCAAGATGCACCCAAAGAAGAACTTCTTCGCCTTTGTAATGAAGTCCTTCCAGGCATCACAGTCCGGGTAGATGCGTTCAACATGTAAATCATTCTTGCCATCCTCAGAGAAGAGGCACAAACACAAATCACAGAAATCTGCTCCCGTAACATACAGCTGGGTCTGGATTTGCAAATAATAAGCGTGAGTCCGCTTGAGCTGTAACTTGCTCCCAACCATTTCCAGGCAAAACTTCTTGTCCTGGGAAGCCGAATCCAATGGAGTCCCCCGATGAGTATAAGGGCACTTCACCTCCACCAGACCGGATCCACAACAATCACATTGGACAATGCCATCCGGTGAGGCAGCGATGAATGGCAGCTCCTTGCTGATGACTAAACCAGAATCAGACACCTCGAAATTCATGTGATTGGCAGATATCATAGCAGTGTACCGCTCCCGTGCAGGGCCTTCGTGTTCTTGTCCCCAGCGTGTAGAGGGAGCACCCTTTGGCAGAGGATCGGGGTAGCATATAGCCTGGATGAGGCTCCTGGATGGAGACTGCGCAGATGTGTGACATATATCATACATTCGGGAAGCCGTCACACGGCCGGCTCTTTGTTCAAACCACACTCTGCTGCCAGATTGCATCCTTGTAGCTGTCTCAACAGCTGCCACTTCCCTCTCGCTTATGTCCACATTACTCTGTGCACACACATCAAGAAGCTGCTCATGGCTCATAGCGAGGCATTCCTCTTGATAAAGGCTATTCAGTGGCTTCGGGAGGGTGGGTGAAGTTTATGCTGGTACATAACCTGATAGGAAAGGCTTGATGACGGACAGGACGGCGGGCTTCGTTTTCAGGGACGCAAGGGTCTTATAGAAGCACTTCTTCTCGGCGTCTGAGGGTAGCTTCACACAGAGGCGCTTTGGGCTTGGGGGAGGTGACACATCTCGATCAAGTGCTTCCTGCCTCTGCTGAGGCGACGAGAAATCAATGTCTGCTACCCTGGCATACTCCATTTCCTTCTGAAAGGTTGGGACCTTCCACTGGCATGGCACTCCAGTTACGGTCGCGGCGGGTTCCTTATGCCGATGAACAGCCTCCAGGAAAAACAGAGTAGCAGCAACATGTGTGCACGTTTCTCCCAAGCCTGCCATACAGTTGCAGTGCGCACAGCAGACAACACCATCGGGGTCTGTGATAAGCCAACAGTGTAGTGGTGTTTCGCTGAACCTTTGTGAGTGACGGACCTGTGAGAGACATGGAGCACATGGAACACATGGAATGCACGTTCATCACTCACCAACAATTTGGAATAATTTGTACATATGCATACTGAGAAATATAGCCCTGGACATGTCCGCAAGAAGGGTATAGTAAGTACTACGTCAAGTCACAATCTCATGGCACAGTAAGTGGCGCATCTAGTACATGTGCTGAAATTTGTTTATCAATTATTCCCCTATAAGTTCAAAATTTGAACCACTTTCATACACACATACTAATCAGGAGTAAATAGCCAACTCAGCAGATTCAGTTTTGTCAGTTCTGCCATACTAGTGTTACCGATGAAGAGTGATTATTTATTGTGATGAACAAAACTCTTACCCGTGCTACAGTGACATGTTTCCCGCAGCACTCGAACGACTTCACTTCCTTCACCCAACCTGATACGAACTGGTTATATGCGTCAAGGCCCTTCTTTGCTTTAAACTGCTTTTTGGAGCAGAAACTCGTTTCATGGACCAAGTAGGACATAAGGTCAGACATTTCCACACACGGCTCAACAGGTTTCGCACCACGAGGAATGCCCAGCATTGGGTCGAATCCAGAAAGCAAAGACAATTTCTCTTCATATCGTTTCTTCCCAATGGAATCCAATTTCTCGGCATACACAGATAACTTGGGGGTAACTACTGGCTGCAGTGGGTCAGATGAGACTACAGGCTCCGTGTCCATCATAACAATCAATACAGACCAGTGGTAGAGCACGATGAAAGTGAAAATATGGACGTCAAAGTGGCATTCTCAATTGCCAAACATTCAATCTCCTTCACCATGTTCACGACATGTCCCATTTTGAAGAAACACCGTGCACGTGACAATGGTGAGTCATGGGTATGACGCGTGGCGTACAAAACGCAGCCTTTTTGGCCGCATATGCAAAGGGTCTATAACATGACCTAGCCGTGACGTGAGTGGTCGCATTGATTTGATTTTTGGTTTGCTTGTAGGCCGCTGGCACCCGTATTCAGTGACGCCAAAATTTTGGCACTGCTGTGAATAGTTTATTCGCAAAGTGAAGAGTCACGGGCAAACAGGCCCAAAACTTCGAGATAGCTTGATTTCAGCTTTGAGCAGCCCTGGGCAAGTTGTTTATTGAAATGTGGAATTTTTTCTTCGTGAACTTCCCTATGTCCAGCTAAACAACAAAATCAGGGTGGCGATGGTCAGTTCTTGACCTTCGAACGGGAAGAAAAGTGGGAAATTGTCGAATTTTGACCATTTGTGCCCAAGTGTCAGTTTCAACGTACCTCGCTATAACATGACCCAGCTGTGATGTGAGTGGTCGCATTGATTTCATTTTTGGTTTGCTTGTAGGCCGCTGGCACCCGTATTCAGAGACGCCAAAACTTTGGCACTGCTGTGAATAGTTTAGCCGCAAAGTGAAGAATCACGGGCAAAAAGGCCCAAAACTTCGAAATAACTTGATTTCATCTTTGAGCAGCCCTGGGCAAGTTGTTTATTGAAATGTGGAATTTGTTCTTCGTGAACTTCCCTATGTCCAGCTAAACAACAGGATGAGGGTGGCGATGGTCAGTTCTTGAACTTCGAACGGGCAGAAAAGTGAGAAATTGTCGCTTTTTGACCATTTGTGCCCACGTGTCACTTTCAATGTACCTCGCTATAACATGACCCAGCTGTGATGTGAGTGGTCGCATTGGTTTTATTTTTGGTTTTCTTGTAGGCCGCTGGCACCCGTATTCAGTGACGCCAAAATTTTGGCACTGCTGTGAATAGATTAGCCGCAAAGGGAAGAATCACGGGCAAAAAGGCCCAAAACTTCGAGATAGCTTGATTGCAGCTTTGAGCAGCCCTGGGCAAATTGTTTATCGAAATGTGGCATTTTTTCTTCGTGCACTTTCCTATGTCCAGCTAAACAACAAGATCAGGGTGGCGATGGTCAGTTTTTGAGCTTCGAACGGGCAGAAAGGTGAGAAATTGTCGCTTTTTGACCATTTGTGCCCACGTGTCACTTTCAACGTACCTCTCTATAACATGACCCAGCTGTGATGTGAGTGGTCGCATTGATTTCATTTTTGTTTTGCTTGTAGGCCGCTGGCACCCGTATTTAGTGACGCCAAAATGTTGGCACTGCTGTGAATAGTTTAGTCGCAAAGTGAAGAATCATGGGCAAAAAGGCCCAAAACTTCGAGATAGCTTGATTTCATCTTTGAGCAGCCCTGGGCAAATTGTTTATTGAAATGTGGCATTTTTTCTTCGTGCACTTGCCTATGTCCAGCTAAAGAACAAGATCAGGATGGCGATGGTCAGTTCTTGAGCTTCGAACGGGCATAAAGGTGAGAAATTGTCGCTTTTTGACCATTTGTGCCCACGTGTCACTTTCAACGTACCTCTCTATAACATGACCCAGCTGTGATGTGAGTGGTCGCATTGATTTCATTTTTGGTTTGCTTGTAGGCCGCTGGCACCCGTATTCAGAGACGCCAAAACTTTGGCACTGCTGTGAATAGTTTAGCCGCAAAGTGAAGAATCACGGGCAAAAAGGCCCAAAACTTCGAAATAACTTGATTTCATCTTTGAGCAGCCCTGGGCAAGTTGTTTATTGAAATGTGGAATTTGTTCTTCGTGAACTTCCCTATGTCCAGCTAAACAACAGGATGAGGGTGGCGATGGTCAGTTCTTGAACTTCGAACGGGCAGAAAAGTGAGAAATTGTCGCTTTTTGACCATTTGTGCCCACGTGTCACTTTCAATGTACCTCGCTATAACATGACCCAGCTGTGATGTGAGTGGTCGCATTGGTTTTATTTTTGGTTTTCTTGTAGGCCGCTGGCACCCGTATTCAGTGACGCCAAAATTTTGGCACTGCTGTGAATAGATTAGCCGCAAAGGGAAGAATCACGGGCAAAAAGGCCCAAAACTTCGAGATAGCTTGATTGCAGCTTTGAGCAGCCCTGGGCAAATTGTTTATCGAAATGTGGCATTTTTTCTTCGTGCACTTTCCTATGTCCAGCTAAACAACAAGATCAGGGTGGCGATGGTCAGTTTTTGAGCTTCGAACGGGCAGAAAGGTGAGAAATTGTCGCTTTTTGACCATTTGTGCCCACGTGTCACTTTCAACGTACCTCTCTATAACATGACCCAGCTGTGATGTGAGTGGTCGCATTGATTTCATTTTTGTTTTGCTTGTAGGCCGCTGGCACCCGTATTTAGTGACGCCAAAATGTTGGCACTGCTGTGAATAGTTTAGTCGCAAAGTGAAGAATCATGGGCAAAAAGGCCCAAAACTTCGAGATAGCTTGATTTCATCTTTGAGCAGCCCTGGGCAAATTGTTTATTGAAATGTGGCATTTTTTCTTCGTGCACTTGCCTATGTCCAGCTAAAGAACAAGATCAGGATGGCGATGGTCAGTTCTTGAGCTTCGAACGGGCATAAAGGTGAGAAATTGTCGCTTTTTGACCATTTGTGCCCACGTGTCACTTTCAACGTACCTCTCTATAACATGACCCAGCTGTGATGTGAGTGGTCGCATTGATTTGATTTTTGGTTTGCTTGTAGGCCGCTGGCACCCGTATTCAGTGACGGCAAAATTTTGGCACTGCTGTGAATAGTTTATTCGCAAAGTGAAGAATCATGGGCAAAAAGGCCCAAAACTTCGAAATAACTTGATTTCATCTTTGAGCAGCCCTGGGCAAGTTGTTTATTGAAATGTGGCATTTTTTCTTCGTGCACTTCCCTATGTCCAGCTAAACAACAATATCAGGGTGGCGATGGCCAGTTCTTGAGCTTCGAACGGGCAGAAAGGTTAGAAATTGTCGATTTTTGACCATTTGTGCCCACGTGTCAGTTTCAACGTACCTCTCTATAGCATGACCCAGCTGTGATGTGAGTGGTCGCATTGATTTGATTTTTGGTTTGCTTGTAGGCCGCTGGCACTCGTATTCAGTGACGCGAAAATTTTGGCACTGCTGTCAATAGTCTAGTCGCAAAGTGAAGAATCACGGGTAAAAAGGCCCAAAACTTCGAGATAGCTTGATTTCAGCTTTGAGCAGCCCTGGGCAAGTTGTTTATTTATATTTGGCATTTTCCTTCGTGCACTTCCCTATGTCCAGCTAAACAACAAGATGAGGGTGGCGATGGTCAGTTCTTGAGGTTCGAACGGGCAGAAAGGTGAGAAATTGTCGCTTTTTGACCATTTGTGCCCACGTGCTTTCAACGTACCTCTCTATAACATGACCCAGCTGTGATGTGAGTGGTCGCATTGATTTCATTTTTGGTTTGCTTGTAGGCCGCTGGCACCCGTATTCAGTGACGCCAAAATTTTGGCACTGCTGTGAATAGTTTATTCGCAAAGTGAAGAATCACGGGCAAAAAGGCCCAAAACTTCGAGATAGCTTGATTTCGGCTTTGAGCAGCCCTGGGCAAGTTGTTTATTGAAATGTGGAATTTTTTCTTCCTGAACTTCCATATGTCCAGCTAAACAACAAGATCAGGGTGGCGATGGTCAGTTCTTGACCTTCGAACGGGCAGAAAAGTGAGAAATTGTCGCTTTTTGACCATTTGTGCCCACGTGTCACTTTCAACGTACCTCGCTATAACATGACCCAGCTGTGATGTGAGTGGTCGCATTGATTTGATTTTTGGTTTGCTTGTAGGCCGCTGGCACCCGTATTCAGAGACGCCTAAACTTTGGCACTGCTGTGAATAATATAGCCGCAAAGTGAAGAATCACGGGCAAAAAGGCCCAAAACTTCGAGATAGCTTGATTTCAGCTTTGAGCAGCCCTGGGCAAGTTGTTTATTGAAATGTGGCATTTTTTCTTCGTGCACTTCCCTATGTCCAGCTTAACAACAAGATCAGGGTGGCGATTGTCAGTTCTTGTGGTTCGAACGGGCATAAAGGTGAGAAATTGTCGCTTTTTGACCATTTGTGCCCACGTGTCACTTTCAACGTACCTCTCTATAACATGACCCAGCTGTGACGTGAGTGGTGGCATCGATTTGATTTTTTGTTTGCTTGTAGGCCGATGGCACCCGTATTCAGTGACGCCAAAATTTTGGCACTGCTGTGAATAGTTTAGTCGCAAAGTGAAGAATCAGGGGCAAAAAGGCCCAAAACTTCGAGATAGCTTGATTTCAGCTTTGAGCAGCCCTGGGCAAGTTGTTTATTGAAAAGTGGCATTTTTTCTTCGTGCACTTCCCTAGGTCCAGCTAAACAACAAGATCAGGGTGGCGATGGTCAGTTCTTGAGCTTCGAACGGGCAGAAAGGTTAGAAATTGTCGATTTTTGACCATTTGTGCCCACGTGTCAGTTTCAACATACCTCTCTATAACATGACCCAGCTGTGAGGTGAGTGGTCGCATTGATTTGATTTTTTGGTTTGCTTGTAGGCCGCTGGCACTCGTATTCAGTGACGCGAAAATGTTTGCACTGCTGTGAATAGTCTAGTCGCAAAGTGAAGAATCACGGGTAAAAAGGCCCAAAACTTCAAGATAGCTTGATTTCAGCTTTGAGCAGCCCTGGGCAAGTTGTTTATTGAATTGTGGCATTTTTTCTTCGTGCACTTCCCGATGTCCAGCTAAACAACAAGATCAGGGTGGCGATGGTCATTTTTTGAGCTTCGAACGGGCAGAAAGGTGAGAAATTGTCGCTTTTTGACCATTTGTGCCCACGTGTCACTTTCAACGTACCTCTCTATAACATAACCCAAGTGTGATGTGAGTGGTCGCATTGATTTCATTTTTGGTTTTCTTGTAGGCCGCTGGCACCCATATTCAGTGACGCCAAAATTTTGGCACTGCTGTGAATAGTTTAGCCGCAAAGTGAAGAATCACGGGCAAAAAGGCCCAAAACTTCGAGATAGCTTGATTGCAGCTTTGCGCAGCCCTGGGCAAATTGTTTATTGAAATGTGGCATTTTGTCTTCGTGCACTTCCCTATGTCCAGCTAAACAACAAGATCAGGGTGGCGATGGTCATTTTATGAGCTTCGAACGGACAGAAAGGTGAGAAATTGTCGCTTTTTGACCATTTGTGCCCACGTGTCACTTTCAACATACCTCTCTATAACATGACCCAGCTGTGATGTGAGTGGTCGCATTGATTTCATTTTTGGTTTGCTTGTAGGCTGCTGGCACCCGTATTCAGTGACGCCAAAATGTTGGCACTGCTGTGAATAGTTTAGCCTCAAAGTGAAGAATCACGGGCAAAAAGGCCCAAAACTTCGAGATAGCTTGATTTCAGCTTTGAGCAGCCCTGGGCAAGTTGTTTATTGAAATGTGGCATTTTTTCTTCGTGCACTTCCCTATGTCCAGCTAAACAACAAGATCAGGGTGGCGATGGTCAGTTTTTGAGCTTCGAACGGGCAGGAAGGTGAGAAATTGTCGCTTTTTGACCATTTGTGCCCACGTGTCACTTTCAGCGTACCTCTCTATAACATGACCTAGCCGTGACGTGAGTGGTGGCATCGATTTGATTTTTGGTTTGCTTGTAGGCCGCTGGCACCCATATTCAGTGACGCCAAAATTTTGGCACTGCTGTTTATAGTTTAGTCGCAAAGTGAAGAATCAGGGGCAAAAAGGCTCAAAATTTCGAGATAGCTTGATTTCAGCTTGGAGCAGCCCTGGGCAAGTTGTTTATTGAAATGTGGCATTTTTTCTTCGTGCACTTCCCTAGGTCCAGCTAAACAACAAGATCAGGGTGGCGATGGTCAGTTCTTGAGCTTCGAATCGGCAGAAAGGTTTGAAATTGTCGATTTTTGACCATTTATGCCCAAGTGTCAGTTTCAACGTACCTCTCTATAACATGACCCAGCTGTGATGTGAGTGGTCGCATTGATTTGATTTTTGGTTTGCTTGTAGGCCGCTGGCACCCGTATTCAGTGACGGCAAAATTTTGGCACTGCTGTGAATAGTTTATTCGCAAAGTGAAGAATCACGGGCAAACAGGCCCAAAACTTCGAGATAGCTTGATTTCAGCTTTGAGCAGCCCTGGGCAAGTTGTTTATTGAAATGTGGAATTTTTTCTTCGTGAACTTCCCTATGTCCAGCTCAACAACAAGATCAGGGTGGCGATGGTCAGTTCTTGACCTTCGAACGGGCAGAAAAGTGGGAAATTGTCGATTTTTGACCATTTGTGCCCACGTGTCAGTTTCAACGTACCTCGCTATAACATGACCCAGCTGTGATGTGAGTGGTCGCATTGATTTGATTTTTGGTTTGCTTGTAGGCCGCTGGCACCCGTATTCAGAGACGCCAAAACTTTGGCACTGCTGTGAATAGTTTAGCCGCAAAGTGAAGAATCACGGGCAAAAAGGCCCAAAACTTCGAGATAGCTTGATTGCAGCTTTGAGCAGCCCTGGGCAAATTGTTTTTTGAAATGTGGCATTTTTTCTTCGTGCACTTCCCTATGTCCAGCAAAACAACAAGATCAGGGTGGCGATGGTCAGTTTTTGAGCTTCGAACGGGCAGAAAGGTGAGAAATTGCCACTTTTTGACCATTTGTGCCCACGTGTCACTTTCAACATACCTCTCTATAACATGACCCAGCTGTGATGTGAGTGGTCGCATTGATTTCATGTTTGGTTTTCTTGTAGTCCGCTGGCACCCGTATTCAGTGACGCCAAAATTTTGGCACTGCTGTGAATAGTTTAGTCGCAAAGTGAAGAATCATGGGCAAAAAGGCCCAAAACTTCGAGATAGCTTGATTGCAGCTTTGAGCAGCCCTGGGCAAGTTGTTTATTGAAATGTGGCATTTTTTCTTCGTGCACTTCCCTATGTCCAGCTAAACAACAAGATCAGGGTGGCGATGGTCAGTTCTTGAGCTTCGAACGGGCATAAAGGTGAGAAATGGTCGCTTTTTGACCATTTGTGCCCACGTGTCACTTTCAACGTACCTCTCTATAACATGACCTAGCCGTGACGTGAGTGGTCGCATTGATTTGATTTTTGGTTTGCTTGTAGGCCGCTGGCACCCGTATTCAGTGACGCCAAAATTTTGGCACTGCTGTGAATAGTTTATTCGCAAAGTGAAGAGTCACGGGCAAACAGGCCCAAAACTTCGAGATAGCTTGATTTCAGCTTTGAGCAGCCCTGGGCAAGTTGTTTATTGAAATGTGGAATTTTTTCTTCGTGAACTTCCCTATGTCCAGCTAAACAACAAAATCAGGGTGGCGATGGTCAGTTCTTGACCTTCGAACGGGCAGAAAAGTGGGAAATTGTCGAATTTTGACCATTTGTGCCCAGGTGTCAGTTTCAACGTACCTCGCTATAACATGACCCAGCTGTGATGTGAGTGGTCGCATTGATTTCATTTTTGGTTTGCTTGTAGGCCGCTGGCACCCGTATTCAGAGACGCCAAAACTTTGGCACTGCTGTGAATAGTTTAGCCGCAAAGTGAAGAATCACGGGCAAAAAGGCCCAAAACTTCGAAATAACTTGATTTCATCTTTGAGCAGCCCTGGGCAAGTTGTTTATTGAAATGTGGAATTTGTTCTTCGTGAACTTCCCTATGTCCAGCTAAACAACAGGATGAGGGTGGCGATGGTCAGTTCTTGAACTTCGAACGGGCAGAAAAGTGAGAAATTGTCGCTTTTTGACCATTTGTGCCCACGTGTCACTTTCAATGTACCTCGCTATAACATGACCCAGCTGTGATGTGAGTGGTCGCATTGGTTTTATTTTTGGTTTTCTTGTAGGCCGCTGGCACCCGTATTCAGTGACGCCAAAATTTTGGCACTGCTGTGAATAGATTAGCCGCAAAGGGAAGAATCACGGGCAAAAAGGCCCAAAACTTCGAGATAGCTTGATTGCAGCTTTGAGCAGCCCTGGGCAAATTGTTTATCGAAATGTGGCATTTTTTCTTCGTGCACTTTCCTATGTCCAGCTAAACAACAAGATCAGGGTGGCGATGGTCAGTTTTTGAGCTTCGAACGGGCAGAAAGGTGAGAAATTGTCGCTTTTTGACCATTTGTGCCCACGTGTCACTTTCAACGTACCTCTCTATAACATGACCCAGCTGTGATGTGAGTGGTCGCATTGATTTCATTTTTGTTTTGCTTGTAGGCCGCTGGCACCCGTATTTAGTGACGCCAAAATGTTGGCACTGCTGTGAATAGTTTAGTCGCAAAGTGAAGAATCATGGGCAAAAAGGCCCAAAACTTCGAGATAGCTTGATTTCATCTTTGAGCAGCCCTGGGCAAATTGTTTATTGAAATGTGGCATTTTTTCTTCGTGCACTTGCCTATGTCCAGCTAAAGAACAAGATCAGGATGGCGATGGTCAGTTCTTGAGCTTCGAACGGGCATAAAGTTGAGAAATTGTCGCTTTTTGACCATTTGTGCCCACGTGTCACTTTCAACGTACCTCTCTATAACATGACCCAGCTGTGATGTGAGTGGTCGCATTGATTTGATTTTTGGTTTGCTTGTAGGCCGCTGGCACCCGTATTCAGTGACGGCAAAATTTTGGCACTGCTGTGAATAGTTTATTCGCAAAGTGAAGAATCATGGGCAAAAAGGCCCAAAACTTCGAAATAACTTGATTTCATCTTTGAGCAGCCCTGGGCAAGTTGTTTATTGAAATGTGGCATTTTTTCTTCGTGCACTTCCCTATGTCCAGCTAAACAACAATATCAGGGTGGCGATGGCCAGTTCTTGAGCTTCGAACGGGCAGAAAGGTTAGAAATTGTCGATTTTTGACCATTTGTGCCCACGTGTCAGTTTCAACGTACCTCTCTATAGCATGACCCAGCTGTGATGTGAGTGGTCGCATTGATTTGATTTTTGGTTTGCTTGTAGGCCGCTGGCACTCGTAATCAGTGACGCGAAAATTTTGGCACTGCTGTCAATAGTCTAGTCGCAAAGTGAAGAATCACGGGTAAAAAGGCCCAAAACTTCGAGATAGCTTGATTTCAGCTTTGAGCAGCCCTGGGCAAGTTGTTTATTTATATTTGGCATTTTCTTTCGTGCACTTCCCTATGTCCAGCTAAACAACAAGATGAGGGTGGCGATGGTCAGTTCTTGAGGTTCGAACGGGCAGAAAGGTGAGAAATTGTCGCTTTTTGACCATTTGTGCCCACGTGCTTTCAACGTACCTCTCTATAACATGACCCAGCTGTGATGTGAGTGGTCGCATTGATTTCATTTTTGGTTTGCTTGTAGGCCGCTGGCACCCGTATTCAGTGACGCCAAAATTTTGGCACTGCTGTGAATAGTTTATTCGCAAAGTGAAGAATCACGGGCAAAAAGGCCCAAAACTTCGAGATAGCTTGATTTCGGCTTTGAGCAGCCCTGGGCAAGTTGTTTATTGAATTGTGGAATTTTTTCTTCCTGAACTTCCATATGTCCAGCTAAACAACAAGATCAGGGTGGCGATGGTCAGTTCTTGACCTTCGAACGGGCAGAAAAGTGAGAAATTGTCGCTTTTTGACCATTTGTGCCCACGTGTCACTTTCAACGTACCTCGCTATAACATGACCCAGCTGTGATGTGAGTGGTCGCATTGATTTGATTTTTGGTTTGCTTGTAGGCCGCTGGCACCCGTATTCAGAGACGCCTAAACTTTGGCACTGCTGTGAATAATATAGCCGCAAAGTGAAGAATCACGGGCAAAAAGGCCCAAAACTTCGAGATAGCTTGATTTCAGCTTTGAGCAGCCCTGGGCAAGTTGTTTATTGAAATGTGGCATTTTTTCTTCGTGCACTTCCCTATGTCCAGCTTAACAACAAGATCAGGGTGGCGATTGTCAGTTCTTGTGGTTCGAACGGGCATAAAGGTGAGAAATTGTCGCTTTTTGACCATTTGTGCCCACGTGTCACTTTCAACGTACCTCTCTATAACATGACCCAGCTGTGACGTGAGTGGTGGCATCGATTTGATTTTTTGTTTGCTTGTAGGCCGATGGCACCCGTATTCAGTGACGCCAAAATTTTGGCACTGCTGTGAATAGTTTAGTCGCAAAGTGAAGAATCAGGGGCAAAAAGGCCCAAAACTTCGAGATAGCTTGATTTCAGCTTTGAGCAGCCCTGGGCAAGTTGTTTATTGAAAAGTGGCATTTTTTCTTCGTGCACTTCCCTAGGTCCAGCTAAACAACAAGATCAGGGTGGCGATGGTCAGTTCTTGAGCTTCGAACGGGCAGAAAGGTTAGAAATTGTCGATTTTTGACCATTTGTGCCCACGTGTCAGTTTCAACATACCTCTCTATAACATGACCCAGCTGTGAGGTGAGTGGTCGCATTGATTTGATTTTTTGGTTTGCTTGTAGGCCGCTGGCACTCGTATTCAGTGACGCGAAAATGTTTGCACTCCTGTGAATAGTCTAGTCGCAAAGTGAAGAATCACGGGTAAAAAGGCCCAAAACTTCAAGATAGCTTGATTTCAGCTTTGAGCAGCCCTGGGCAAGTTGTTTATTGATATGTGGCATTTTTTCTTCGTGCACTTCCCGATGTCCAGCTAAACAACAAGATCAGGGTGGCGATGGTCATTTTTTGAGCTTCGAACGGGCAGAAAGGTGAGAAATTGTCGCTTTTTGACCATTTGTGCCCACGTGTCACTTTCAACATACCTCTCTATAACATGACCCAGCTGTGATATGAGTGGTCGCATTGATTTGATTTTAGGTTTGCTTGTAGGCCGCTGGCACCCGTATTCCGTGACGACAACATTTTGGCACTGCTGTGAATAGTTTAGTCGCAAAGCGAAGAATCACGGGCGAAAAGGCCCAAAACTTCGAGATAGCTTGATTTCAGCTTTGAGCAGCCCTGGGCAAGTTGTTTATTGAAATGTGGCATTTTTTCTTCGTGCACTTGCCTATGTCCAGCTAAACAACAAGATCAGGATGGCGATGGTCAGTTCTTGAGCTTCGAACGGGCAGAAAGGTGAGAAATTGTCGCTTTTTGACCATTTGTGCCCACGTGTCACTTTCAAAGTACCTCTCTATAACATGACCCAGCTTGTATGTGAGTGGTCGCATTGAATTAATTTTTGGTTTGCTTGTAGGCCGCTGGCACCCGTATTCAGTGACGCCAAAATTTTGGCACTGCTGTGAATAGTTTATTCGCAAAGTGAAGAATCATGGGCAAAAAGGCCCAAAACTTCGAGATAGCTTGATTTCATCTTTGAGCAGCCCTGGGCAAATTGTTTATTGAAATGTGGCATTTTTTCTTCTTGCACTTTCCTATGTCCAGCTAAAGAACAAGATCAGGATGGCGATGGTCAGTTCTTGAGCTTCGAACGGGCAGAAAGGTGAGAAATTGTCGCTTTTTGACCATTTGTGCCCACGTGTCACTTTCAACGTACCTCTCTATAACATGACTCAGCTGTGACGTGAGTGGTGGCATCCATTTGATTTTTGGTTTGCTTGTAGGCCGCTGGCACCCGTATTCAGTGACGCCAAAATTTTGGCACTGCTGTGAATAGTTTAGTCGCAAAGTGAAGAATCAGGGGCAAAAAGGCCCAAAACTTCGAGATAGCTTGATTTCAGCTTTGAGCAGCCCTGGGCAAGTTGTTTATTGAAATGTGGCATTTTTTCTTCGTGCACTTCCCTAGGTCCAGCTAAAAAACAAGATCAGGGTGGCGATGGTCAGTTCTTGAGCTTGGAACGGGCAGAAAGGTTAGAAATTGTCGCTTTTTGACCATTTGTGCCCACGTGTCACTTTCAACGTACCTCTCTATAACATAACCCAAGTGTGATGTGAATGGTCGCATTGATTTCATTTTTGGTTTGCTTGTACGCCGCTGGCACCCATATTCAGTGACGCCAAAATTTTGGCACTGCTGTGAATAGTTTAGCCGCAAAGTGAAGAATCACGGGCAAAAAGGCCCAAAACTTCGAGATAGCTTGATTGCAGCTTTGAGCAGCCCTGGGCAAGTTGTTTATTGAAATGTGACATTTTTTCTTCGTGCACTTGCCTATGTCCAGCTAAAGAACAAGATCAGGGTGGCGATGGTCAGTTCTTGAGCTTCGAACGGGCAGAAAGGTGAGAAATTGTCGCTTTTTGACCATTTGTGCCCACGTGTCACTTTCAACGTACCTCTCTATAACATGACCCAGCTGTGACGTGAGTGGTGGCATCGATTTGATTTTTGGTTTGTTTGTAGGCCGCTGGCACGTGTATTCAGTGACGCCAAAATTTTGGCACTGCTGTGAATAGTTTAGTCGCAAAGTGAAGAATCACGGGCAAAAAGGCCCAAAACTTCGAGATAGCTTGATTTCAGCTTTGAGCAGCCCTGGGCAAGTTGTTTATTGAAATGTGGCATTTTTTCTTCGTGCACTTCCCTATGTCCAGCTAAACAACAAGATCATGGTGGCGATGGTCAGTTCTTGAGCTTCGAACGGGCAGAAAGGTGAGAAATTGTCGCTTTTTGACCATTTGTGCCCACGTGTCACTTTCAACATACCTCTCTATAACATGACCGAGCTGTGATGTGAGTGGTGGCATTGATTTGATTTTTGGTTTGCTTGTAGGCCGCTGGCAGTCGTATTCAGTGACGAGAAAATTTTGGCACTGCTGTGAATAGTCTAGTCGCAAAGTGAAGAATCACGGGCAAAAAGGCCCAAAACTTCGAGATAGCTTGATTTCAGCTTTGAGCAGCCCTGGGCAAGTTGTTTATTGAAATGTGGCATTTTTCTTCGTGCACTCCCCTATGTCCAGCTAAACAACAAGATCAGGGTGACGATGGTCATTTCTTGAGGTTCGAACGGGCATAAAGGTGAGAAATTGTCGCTTTTTGACCATATGTGCCCACGTGTCACTTTCAACGTACCTCTCTATAACATGACCCATCTGTGACGTGAGTGGTCGCATTGATTTCATTTTTGGTTTGCTTGTGAACCGCTGGCACATGTATTCAGTGACGCCAAAATTTTGGCACTGCTGTGAATAGTTTAGTCGCAAAGTGAAGAATCACGGGCAAAAAGGCCCAAAACTTCGAGATAGGGTGATTTCAGCTTTGAGCAGCCCTGGGCAAGTTGTTTATTGAAATGTGGCATTTTTTCTTCGTGCACTTCCCTATGTCCAGCTTAACAACAAGATCAGGGTGGCAATGGTCAGTTCTTGAGGTTCGAACGGGCAGAAAGGTGAGAAATTATCGCTTTTTGACCATTTGTGCCCACGTGTCACTTTCAACGTACCTCTCTATAACATGACCGAGCTGTGATGTGAGTGGTCGCATTGATTTGATTTTTGGTTTGCTTGTAGGCCGCTGGCACCCGTATTCAGTGATGGCAAAATTTTGGCACAGCTGTGAATAGTTTATTCGCAAAGTGAAGAATCACGGGCAAAAAGGCCCAAAACTTCGAGATAGCTTGATTTCAGCTTTGAGCAGCCCTGGGCAAGTTGTTTATTGAAATGTGGAATTTTTTCTTCGTGAACCTCCCTATGTCCAGCTAAACAACAAGATCAGGGTGGCGATGGTCAGTTTTTGAGCTTCGAACGGGCATAAAGGTGAGAAATTATCGCTTTTTGACCATTTGTGCCCACGTGTCACTTTTGTACCTCTCCATAACATAACAGAGCTGTGATGTGAGTGGTCGCATTGATTTGATTTTTGGTTTGCTTGTAGGCCGCTGGCACCCGTATTCAGAGACGCCAAAACTTTGGCACTGCTGTGAATAGTTTAGCCGCAAAGTGAAGAATCACGGGCAAAAAGGCCCAAAACTTCGAGATAGCTTGATTTCAGCTTTGAGCAACCCTGGGCAAGTTTTTTATTGAAATGTGGCATTTTTCTTCGTGCACTTCCCTATGTCCAGCTAAACAACAAGATCAGGGTGGCGATGGTCAGTTCTTGAGCTTCGAACGGGCAGAAAGGTGAGAAATTGTCGCCTTTTGACCATTTGTGCCCACGTGTCACTTTCAACGTACTTCTCTATAACATGACCCAGCTGTGATGTGAGTGGTCGCATTGATTTGATTTTTGGTTTGCTTGTAGGCCATTGGCACTCGTATTCAGTGATGCCAAAATTTTGGAACTGCTGTGAATAGTTTAGCCGCAAAGTTAAGAATCACGGGCAAAAAGGCCCAAAACTTCGAGATAGCTTGATTTCAGCTTTGAGCAGCCCTGGGCAAGTTGTTTATTGAAATGTGGCATTTGTCTTCGTGCACTTTCCTATGTCCAGCTAAACAACAAGATCAGGGTGGCGATGGTCAGTTTTTGAGCTTGGAACGGGCAGAAAGGTGAGAAACTGTCGCTTTTCGACCATTTGTGCCCACGTGTCACTTTCAACATACCTCTCTATAACATGACCCAGCTGTGATGTGAGTGGTCGCATTGCTTTCATTTTTGGTTTGCTTGTAGGCCGCTGGCACCCGTATTCAGTGACGCTAAAATTTTGGGACTGCTGTGAATAGTTTAGTCGTAAATTGAAGAATCACGGGCAAAAAGGCCCAAAACTTCGAGATAGCTTGATTTCAGCTTTGAGCAGCCCTGGGCAAGTTGTTGATTGAAATGTGGCATTTTTTCTTCGTGCACTTCCCTATGTCCAGCTAAACAACAAGATCAGGGTGGCGATGGTCATTTCTTGAGGTTCGAACGGGCAGAAAGGTGAGAAATTGTCGCTTTTTGACCATTAGTGCCCACGTGTCACTTTCAACGTACCTCTCTATAACATGACCCAGCTGTGATGTGAGTGGTCGCATTGATTTGATTTTTGGTTTGCGTGTAGGCCGCTGGCACCCGTATTCAGTGACGCCAAAATTTTGGCACTGCTGTGAATAGTTTAGTCGCAAAGTGAAGAATCACCTGCGAAAAGGCCCAAAACTTCGAGATACTAGTAGTTTGATTTCAGCTTTCAGCAGCCCTGGGCAAGTTGTTTATTGAAATGTGGCATTTTGTCTTCGTGCACTTCCCTATGTCCAGCTAAACAACAAGATCAGGGTGCCGATGGTCAGTTCTTGAGCTTCGAACGGACATAAGGGTGAGAAATTGTCGCATTTTGACCATTTGTGCCACGTGTCACTTTCAACATACCTCTCTATAACATGACCCAGCTGTGATGTCAGTGGTCGCATTGATTTGATTTTTGGTTTGCTTGTAGGCCGCTGGCACCCGTATTCAGTGATGGCAAAATTTTGGCACAGCTGTGAATAGTTTATTCGCAAAGTGAAGAATCACGGGCAAAAAGGCCCAAAACTTCGAGATAGCTTGATTTCAGCTTTGAGCAGCCCTGGGCAAGTTGTTTATTGAAATGTGGAATTTTTTCTTCGTGAACCTCCCTATGTCCAGCTAAACAACAAGATCAGGGTGGCGATGGTCAGTTTTTGAGCTTCGAACGGGCATAAAGGTGAGAAATTATCGCTTTTTGACCATTTGTGCCCACGTGTCACTTTTGTACCTCTCCATAACATAACAGAGCTGTGATGTGAGTGGTCGCATTGATTTGATTTTTGGTTTGCTTGTAGGCCGCTGGCACCCGTATTCAGAGACGCCAAAACTTTGGCACTGCTGTGAATAGTTTAGCCGCAAAGTGAAGAATCACGGGCAAAAAGGCCCAAAACTTCGAGATAGCTTGATTTCAGCTTTGAGCAACCCTGGGCAAGTTTTTTATTGAAATGTGGCATTTTTCTTCGTGCACTTCCCTATGTCCAGCTAAACAACAAGATCAGGGTGGCGATGGTCAGTTCTTGAGCTTCGAACGGGCAGAAAGGTGAGAAATTGTCGCCTTTTGACCATTTGTGCCCACGTGTCACTTTCAACGTACTTCTCTATAACATGACCCAGCTGTGATGTGAGTGGTCGCATTGATTTGATTTTTGGTTTGCTTGTAGGCCATTGGCACTCGTATTCAGTGATGCCAAAATTTTGGAACTGCTGTGAATAGTTTAGCCGCAAAGTTAAGAATCACGGGCAAAAAGGCCCAAAACTTCGAGATAGCTTGATTTCAGCTTTGAGCAGCCCTGGGCAAGTTGTTTATTGAAATGTGGCATTTGTCTTCGTGCACTTTCCTATGTCCAGCTAAACAACAAGATCAGGGTGGCGATGGTCAGTTTTTGAGCTTGGAACGGGCAGAAAGGTGAGAAACTGTCGCTTTTCGACCATTTGTGCCCACGTGTCACTTTCAACATACCTCTCTATAACATGACCCAGCTGTGATGTGAGTGGTCGCATTGCTTTCATTTTTGGTTTGCTTGTAGGCCGCTGGCACCCGTATTCAGTGACGCTAAAATTTTGGGACTGCTGTGAATAGTTTACAGTCCATTCAGAAAAAAATGAACTTCTAGCTTTTGGCCATAAATGGGTCAAACGTTGAGTTTTTTTAGAATTTTTTTCTGCAATCCCATATGGAATCCTCTTCCAATTATGTTTCTGAAGTTTTTTTGTCCAAAAAGCAAGCCATAGCAAGAATAGGATTTCGGCCAGGTTTTGCCCCAAAAGCACTGAATTGGGAAAAACCATCAAAATCCAGGCCGTTTGACCCCGCCTGCAACAGTGCATTCTGCGGTTCGAACCCCAGTTCAGGCACCCTTTTTGGACCCTTTTTCAAATTTCAAAGTTCGCAGCACTGCACTGTGTACGATGAAATCACGAAAAATCGCCAAATACGGGAGCTCGCCAGAGCCAGGACCCATCTTTTTATGAATGGACTGTAGTCGTAAATTGAAGAATCACGGGCAAAAAGGCCCAAAACTTCGAGATAGCTTGATTTCAGCTTTGAGCAGCCCTGGGCAAGTTGTTGATTGAAATGTGGCATTTTTTCTTCGTGCACTTCCCTATGTCCAGCTAAACAACAAGATCAGGGTGGCGATGGTCATTTCTTGAGGTTCGAACGGGCAGAAAGGTGAGAAATTGTCGCTTTTTGACCATTAGTGCCCACGTGTCACTTTCAACGTACCTCTCTATAACATGACCCAGCTGTGATGTGAGTGGTCGCATTGATTTGATTTTTGGTTTGCGTGTAGGCCGCTGGCACCCGTATTCAGTGACGCCAAAATTTTGGCACTGCTGTGAATAGTTTAGTCGCAAAGTGAAGAATCACGGGCAAAAAGGCCCAAAACTTCGAGATACTAGTAGTTTGATTTCAGCTTTCAGCAGCCCTGGGCAAGTTGTTTATTGAAATGTGGCATTTTTTCTTCGTGCACTTCCCTATGTCCAGCTAAACAACAAGATCAGGGTGCCGATGGTCAGTTCTTGAGCTTCGAACGGACATAAGGGTGAGAAATTGTCGCATTTTGACCATTTGTGCCACGTGTCACTTTCAACATACCTCTCTATAACATGACCCAGCTGTGATGTCAGTGGTCGCATTGATTTGATTTTTGGTTTGCTTGTAGGCCGCTGGCACTCGTATTCAGTGACGCGAAAATTTTGGCACTGCTATGAACAGTCTAGTCGCAAAGTGAAGAATCACGGGTAAAAAGGCCCAAAACTTTGAGATAGCTTGATTTCAGCTTTGAGCAGCCCTGGGCAAGTTGTTTATTGAAATGTAGCATTTTTCTTCGTGCACTTCCCTGTCTCCAGCTAAACAACAAGATCAGGGTGGCGATGGTCAGTTCTTGAGCTTGCAATGGGCAGAAAGGTGAGAAATTGTCGCTTTTTGACCATTTGTGCCCACGTGTCACTTTCAACGTACCTCTCTATAACATTATCCAGCTGTGATGTGAGTGGTCACATTGATTTGGTTTTTGGTTTGCTTGTAGGCCATTGGCACACGTATTCAGTGATGCCAAAATTTTGGCACTGCTGTGAATAGTTTAGCCGCAAAGTGAAGAATCACGGGCAAAAAGGCCCAAAACTTCGAGATAGCTTGATTTCAGCTTTGAGCAGCCCTGGGCAAGTTGTTTATTGATATGTGGCATTTGTCTTCGTGCACTTCCCTATGTCCAGCTAAACAACAAGATCAGGGTGGCGATGGTCAGTTTTTGAGCTTCGAACGGGCAGAAAGGTGAGAAATTGTCGCTTTTTGACCATTTGTGCCCACGTGTCACTTTCAACATACCTCTCTATAACATGACCCAGCTGTGATGTGAGTGGTCGCATTGCTTTCATTTTTGGTTTACTTGTAGGCCGCTGGCACCCGTATTCAGTGACGCCAAAATTTTGGGACTGCTGTGAATAGTTTAGTCGTAAATTGAAGAATCACGGGCAAAAAGGCCCAAAACTTCGAGATAGCTTGATTTCAGCTTTGAGCAGCCCTGGGCAAGTTGTTGATTGAAATGTGGCATTTTTTCTTCTAGCACTTCCCTATGTCCAGCTAAACAACAAGATCAGGGTGGCGATGGTCATTTCTTGAGGTTCGAACGGGCAGAAAGGTGAGAAATTGTCGCTTTTTGACCATTTGTGCCCACGTGTCACTTTCAACGTACCTCTCTATAACATGACCCAGCTGTGATGTGAGTGGTCGCATTGATTTGATTTTTGGTTTGCGTGTAGGCCACTTTTTGACCATTTGTGCCCACGTGTCACTTTCAACGTACCACGGGCAAAAAGGCCCAAAACTTCGAGTTAGCTTGATTTCACCTTTGAGCAGCCCTGTGCAAGTTGTTTATTGAAATGTGGCATTTTTTCTTCGTGCACTTCCCTATGTCCAGCTTAACAACAAGATCAGGGTGGCGATGGTCAGTTCTTGAGCTTGGAACGGGCAGAAAGGTGAGAAATTATCGCTTTTTGACCATTTGTGCCCACGTGTCACTTTCAACGTACCTCTCTATAACATTACCCAGCTGTGATGTTTGTGGTCGCATTGATTTGATTTTAGGTTTGCTTGTAGGCCGCTGGCACCCGTATTCAGTGACGCCAACATGTTGGCACTGCTGTGAATAGTTAAAGCGGGATTCACAGAAGCTTTTTTGCGATGCGACACGAGATGCGACAGCCGCGAAACCGGGAAATCCCCAAATCGCAACCATCGCGGACCCCACACAAGTGCTGCAATAGGGCCATCGCGGAAGTTGAGCTTGGCTTAACTTTTGCGATGCGACAAGCGATTTGGTGTACGATGTTGGACTTTTTTATAGCAAAGTTGTACAAAGGTTCAAGAGTTGCCGATAAATTTTTACAAGTTGTACCAAACCGCGCGAATACCATGGTGACGTACCCATATCAGCATGACTTTGTCGCACCATTTGAAATCATCTTCGAGGAAAGCACCGGAAATATGCCGATGGCCTGGGGAAGAAATTTTTCTTGAAGAGACTGACTGCACTGGTGAAAGAAGAAGGCGATGAAGAGTCACCATTGCATCGAAAAAATAATTTAATAAATGGTTTTGTCTTCAGGATAATATGATCGTGTGCTTTGTTTCACTTTTGCTTCGATCTTCAGGCTCAGACTAGAATCGCATTTTAGGCTGTTTACCCTGGGGAAGCATCCTGATTTGACTGTAAATTTTAGAAGAATTCATCGGCGTGACTCATCGCACTGCACCAAAAATGACGCAATGAATGAATTCCGCCGAGCGGGCTTCCATACAGGAACTGATCAGGAGTTGCACACTCTTGGTAGTACATGTACTAGTACAGTCAACTTCGCTAATAACGACTGCGGATATAACGACAATTCGCGAATAACGACAGAATTTCGATGCCCAGAGCAAAATTCCATCCCACTGTAATACATTAATGAGACTGTGGGTATAACGACACTTCGCGAATAAGGACACCTTTTTAATGCCCCGCCGAGTGTCGTTATAAACGAAGTTGATTGTAGTAGATTTTATTATTTTACTTGGGGAGTCCCAACAGGCGTTGCGTTTTTACTGGGAACCCTCTTTGATTGTTGCTTGTGATTTCGCAGTACAATCATGTACACTAGTGCCAAGGCAAGAGTGCTTATGGACTCTTATCGATCTTGCAATTACTCTTGTTCTATTCTGTACCGAATTTGGGATGTCCGCTTGAGTTTTCAGGGCATCTGTTGTGAAGTACAGTCAACTTTGCATAATTATAACGACACTCGGCGGGGCATCAGAAAAGTGTAGTTATCAGGGGCGTAGTAGCCGCTCCGGCCGGTCCGGCTTTGGCCGGACCACTTTTTCGCCGGACCACGACCACCATAGTAAAACAATGCCAAAAGTGCCCAGAATGCAGGATTTTGCACCCTAATTTCAAACAAATTACGGGGGGGGGGGAGATCCCCCTGGCCGGACCACTGCCAACGGCGGTGCTACGCGCCTGGTTATACCCGAAGTCTCATTATACCGTAGAATCCCGCGGATAAGCCCATGGGCTTATCTGTTTCATAAAGAAATTTCGGTGGGCTTATACCGTGAACATGGGCTTATACGCGGGCATGGGCTTATACGCCGACACCAAGTATTAGTTGTGCTATTGAAAAGTACCAAGGAAGTGAGAAGTGCATTGCTGAAAACCACTGTGCAAACAAAAACAACCGATGATTGTGCTGAAATGTACGAAAAAAGGTATAATGTGCATGACTACGTACCTGGTATGCCAAGAGTCCATAATTTATGGACTCTCGGTATGACCTAGGCCCATGGGCTTGTACGATGAAGCTTTGTGATGTTCGAACAAACCCTGGGCTTATGCGCGAGCATGGGCTTATACACGGGATTCTACGCTAATGTATTATAGTTAGATGGGACTTTTACGGGGCATGGAAATTCCGTCGTTATTCACGGATGGTCATTATTAGCGAAGTTGACATTTTGATGACAAGGCTGCAGAGGGTTGGCTGGATCCGAATCCGTGCTCTCGGGATCCGGATTCATACAATCGAACATGTACAAATTTGGCGAATCCGGGGCCCACGGATTCGTACAATCGAACATGCCCCTACTAAAACAGAGAGTCGCCGGTACAAGTTACTTGTGACCCGGTTTATACGACTCCGGCCCCTGGTACAGTACCATGCAGCTATCAGGCCGGGAGTCGTCAAATACTGGTATTTGACGACTCCCTGCATGCTATCGGGCAGATGGCAGATGGGTCCGCCATTGGCAGGACTGAGTAGGGTTTCGGGTCTACCTGTGACTGGCGTACGGCAGGGACTCGGAGCCCTACGCATACTGTAAAACCTGTAATGGCGACCACTCGGATATGGCGACCACTCGGATATGGCGACCACTCGACCATGGCGACCACTTTCCCTTGTCACGGACGCATTCACATTCAAAACACCTCGGATAAGGCGACCACTCGCTCACCGCGACCGGCGACCACCCACCCGCGACCGCTTTGTACAGTGCTAGTCATGTAAATGTATGCATTGCATGGTGCACCAGGCATGGTAGATCTACACATCAGTGCAGGAAGTGTAGATGTGCATGGTGCATGCACGACACTTGACAGGTCTGAGGACCCCAGGCACATGAGTCGTGCTAGAGTAGCATAGGTGTGTGCACTGTGATGCACTGATCAAAATGATGTATCACATGTGGATATGGTCATGTGACCCACTGAACCTGGATAAGAAGACCACCTGGCCACGGCGACCACTTTTTCTCGTCCCTTGAGGGGTCGCCTTAGACAGGTTTCACTGTGCTGTAAAACACGTTATTTTGGGTGTAACTTTGATTTCGCTACAGAAACCAGGCACCTAAATTTAAATTACACCTAAAAGACACTAGAGTATGCATTGTATCAAGAGTACAGAACCCCCGGGGTCATGCACTCTTGATTGTATGTTATGGGAAAGCTGGTCACCTAACTCTACATTACACTTGAAACCTGGCTGATCCCTGACACCGAACTTTTAAAATACATGTACACCTAAAATTACATGTTTTACAGTGCCATAATATCACTGAAGAGTATAGCTCCCATTGGTCGTCACACGCAGGCTGATGAGTTTTTTTTACATGAAACTCGGAAGCACGAGAAAGACACAGTTGGTCTCTGCTGTTCTGCCTTGTGTATGCTCTGTCTTTCATAATGCAGATACTCTTGCCGTGGATAGTATCAAGAGTCACATAATATAAGCTGGGAGCTTATTTACAAAGATTGTTGCATTGAACAGCCGAATGGTAGATCTACACGGTTCACAGTTTTATTGAGCTTATTTACTTACTCTGTATGTGTAGCCTACTAGGGCGGCCTGGTACATAGGTCTACTCTATATTACAAAATGTCATGTAAGGGGAAGTGCATCGATTTTTCGAGTAGGGCTCAGAAGAAAGACAATTAATTTTGATATCGGTTCGAATGGCATATCTCTCGCTTCCATACTATAAGCCAAACTTGCCAAATCGCCAATTGTATACTCACGTTGCCATAGCGACCAGCGCAGTGATGACGTATGAAAGGCTTAGCTCCACCACAGAGCAGGTCGATCACTGCAGAATTTGGTCATTTTCAATTGGTTTATTGTATTCACGAAGTGAAAGAAGGGCTGTGTTCAATGCTGTTAGTGAAACAACATTCGGTGCATATTTATTTTCGGCTATTTTCGGTCTGGTCATGTTTGACCGAAATTTGTCGCGGCCGAAATTTTGTTTTGCAAGGTTCAGTGTGACAGTGCATACAGGCCGAAAATTTGATGCGGCTGAAATGGATTTTTGCCCTGGGACTGGGAGGCCGAAATTTGAATGGGCCGAAAGTTTGTAGCCTTCAGTGCTGTAGCAACTTGTGCTGGTATTACAGCATTCAACAGCTTGCAAGGGTGATGAATCATACCGCGGCTAGGGACTATGGCACAAATATATCATTGGTTGGGATTGATCACAGGGACCTGGTGCTAGTGGTGGAACTCGCAGGTTTTAACTTACAAGGGGACATGTTTTGATAAGGTGCTATGGCCCGGGAATTTTGTCGAGTGAAGCCATACATAGCAATGTTTGTAACTTGCAAGTATTGCAGCATGTTACCGTCTCTTAGCCTGCATGTTGATTGCAACTGATTCCCACCACATCCTGGACCTCTTATGCAGTATCTCATTCCATGATTCGCATCACGCCCTATTTCAACAGATATGCTGGATGGTTCTATTTCTGCTTCACAGACATAATGTTGCGTTTGTAAACTACCATATTATGCGGAGTATATGCCAGACTGGAGTATAAACCGCACCCCATCTTTCCCACGAAATACAGACCATGATCTTTCCTATTATATTACCTTTAATTTGATCTATAGAAAAGAAGAAGGACCAGGGAACTACAAGTTATGCTATAATTTCCACTAGCACCACCAGTTACTAAACAATCAGCTCATGCGATAACATTGCACGACACTGACAGTCAGTGACACTATACTGAATTTGAACATTGGAGTACACGCCGCACGCGCACCCCTTTTTTAGGTGGATTTTGTTTGTTCAAAGTGCGGCTTATACTCCCAATAATACGGTATGTGATCGCAGTAACCGCCCCCTATTAGTTACAGTACGTATCGCCTATAAGGTTGGCGGCTATAGTAATATACCGGATATAGTGATCAATTTCTCAAATTCATTTTCATTTGCCATAACTAAGTATACACAGTTATCGCGTATAGTAATAATCGTCCATAGTAATATATCGCCTATAGTGATCAAATTCATATTTCAAAAGACCTTCATTTATTAATACATTATTTTTACATTTATTATAGTGATTGATGTAAAATCAAGTGGTGTCAGAGGAGAACAGGGTGCTTCTTCTTCGTGAAGAACTAACTTGTCTAGTGTTGTTTGGTGAGTTCTGCTTGTACAAGTTGCCAAATATGCCTCCATCGTGAGGAAATGCTGATGTTGTGTGACATGAGCGGTAGCCAGCTATGCAGTGCGTATGTGCACGGCGCCCTGAGTCGTTTGACACCCCACTCGCATACATTGCATGCAGTATAGGTCATAGTGATAATTATATCGCTTATACGTGTAGTGATCAAATGCTCAAAATCAAACACCAACGCTATAGGCGATGCTGACTGTACTTTATAAAGTTCTCATCCCCTCCATCTTTTTCACTTGACTAGGTGCATCCTTCGTGTATGGTGGCCATTCAAAAGTACATCGTATGTACTAGTATACATGTATCTAAATCCAAAGTGAGTTTGAATGCATGGTCGACATCGAAATCTACATGTACAGTAAAACCTGGTTTAAGTGACCACCCCCCCCCCCCCACGGTGCAAGCAAAACGGCCGTTAAGGAGGTTCGCGACGGTTAGCGCCATGTTGGATTTCCGAATTTTTTTCTGAAAAATAATGCTTTTCGGAGTGGAAAAATGGGACGCGATCATGCACAATCGAGTAAAAAAATAAGCAGTTTGACCATGACTTCGCAGCGCGTGCTCGAGTGGAGACAAGATTTGAGGAACAAGCTCAGCCACTAGTGGACTTGCGGATTTGTTTTGACATCGGCGGTTTTTGGATAGCTTGGGTATCCTGCCGACGTGTCGTGGAGATGAAGACGCGGGAGAGTAATCTGTCACCCACGACGCGGCCTCGCATTCTCAGTGCGTAGATCTACTGGACGATTCAAGAAGCCGAGGAGGGGGACGCTTCGCAAGCTCAAACGATCGATCGAGTTCCTGAAAAACCGAAAGGGCGATCTCCACCACCAACGCCACTGGATTCGACTCCCGCGAAGAGGTCGTTCAGTGCCCCTCTTCACGGTCGACGAATCGTTCATCTCAGGTATCTGGCTCAGTGTGGGATTGTCTGCGTGCCAGAATCCTGGATGTGGCAAACCTCTGGCGCTCATTGATTGCGTTGAAGAGAAGAGGTACGGCCTGGGCAGCGTACTTGTCATTCCGTGTCAGCAGTGTGGGATGGAGAACTTGATTTTATAGATACAGATAGCCCTGTAACTGCTCAACACCCTGGCCCCCATGCTTCCACAAGCAACACCAAAGCTGCTTTGGGTAAGTGTGTTTTTCAATCTCATAAGATTTATTCATGATATTTGGGAGTCATTGCACCCGATGGCTATGGAAATGTATGAGCACACTGCATGCGCGGAGCATGCACATGCATATGCGCTCATGTGGACGTGCCCTCGCACACATACTATACACACGTGCATGACCGCTCCCAGGGCATGTTGGTGTGACATGTGTATGCGGGCATCTCCACTCATGCACATGAGTTTGCATATGCATGTGGGTGGGTACGTACACGTGCGTGAATATATGTGTGTGTACGCGCGCGCATGTGTTCTATTGCGTGTGAGAGCATGTGTGTGTGTGTGTGTGTGTGTGTGTGTGTGTGTTTCGCACGGTCACAGTGATGACACGATCATCACGTGCAGCCAGGAACAACTGCCGTCATGAATGCCAGCATTGCGAAAGACGGTTCTCAAGGCCACAGGACTTGCAACGCCATGCCAAAAATTGTTGACTTTGCGATTTCTCTCTCTTCTCTTCTCTCTTCTTGTCGTTGTCTCCCGCTTCTGGGAGCGGCGTGGCCCGATAGGGTAGCTGTACATAGTAGTAGTAGTAGTAGTAGTGTGTGTGTGTGTGTGTGTGTGTGTGTGTATGCCCGCTGCTTTCGGACTGTGCAAGGCCGCGGTCGTCACCGGTGCTCGAGGACTGGCCCGCGCCCGACTGCCCAGCAGCGTTATTCGTTCAGTCATGTATGCGTGTGTTCTCGCCGGTTCTGTTTGCTCCACCATCTCCAGCGTCATCAGGCTGCGTGCTCTATCTTCCTCTCTGATGCCCCTCCGGGGCCCACGTGACCCCTGTGGCAGTGGCTCTACAGGACAGGACAGGTGTGTGTGTGTGTGTGTGTGTGTGTGTGTGTGTGTGTGTGTGTATGTGTGCACGCATGTGTGTGTCGATGGTGTGCATTATTGTGCTGGGTGAACACTCTGATCCCTAAACCGCGATACCGGAGCTCCCAAGCTACAGCCTCAGATTGATTTATAGTTCATCGTTGGGAATGAGTTCGCTGCTCATGATGCTGTTGCGGATCACGGTAGCAGCCCTAGCTGAAATTGTCGAAGCTCGCCTTGATGCCAGTATCCTGTAACACTCTGTCACTTTTGCATCAGCATGTTCGGCGATGGAGTTTGCAGAACATCAGCAAAAGCGGCTGGCCATCCTTCAACCGTTGGTCCAAGCAACGTGCTTCTCTAAATCAGTTGCGGTGCGGGCAGCTGCTAGTGGGTTGGTGATGAAGCACTTTGTCTTGTCCTACAAACAAAATGGTGAGCCAGCCATTTCCAGACTGATGAAGGAGCAAGTCGGAGGTAAGAAGCGGGTGACAGCCTCAAGGAAGATTATATTAGTGGTGGCTGAACACTTAGCCAAGAACCAGCATCAACCCAAATGTAAGTAACGCCCTGTGGCAAAGTGCTTCCCTTGTTTGTGCGCACCGTAAAATACCATCATTTTTGCCAGCGTGGGGACACGTTCTAGCTCGCATAGTTGAAGAACAAGAGGACTCAATGTTGTCTGATTCGTTCCAACATGCCAGCTTTCATTGTAGTTTGATATGGGGCTGTGCTAAGTGCTATCACAGCTACATGTACATGTATCAAAACCAAGTACCAACAGGAGAGTAATCATGGAGAAAAGTACCTACCGTATTTTCCGGAGTATAGTGCGCACTTTAGATGTGCTAATTTAGGCCCTAAATCGCAGGTGCGCACTATGCTCCGAATATGAAATGCATGTACTTCAATGAAGATTGAAGTGCGCACCCCCAATGAAGATTGGGGGTGCGCGTTATACAAAGGTTCGCACTATACTCCGAAAAATACGGTATCGATAATGCGTGCACCCAGGGTTTCCCGGCAAATTCACTAGTTCAGCTATTCCATCCTTGTATTGTTCTGAACGCCGAGGGCTCTAGCGAGTTTATGCAACACCTAACAGCCAAAAATCCAATAAGTAAGTAGTTATGACCAAAGCAGCAGCAGAGAAGTACACGCAATATAGATACGTGAATTTACCAATTTTAGGCAAATTTTGACAGTTTTTTGGATTTTTCTCCAGAATATGCACGGTGACCCCTATTTTCGCCGCGGTAAACCTGTTCCAACCCACTTATAGAACGTATTTGAAGTATCCACATATGGGGCAAACTCAAAAATAAGCTGCAAAAAATATTCAAAGTTTCATTTTTTGCGTCTTTTTGTTCTTCTCCAGGAAATGACGACCTGGATCCTATCGTCAACCAAAGTGTACATTTTTTGGTGTTGATATCATCTTAGTCAATACCTCTAACAGTCTGTATAATTTTATGTCATAGTTTTGGTCCTATCTGGTGTTATGGACGATTTCTCATCAATTTTCGGATTTTGCAATATTTTGTGTTATCATGGAAAATTGTGTTTTTGGCAAGACCTATTCAGGCAATTGAAAAACTGATGTTACTAAGCGAAAATATAAGGCTGTAGCTATTCAAACCTGATGTCAGATTGCGCTGATGTTGAAATTAATTTTTTGGGCCTAACTGTCCCGAACCCCCTTAAAGCCAGGTGGTCTTTAGTAGCCAGTGCAGGCTGTCGTAATAAAACGACTCATCCGTGTTCCATTCCCATGCATGGTGCGACGGCACAATGACAGCTGTCGCAAATCACACCGAGTATTACACGTGTTTTTTGGTGATTCCTGGTTAGCTGCTAGCTTTTCCCTACTCGAAGTTGTTGGCGCCGCGAAATCTGGGGGTTTGTGTTCGTCCTGGCGAAAACCGTGTTTTGATCCGTTGAGGGAGACGAGAGATACAGTGCGAAGACGTACGATCTGTCCGAGAATCGGCGAAGAAGAAAGCTTCGCAGACTACCCGTAGTGGTTGGGAACAGAATGGAACATATACCAGTCGATGCCTGTCATGGTAGGGATGACTGCTACGAAGTTTTAGCCCCATGCTCCCCAGCGCTTTTTAGCGCCCGACGATAATTACCAAATTTCATCGATTTTCCATGTGGATCAAAGCATAGTCTCCTCAATCTTCTCCAGTCGAGCTGAGTCTGGACGCTACAATGTCGAGACGCGAAAAGAGAACATGCATGAACACACAGGAGCATCACATGCAGCTGCATTCTGCCTTGACGAAGGTGAGAACAACACCAGCACCACGCATTTGGAAGAGATTTCGAAGAAGACAAAGAACTACATATCCTTGTTCAAAAAAGCCTCTGTACTGTGCAGTATGCATGCGTGCATGCGCGAAGCACGGGGCCGGTCCGCGGATCAACTTGTTACTTCGTTCAAAAATCATTGTGCCACACGGGTTGTATGATTTGTGTGCGATCATGGTCTTTCTTCTTGACAAACAAAAGTGAAGTTTTTCGATCTTCAAATCGCCATAGCGTCCTTGTCATGACTCCAAATCAGCTGAAACTTTGCAGGAGGAATGAAAATGCCATGCTGAATCGATTGGTACCATTTTCGAAGGGTTTCCTTGAAAAATAAAATTTAGCCTGCACTGGCTATCTTTAGAAACTAGGTCCCACAGTTTCTGTGTAGAACTGTCCGTGCATGGAAAACGGTCGTTAAGAGTAGGTGGTCGCTAAACCCAGAGGTTGCTTACACCAGGTTTTACCGTACATTGGATCATGGACCATGTCAAATATATTGTTTTTTTATCGTCAGATTTTCCGAGGAATTAGGATGGGTGGGAAGGGTTTTATTTTATTGTGGACCGTCAATGTCGAACAGTGCTACAGTAAGCATACCCCGTAGGTCATAGTACAATATGTCACATACATATACGTCATTGCATGCAGCACAAGGTTTAGTCCACGTGAAGCATCCGAAACCCGTGTCCAACTGTTAAAAAGTACATTGAGCCATACATGTACAGTGTACGTACATACACAGTGGTTTTGTTTGTAATTTGGGCGGGTGGGCGCAAACGATAAACAATCCCTTTTCTAAGTTTTCTTACTTGGCCTTATTGTAGACATGAAACATGTGGAAGGTATCCTGATGCATGGGAGCAAGAGTGTATAAACAAGAGTGTGCAACTCCGCATCGCTTCTGCACAATCTGCAGATACCCTGGCCCACGACAGCATTTTTTTGTTTACATCACCTTTTTCAGAAAACATGACGTGTGTCGTACAAAGCATTTTGCCGCTGAGCAGTGTGAGAGCACGTGCTGGGCACCGGCCTTGTAATGTAAAGCCCGGACAAGCTTAGTGGCCAAGTGCACGAAACAAAACTTACCAAAACTGCACGCAGCGTGTGGCTTGTACGGCATGGCTCATAATTTTCAGAAAATATTACGTCCACGAACATTTCCGCCGTGGGCCAACCCATCCGTGAGTTCCACACTCTTGTTTATCTACTCGTGAAGGGAGCCATCTGGATGTGCATGTACATGACGCATGCTAGCTAACCAAATGTGTGGCTGGTATCGGAATATACATGACTGCAAGGGCGTCGGAACCGCACCGGCCGGGGCAGCCATGGCCGCCCCCCCCCACATTTTCGGCAGTTTTTTTCTTTTTTCTTTTTTAGCACACTGCAACAAAGCGCGATGATCTCAGCGCAAACGTGGCAAGTCCTTGTCCCCGATCGTGGTCTGTTGCAGAATCAAAAGTCCATGTACACTGAAATGGCACCAAATGCCTGGGAATGCTTGCAATTGGCTTCAATTTTTTTCCTGGGGTAGGGTAATGTTTGTCTCCGATCGTAGCATTTTCTTGTTTTTTTACAGAATCAAAAAGTCTTTCATTGTAGTTACCGTACACTGAAATGGCACCAAATGCCCGGAAATGCTTGCAATTGGCTTCAATTTTTGAATTTTTTCCCGGGGGCGACCCCCCTTCCATGGCCGCCCCACCTCCAAAGTCGGTGCGATGCGCCTGTGACTGTACATGTACATGTAAGGAGTATCAGAATAATGCAGCAGCCATTTCTGTTTTACGTGGAATTTCTGGAGTTTTCCAATGTATTGTACTTGAATAAAATTCTATTTTTACCTTTCATGGTATCTCTATTTGTTTCACGTCTACATGACTATATTTTGCCCGTAAAAGAGGCCGTTAGCCCCGAAAAAACAACAACATTATAAATGCACTGTTGTGGGTACATGTATGCTGGGCATCTGAATGTATGGTGGGCATCTGAATGTATGGCGCGCATCTGAATGTATGATGGGCATCTGAATGTATGGTGAGCATCTGAATGTATGATGGGCATCTGAATGTATGGTGGGCATCGGAATGTATGGTGGGCATCTGAATGTATGGTGGGTATCTGAATGTATGGTGGGCATCGGAATGTATGGTGGGCATCGGAATGTACATGTACTGCAAGGATCTGGATGTGTGGTGGGTATCTGAATGTATGGTGAGCATCTAAATGTATGGTGGGCATCTGAATGTATGGTGGGTATCTGAATGTATGGTGGGTATCTGAATGTATGGAGAAAATCTGAATGTATGGTGAGCATCTGAATGTATGGTGGGCATCGGAATGTATTGCGAGGATTTGAATGTGTGGGGAGCATCAATGTATGAAAAGTATAAGAAATGTGTGGTGGGTATCTAGGTATACAGTGCCCATTTAAATGTATGTAGTGACGTCACAAAATAAAATGGCGGTCATCCTGAAAAATTTGGCGATAGGTTTGTCGCAATTTCCAGTTTTTGAAAAGCCAGACCAAAATTTACTATTTTTTTCCAATTTTCTATTTTGCCCCCCCCCCCTCCCATTTTGTAACTCATTTCCCCTGGGTGACAGGTGTTCCGTTCCATCAGGGCTATGCATAATACAGATCAGAAAAATGGCTCTCCAGTGGCAGTATTGAGCAAGGAAATTGGACGTAAAATTCTGCAAAAGCCACAAAATTAGAGCCATTTCTCCATCACTGCAGAATGCATTTTAGAGTCAACTGTGGAGATGCTGGTGATTCCATGACGTCCTCGATTCAACGGAGATGCAACTGTACCTGTACCGGGAAAATCTAGATTGACATGCGAAACATCAATGTCAGCGCTTCATTCCAAGATTTTATATGTCCTTTGTGTATGTCATCACAACACAGTAGTCTACACTGTCCAGGACTCTATTTATATACATGTACATGTAAACCCTCTTTGCAGCATCGTAATGTTGACTGGACCAAGACTGCTAATATTCACAATCGCATTTGTTCCAGAGCAATGAGCATTCGTCTTTATTTAAAAACAGTGCACCACTTCTAATTCACTGCTGCCAGGGGCTATGTGCAATACACACCTTGAAATATAATGCAAACATCCTAGCTGAACAATTTTAACAAGCGCTGATGCCGAATGCTGCTAGGTAATAAACTGCCATAAAGCAATACGGATAAAATTAATAAAGGAAGGACAACATGTTACGAGTTATAACTCGCTGTCCACCAATGCATCCAGATAATATACAGTTTGTCATAACTCGTAACACTTTGTCCTCCCCTTATTTATCTGGGGTTACATTGCCTCAACATTCGAGTTCAGAAAACAACACCATGTGAAATTTACCTTGTAGACTTGTGGGATGGAGGCTTGTGTCCACTGCCCCCATCCCTAGCGATAGCGCCATCGATGGCATCAAGGGTTGATAGCGTGTAGCTAGCAGTGACAATGTTGATCAGTGTTGATCCACTGTTCGCGTTGATGTCCCTTATGCATGGGTTGAATCAAATGTGGACACAGGCATTAGTCACACGCCAGGTATTTTGAGTAAGCCGACTTTCAAGCACATGCAATAATTATGGTGTCGGAAAGATGGCAAGAAATCATGGCTGGTTGACAAACATTGTGCGCAGGGTGAAAAGGGGTAACATAGATCCACAAGGGCCAAGTATCCAAAGCAAGCAGGAAGGAACCCAATACAAGCAAGTATCTGGAGACATGTTATAAACAATGCCAATTGCAGCTTTTTTTGCTGTTTGCTTATCTCACCTCCCCATCGCCCACCCATATTGAGCGCCTTCCAACGCAGTCGAAAATTCTAATTCAAGGAAACAAATGCATCAAGTTGGACTACATGTGCACGCCCCCCCCCCCCCGTCAAGAACATGGTAAATTGCAGTGCAGTGGGTCTGCTTCAGGCAAAAGAACTCCATGCCAGGGGTATAGACATACACACACAACACATGCAATTCTGACGCACCTTTCTGTGAGGTATACATAACCAACTGGCAACATGCTGCCAGGTTTTAAAGTCTTGGATGCGATTCAGCATGGCTTCATGACGACCAATCTGGGTGGTTGTGAGCAAAACAAGAGACAATCGCTCAGTAGCACAAGCCCATGCAACAACGGCCTAACGTGGCCACTGCTGCATGGAAATTCACTAGACTGAACAGCTACACTGCCTTATGCATGTACTAAAATGATGTCATGCACGGGTCAATGGACTGGGGCATTGAGAAGGCACCCAACAAAAGCAAGCTACTGAAGACATGGAATAAACAATGCCAATTGCAGCGGTTTTTTTGCTGTTTGCTTATTTCACCTCCCCACCGACCACCCATGTTGAGCACTTTCCCAAGACCTCGGTAAATCAAATTGAAGGAAAGGAGTGCATCTCCATGAGACTGGGCTACTTGCATTCAACTGAACCGGTAGAAAAGAAGGCTGAAGTAAGGCAAGAGTTGCAGCCATGCACTATGATTACATACATAAAATTAGTATACAAACCAGGATATATTTACCAAAGATGACGGCGACGGAAGAGCCTTGAACGGGATGTCGCGTGGCGTTGGATGTTGAAGAGATGACCTACAGGGTTTACCTGACCCTGATCTATGCCTAACTAACCCAGAGCTACCCCATTGCATGCACCCAGGACCAACCCATTGCATATCCCAAGCACTAGACTCCCCATGCACCAAGGATCAACCCATTGCATACACGAGGTTCAAGCCCTTGCAAGAGGGAAAACGGGTTTACAAACACAACATGGTGTTGTAAAATACACCGGGTACAGAACGACATAGTTACCAAAGACAATGATGGTAGGTCCGCGCCTTGAGCTGGGCGTAGCGTAGAGCTGGATGTTGAAGAGATGACCTACAGGGTTTACCTGACCCTGATCTATGCCTAACTAACCCAGAGCTACCCCACTGCATGCACCCAGGACCAATCCATTGCATACACGAGGTTCAAGCCCTTGCAAGATGGAAAACAGAGTTACAAACACAACGTGGTGTTGTAAAATACACCGGGCACAATACAGAACGACATAATTACCAAAGACAATGATGGTAGGTCCGCGCCTTGAACTGGTCGTAGCGTAGCGCTGGATGTTGAAGAGATGACCTACAGGGTTTACCTGACCCTGATCTATACCTAACTAACCCAGAGCTACCCCACTGCATGCACCTAGGACCAAGCCATTGCATACCCCAAGGACCAACCCTGAATGCACCATGGCCAACCCTCCTCATGCATGGTAGGGGAAAGGAAATACATGCATAAAATACATGCATATAAAGAGTTCAAAGTGAATAGATGATATGCTAGAATAGAACAAGTAAAATGTGGTGATTAATTACGGCAATTGATGTGAGTGGAATGGGTTGATGTTACTGTCCCGCATCATCTGGCTGCTTCTTCAGTCCAAGCCAGGAACTATGTAGTTGCACTGCAATGTTTGGCAATGTGATGGCATCTGTTTGGGGTGAAAAGCAGCCATGCAGGTACAACTTGAATCAGGGATTGTTCCATTCAATACAAGTGTAGGAATGACATGAAAGGGCCGAGTATCAAGCAAGCTCAGTTTTATTGTTCTTTAATATACAATCAAATGCTGTTTACTTACTGTGTATTCCTTCTATAGCTTTGTGATAGCACACATAGTCTGCAGGAGTTACGTTTAATTCCTGTCCTTCATTCAGAAATCGCTAACCGGCGCACTTTTTTTACCACGAACTTTATTGTCCTACACCTCTGTCCGTAGCTTCCAGATACGGTCTTCTTTTCTTCGCACATATCGCTGTGATGAAAACATCATAGCTCGTCACGGACCTCAAGTGATGTTTTCACAGGTATGTAGCCATTTTCAAAACACATTTCAGTGCGAGATTTTTTTGTTTCCAGTCTGCAATTAGACCAGAAACGAGCGGAAATGTCATGGAATCACCAGCAGATCTCCTCCCCCCACCCCCCTCTCCCCACCAAGGTAACCCTAAAAGCCAAGGATGGAACGGAACACCTGTCATTTGTTTTGCAAAACACTGCCGCAATTCTAGATTGCCACAATGTATTGCCCCTCCCTTTTAGGGGACGATGCGAAGATGGGAACAGATGGCACGTTGACCTGAAACAACACACACACACGCACACACAACAACAATAGCGCACAGCAATAGCACACAACAATAGCGCACAGCATAGCTGACTGTAGCTATATGATACAGTTAAAGTGTGACACCTTCAGACTTGAAATACAGTGCGACCATATCAAGAAAGAAATATTCCAGAACCATGCATCTTACGGATCCAACCTCCAGCTACGCCCATGGTACATTTTGTCACTAAACAGACTGGGAAGTATTAGCTTAGCTTCAACAGGGCACTGGTTCTTTAACATTGGTATGAGTCGCCTAGAGCCCTCTACAAGAAATCATGCAATTCATAGCTAAAAGCTGTGAGAAATCACCCATAAAAAACACAATCGTGTAACAGTTATAGGTAAGTGTGGGCTGAAATGATGGTATGAAAGCTGAAATGATTCCCATTAGAAAGATATAACTGCTTTTGATTTGTCCACGAAACTAGGGCTAGGTATCTAGGCTTTGCTATATCTTGACCAATGCATCTCTGTAAGCTGCATTCATTGCTGCTAGATCTATCCCCGTCCTCCACCCTCTCAGGATGGTACTGCTGCACAGTCAACACCTAGATATCAGAATGCAGTAGGAGCTGACTGAAATCCCACTCAGAGGCACTGTACAAATCTTCAACAAACATCTTGAAAGACGTTATTGTTGCACTTCAGCTATGCTCACCCTGCATTATGCAAGATGGCGATTGGACCAAAACTGTCAGAAGTTGGGTTTTGACAAAATTTGATTTTCTCACCCCGCATGCCCTTTCTTGGCTAGAGCTATGAACATAGACAGTGTATGTAGTGTAGTGAACACAAGAGTAGAGAGTACTTAGCAAGAATCCATTCCAGCATCTCCTGAACTTGACAGTACGCAAAACTCGGGACTGTGAAACACTCCAAAGGGCCTCAGGAGGCCATCTACAAGTCAACACAAAAGAATCAGACATTTATCTAAGGCAAATGTAGGCCAAGAGCAGGCCATACTGGTATACACCACAGGGTGGCAATCCAAGGCCTTATGATGGAGGGGGGGGGGGGCTTTCCCCACTCCCAACGGCAGCAAAAAAGCACCAGAAATTTAACTCTAGAAATGAATACAAAACCTAAAGCCAACTACAGTAAAAAATAAAAAATAAAAAAGTAAAGCGACCTCTCGTCTCTTGATAATGATAACTACTGTTTTTTTATGCACCGGTAGATCTGCATAGAAACTGCACTGGAATAAGTAGCCACCTCAGTCTAGCCACCAGCGACCAGCTTTTAGCGTACCAAGTGCCTTATCTGACCTGCATAATGTATTACAGCAATCACAAGTGCTTCATGACTGCATGACATGTTTGACTGCAATATGGCTGAAGTGTGCTCGGAAACGAGTGCATGCAGTCAACGGAAGTGACAAGAGACAGCGCAGGGTGCGCTGCATGCACTTGGGTGAGGTGTGAGTATCCACAGATCATTTGTCTGTATGAACGTGTCTAATGCCCTACACTTGTGAAAATGGGTGAGTGGAAGTAACGTCATCATGTGACGTGTCTAATGCCCTACACTTGTGAAAATGAGGGAGTGGAAGTAACGTCATCATGTGTATGCCATGTATAACGTCATGACGTCATAATGTGTAAACCATGTGTAACGTCATTGTCACTACCTGAGAAGTATCCACACGACCTGAATTTCCGGCTAAACAAGCTTCGAAACGGGCTCTTGCCTCACGAATGCCAGCTCGGCAGAATATTGACCAGGGGAACAGTATTGCCCTCAGCTAACTGAAATACAAAAATTCTACAGGTGTTGTGAACTTCACATTCTGCAAGATGGATAAATGACAAATTTCACTTGTTTCCTCCTTGGCAAGTATGGTTGCTTCTAAACAGTGCAATCTGATACCGTAGAATCCCGCGGATACCCCACACGTAGTAAAGTCCGTCTCCCCCAAGCTACCACATCTCTGTTTGTATCTTCCCCCTTTTTCAGCTCTTATACTAAATGGCTGGCGTTGCCCCTTCATGTCCGTCAGAAAAAGTCGTTTCCCTCATTTCGCAATCTTGCAAAGCAGCATTTCAACATTCCCATTCAATAGTCAATATACCTGTTTAATCTCGGTCGTCTCACGTCGGCTGTACTGCTCCCTTTCCTCTGTTATTTACCATGGTATTGGTGCACCACCACACTTCTCATACTTTCTTTCTACGCCATGGCTGGCAAACGCCCCCTCCTCATCTATATTGGCACTGATTCATCTTTAGCCACTGGAAGGTGTAATAATAATAATAATAATCCCATGGGCTTATCCGTTTCACAAAGACATTTCGGTAGGCTTATACGAGAAGATGGGCTTATACGCCGACACCAAAAATTGTGCTGTTGAAAAGTACCAAGGAAGTGAGAAGTATATTGCTGAAAACCACTGTGCAAACAAAAACAACCGATGATTGTGTTGAAATGTACAAAAAACAACTACATGTACTACGTACGTTGTGTTTTGGTGAGTTACCGTATGTCCGCACCTTTAACGCCATGGCGGTATATTCGATTATAAAGCCAGTCTCAGTTATAAAGCCATGGGCTTTGTAAAATGAAATGACATTTGAAGTGTGTTTTGCAAAATGAAGGAATAAGTACTATGCTGACAAGCTTACAGCCCAGCAGGAAGGGTTTACAAGTATATTTAATAATAATAATAATAATATTCGCGGGATCCGCGTTGGCATCGCTTGAATGTTCAGAAACACACAAACTAGCCTTCGCATCCGCAGGCCACCACTATGCCTATTAACCTTAGTGGCGAATGCAGACCTCACAAGTGAGTCAGGGGAGAGGAGGTTAGTCTCTCAACCAATCGGGCGTGTAACGGCCCATAACCCTGTAAACTGCATCCTTGTTATTCTCACTCCGAGCTGTGAGTACCCAGTTGACCGTGGGTGTCGGCGCAGTTCAGCACGCGTAAAAAGTCTTTTTACACGCTCCCTGCTACCAGCGCGGGTCTTGAACTCGGGACCTCATGATTCGCAGGCAGGCCTGCAAACCAATCGGCCATATGCGTTGGTATATTTAGAATGACATTTCTGCGTGGACTGACTTTTATGGCATGGCGTAGTGGGCGAGTCATTCTGCATCTAAAACATCTAGGAAAGCAGCGGCGTTTCGAATATAAGGCCATGTCTTTCGGTAATAATTATTTTCGATTGTAAAGACAGTGCGAGTTATTTTGAGTAATTTGAAGTAAAGAAAACCCGTCGGAAGTAGTACTATGGCTATAAGGAGGACGAGCTGAAGTGACATCGGATTACTTTTAGGGGTGAAATGGGTGATCCGGGTACCCGTCTGTTTAGCTGCTGATCCGTTAGCAAACGATTACCTGTTAGTCGTGTACGACGGTACAGTTTGGTATTATTAGCTGGCTTGCACAGTCGTACAGTTCGATGTACAGTTTGAATGTGATGCTGGTAGTTCGATCCTGCTACTTACGACCATTTTGACCGTCTTGCATGTAGCACACACAGTAAGTGCGCATGCTGTGCTCGTCACAATGTAGTGTACTTGCTGTGAATTGCATGACATCGCATGTTCTCCGGGTACAAAATGCGGAAGGCTATTGTATAGTAACTGATACTATTGGCTGCTAAAGGGTACCCGACAACCCGCCCGTAAAGCCTGGTACCCGTTTGTAGCCTTAAAGGGTAACCGTTTCACCCCTAAAATCTACTTTATTAAACAATGTTAAAGGGGAAGTTAAGGCAAAAATTAAAATTTCACCAGTTGTAGTCTTCGGGGTGCTGAGTCGAATGGTCTTGGTCCGAGAAAGCTGAGACGCTCCCTTCCTACTTGAATGCCAATCGAACGCGCGCACTTCCACCGAAACTGGGTGACTGCGCCCTACTAGATGGGGATTTGTATGCAAAATGTCACTAAAAGCGCCATCTCGTTCTCAGGTATAATAAGGTAATCATGTGTGTACAAAACTTGTATTGGTAATAACTTTGGCATACATTAATATTTTTCAACCAAATTTTCTGTGGTGATACATTGGGTTTGTTGGCATCGATTTCCAATATCAAATTTAAATTATGAGCTGAATGACGTCATCAGTGCTACTTTTTATGTTCAGATTTCAACCCAAAACGCGGAGAAAACGAAAAATAGTAAGGCCACAAATCCTGGTGAACTGGATAGCCTTTGGGCCCTAGATAAAGGATATTGGTGGATATTGTACATAGATAACAACATTTCGCTGGAAACCAGTATCGACTTGTTTCACCATACGCACTGTACACATTTAGTATACGAAGCTGTCGTACCTCGGGGTCTGTTCAGACTCACCACCGCGATGAACGGGTGTTTAGTATCGATATCCAGCACATTCCCGCTTGCTGGGATGTACAGCTAGCCAATGCAACAGCTCTCATTTGCCAAAGACATTCCCCACGCTCCGCGTTTATGGATGAAGCTGTCATTGCCGTTTCAAAATAGCCGACATTGTCTCTTACACATAAATGACTGCGCTGTACATGTAGTGCATCACACCAGCAATCTGCTGTAGATCTACAGTCAGACAGTGCATGCAGCGAGCCGAGCATGCGCACTTGAGTAGGGTACTTGACTCCCACGCGCGATCGCTGGTCACAACTGTGATTTGTGTGAACTGAGTCTGTACACGCGACTGTGCTCGTGTCGTTGTGACTTGCAAGTGCACTCTGTACTGCATGCACTGATGTACTGTATGACTAGTCGACTGGACAGGAACAATGCAAGTGCAGTTTTCAGTGCGTGGACTCGGCTACTAAAACATTTTGTGGAAGCAAACAAGCCTTCTTTATGATCTTGGTCATTTTTCTCAATCGACTCTGCGCTTCCAGCTAGATGTGTCCGTGGGGTATTGCCCAAGTAGAACTGTAGTCCTCACATGCCCCAGGTCGCGAGGAGCTAATCACTTTTGTCAGCAGAACTCCTGCTCGGGACTCGACACATTTATTCCGTCCGATGTCATCCCCGCTGCGAGTGGGGAGCTTCATGCCCACGATAAAAGAGAACGTCATGACATTTTTCTCAATCGACTCTGCGCTTCCAGCTAGATGTGTCCGTGGGGTATTGCCCAAGTAGAACTGTAGTCCTCACATGCCCCAGGTCGCGAGGAGCTAATCACTTTTGTCAGCAGAACTCCTGCTCGGGACTCGACACATTTATTCCGTCCGATGTCATCTCCGCTGCGAGTGGGGAGCTTCATGCCCACGATAAAAGAGAACGTCATGACATTTTTCTCAATCGACTCTGCGCTTCCAGCTAGATGTGTCCGTGGGGTATTGCCCAAGTAGAACTGTAGTCCTCACATGCCCCAGGTCGCGAGGAGCTAATCACTTTTGTCAGCAGAACTCCTGCTCGGGACTCGACACATTTATTCCGTCCGATGTCATCTCCGCTGCGAGTGGGGAGCTTCATGCCCACCATAAAAGAGAACGTCATTATATATTTTGAATACTTCATCAGAGAAAGCTATTCGAGCTCAAAACGACACAAGACAATGGCCATGATAAAGATACTCGTACAGATCGCGATGTGACTGGCCTCCAAAAGTGCTGCAAAAGACTTGAAGTGTTTTTCAAAACAAGATTGTGAAAAAAAGGTGAGCGCTCGAGTGCGGCGAACACGGCCAAACGCCATGTTTTCCTTGGTAACATGACGTCAGCCACATTATCACCATGGCGAGTTGCAGCGCTGATCTTGAAGTACAGCGGCACCAGAAAAGTGTCCTTATTCTACCTGAGTTCTTATAAAAGCACGGATGACCGCGATTGGCCCATATGTTGTAGTCTTTTGGACGCTGAGTCGACTGGTTTTGGTCCGAAAAGGCTGCGATGCAGCGTTCCTCCTTTATTCCCAATTGAACATGGTTGAACAAGCGGTCACGTGCTCCTGCGTACACCAGTCAGCTGGTCACCGTGCCTCAAGGGTACAACTTACTAGCCTGTTTGACCTTTTTTGGGTGCAGTCCTGTCACTCGAGTTGAACTTGAGTTGAACCTTGGTGTGAAAGTTGTCGCCTGCTGGCGTGGTGACCAGGTGATTTGGGCACCCAGGAGCACGTGACCACTTGTTCAACCATGTTCGATTGGGAATAAAGGAGGAACGCTGCATCGCAGCCTTTTCGGACCAAAACCAGGCGACTCAGCGTCCAAAAGAGTACAACATATGGGCCAATCGCGGTCATCCGTGCTTTTATAAGAACGAAATGGCGCTTTTAGTGACATTTTGCATACAAATCCCCATCTAGTAGGGCGCAGTCACCCAGTTTCAGTGGAAGTGCGCGAGTTCGACTGGGATTCAAGTAGGAAGGGAGCGTCTCAGCTTTCTCGGACCAAGACCATTCGACTCAGCACCCCGAAGACTACAACTGGTGAAATTTTAATTTTTGCCTTAACTTCCCCTTTAAGCGATGGAGATGATGCAAACAGAATCTAAGAGGTAAGGAGAAATACATGAAAGGAGAAATAGTTGTCTCCTCGTTGAATACCGTACTGGCAATATATGTTGCCGCGTAACGCAGGGGGGTGCGGCGTAACGCGCGACCAGGCTAGTGCGACAAAGTTCCGTTGCGTTCGTAACGCGCGTCCGGCGGGGTGCGGCGATCTTTTCATTGCAAAAAAGGCTGAAAACTGTGAAAGCACGTGGCGAAAAGTTCAAAACTGGATGCAGCAGGAAGTCCTGCGATAGCAAAAAAAGGACTGCGGCAATATAGAAACCTGTGTAACGGCTCCTGTGCGACTTTGCATGTAACGCCCTGCGTGCGGTAAACATGTGCCAATGTAACGCTTCATGGCCTCACTGCGACCATATATATTGCCAGTACGGTATTTATTGAAAGTTGTACTGTTTAAATTAACACGGCATAATGCTGCCTACCTGTGCACACTGAGTAACAGACGGCCCACGAGCATGGTTGATAGCATGTCATTGCAGTCCTGTATCCTGGAATATCCTCTCATGGCCAAGTGCATGGTCAAAGGAAGAAAACAAAGAGAGAAAATGCAGACGCCGGGATTATGTGCAGACCAAATGCGCTTTATCCTCATACCGCCGAAAAATGGATCCATGTGCAATTAATGTGTGATCCAGAAATGCACATGATCTACAAGCAATGCACACAATAGAAATAGAACAGGAAGTCGCCACCAAAAACGATTATGGCGAACATTTAGATGTTGGGAGAACCTTGTCGGATCATTTATCACTTTGAAACTTAGCTTGCGACTTGCACGACTGGTTATCTATAGGGAGATATCTAGATTTGGCTTCTATCACCATGGAGTTTTTGTCCACACAGCCCATGCAGTCAGCCAGTCCCGATTTTTGTTATTGAAGGTAAGCATTATCAAGGGAGCCAGTTAGTTCAGAGAGTAGTTTTAGTCTTACTTCCAAGTAGTTCTAGTTTACTTTTAGAACCAGGTCAACATTATAATTATAACCGTCTGATTGGTTCAGATGGCTGTTTAAAGAATTATTATTAGTACCCAAATTAGATCAGCTTCGATTATTCCATATTCAGGAGATCAGCAGTATTTATCTTACTGATTAGCGCATATCATAGTTTTTATTTCTGCCCAAGGTCAGCAAGGTTTTACCTCATTACCTGTTAGCTCAATTAGCTCTTTAGCAATTAGATTCAGGGATTCCTGTTCAGTGGAATATCTATCAATCTGACAGCAAGAGTGCTTGCAGTCATGGTATTAGGTCTAGAAAGAGGTCAGTTTAGTAAAACGATTATTGGGAAATCATGAAAAGCCGATAAAGAAAAGCATAAAATGATATAAAGCAAACACTTAGCACAGCTTAGGCTCCGGATTTTGGTTGATCCATGTCATTATCCGGTCTAGATAGAACCATACCATGCAATATCATGCGGAACCCCCCCCCCCCCCCACTAAACCTACACAAGCTGTATGGACAAATACCTCCCAAGGCGATGCAATAAACGTCACTAAGTTTCCAGAAACCTGAACTAGTGTCACGATATAGCAAGCTACTCTTTGATGTATGAAGCAATCCTCGCTTCATCACCGAGAATCCCCTCCGCGAAGCGAGTTTTAGGGGCGCCATCCTGTGCTATCGTCCATTGGATACGGGATTGGCTTGAACAAACGTCCATGCAAACTAGAGCTACAGCGAGATCCTATATTGGCGTCAATGCCAGAAACGCAATATGTATCTGGGAAGGAACAGTGATTACAAGGACGAAGTTATAGCAGCACAACTGATCCTACAAAACTACTGTACCTGAAAGCCGGAAAGGAGGACACTTCTTTCACCGGTGGATATCTTGAGCTGAAAAGGTGCTGGCATCAACATATCCCGACGATAGCAGGTGTTTGCGAACGAAAAGCTGATGGGTGTCGCTCAGCCGCGTGCCAAGCCACGTGTCCGTATCGGCTAGCGGTTCAAAACACAACGTTCGCTACAAAACAACAGAGAGAACACTGGTTAGTAGGGGTCCTGGACATATAGGAATGGTAGCTTGCAAGCATGAGGAACAATACTGTGGTTCACACAATTCACGGTTCATTATGGTGTCAACTGAAGAACACCAGAAATCCTGTACATGATAATTATAAGAGAGATGGTAAACCAAGTCCAACGAGCTGCTCACCTCCTGGAATTTGTAACATGAAGAAGCCAATTCACCGCCGTCACACTGCGCATGCGCAGCGAGCCCCATAATGCACTCCTTGGCTGCAAAGAAAAGGAGACAACACTGAGTCGTTACCGGAGAGTATTTCAATTTTACAGCTTGCTAAGACGAAAGAATGTTTCTATTATGCTGGCAGGAATATTCCGGTAGAGGTTAAAAGAAGGTCAACGAGGAATACAGAAGAAGTGGTGCAGAGGATGAATGCCAACAGTTTACCTTCTTTGCTTGCCTTGGTGCTCCACTTGAGAAACCTGTACTGGCTGTAGACGGTATTTGCTTCAAAACCAAGCCTGCCAGCTGCACGCGATCTTTACTCTGTATGGCTCCTACACACCTGTCAAATGCTGGTTGGCTTTCCAATGCTTCGGATTTGCCTCCAAGGGAAATAAAACGGAGAAGAAGGACGTTGTGTGCTTCCTTCAAAGCAACAAAGAAGAATGGAACGTGTTCTTGAACTGCACTTTGATTCCACCCGGCCTCGCTTGCGAGCGGATGCAGCTGCTAGCATTCTTCGAGCGTGAACTTTGACCTCACGACCCCACGATTCTCGGAAGCGCTCAGCGGCCCGTGCGCCGTGCAGCAGTGCTAGCGGGTAGCGTCCTAACCAGGGAGTCGTGTAGAATCTACCGGTATACGACTCCCTGGTCCTAACAGTGTAATCGCTGCATGTACTGTAGCAGTGCTCGCTAATGCATGAGGAAAACATTGCGGTCTAGTGTGAACTTTGGAATGGGCCAATTGGCAACGAGCAAGGTGGGACGTTGCACAGCGATGTCTAGGCTGTAGACTGTAGACTGTAGCAGCGAGACAACAACACTCACCTGCTTCAGAGTTAGCTCGTCTGCTGGCACTACAGTTGCAGGTTGCTGCAGACAAGCTATTTTTAGAAGATTCTAGAATGCGGCGAGCAGCAGGCAGCGTGCCACTGGCGGTAGACTCGGCTCAGACGGACGTCCGTACCGCGAACGAAGCGACCCGATCCCGATCCCGACCGAGCACCTAGCTGGCCCATCGAAACGCACACCCTACCGGGGTCCGCTAGCACACCAAAGAATGTAAATCAGTCGTGGCCTGCTCTCGAAGAAGGAACACGAATAATGTTTATCGAAGACACACGTATGGAGGCGACAACGAATCCATCGAACTCACAATAGCGCCAATACATCCATCCTGAACTCGGCACGCAATACACCGCAGCGGCAGGCCTCTATCACAGAAAACACATGGTTTTGCAGCTCACACACGGCTTCCTGTAGCTCCTGGCCGTATCTACCCTACGAACAAGGACATTGCGACTTCGGTGGTAATATCCGAAGAAGGTTGCTGCTCCTATTGAACATGGAACTCGAGACAAGAAATCTCCACTCCTCGCCTTTGAGATATTTTGAAACTAAATTTAAAAAGAACCTGCTAAATGGACAGTGTTCCGTGGAATTCATCCCTCATCACTTGACCCGTTTTGTGTAGGCTAATGAAAAGTGTGGACGGAGCGCCACAATTTACATGCCTCCAGCAGCTATGTATGCCGGGATTATCAACTGCGTACAGTAAAACGCCGCTTCCAGCGTAACAAACACCAGTCCTCGTATGTGCACTGTTGAGAAATCCAATCAACCCTGCCCGAGAATCATGGTGAGGAACATTGCAGCATAACTCTCGGGTCGGGTCTCTGTACTTGGGCACATCAACTGATAATCAGGGCGGTAAAGAGGGCTTTGGATGTTATTCCCATCTACCCACTTTGTACTTGTAAAGTTGTAGTTGAAATCTTGGGATGAAAAGTCGTTGTGTGTTCGGGTCGACTCGCTACACATTCACGGTGCACCGCCGACATACGTAGATTCTTCGAATTCAACGCAGGCTTTTGCATTCTGCAAATGTACATACTGGCGTGTAGTAGATGTGATACTAGGGAGGTTTAGTCCCACGTAATCCGTGGGTACTTTACGTGTGTGTACCACGTGATATATACTCAGTGACCCACGTACAGACGTTTTCTGGTTCACGACATACCGTGTATGGAGGCTCACCCACGGCCACGTTCCGCCAGAACGTGGGTGAAAATCAGAATGGAGCGCATTGTGCGAGCTGTGAGGGTGCTCAGCTGAAGAAGTTTCCGAAGCACGAAATCAAAATATTGGATGAGCTTCTTATACGTAATTTAGGCCCGGGTAGCTTCGTCTTTGACCAGGTTTGGGCCTTTCGCTTCATGCTTTTGTTTGTTCCGTGTAAGTTACTAACTAAACACAACATTGCAACGTGGGTGCCCTTCATCCAATTATTTACGTGGATCACCCACGTACGCGTTTCCGTTACGTGGAAACTAAACCTCCCTATTGTGAGGTGCACTGAGCTCATGTCATGAGTTGCGTTCACAGTCGACTAGTCATTATTATCATGGTCATGCTGAACAAAGGTCAAAGGAGTTTCTGTTTAGGGATGCGCATGGCCCTGGGATACCCAAATGAAGGCTAGACATGAATGATGTGCCGTGCGGTATATGCACGGCATGGAGTGTGCTTGCACTGTTTGCCGCATGATCATAATATCCCCATGCATTTAGTCAAGTCGTTCGATTTTCATGTCATGAGCCTAGCCCTAGGCCCTGGAAATGGAATCGAGTCGGAATCGTGTGCGTGCGCGAATCGATTCATGAATGGATTCAGGAATCGATTGGCGTGCATAATCGAACGCACTCAGTGTTCACAACTGGCGCGTGGACGCGGTACGCTTGCGTGCATGCGACGCCTTTGCCTTTGGCTGTGTTTACACATGGCGTTTCAACCCGGGTCAAGGGTTTCAACCCGACATGAACACAGATTGACTGGCGCGGCACGTAAAAAAATGTAGATCTACGGGTGTTTCCATCAGCGGCATCATCACCACATCAGGTACTCAGTATGCGCAGACGGAGCAGCAGGGCAAGATGTGATGTAGATCTACCGGAACGGCGGAAGCCGGGCGTCATCCGGCCGACCTCATGCCATCATGGTACCGGTTGCATGGCTTTACAAAGCCGGCATTTCTTACTTGCTATCTTGCAGAAGGTCAGAATTTTTCCTTCTTTCTTCTTTTCCCCTTCTGCCAGGCACTACACCGTACTACACGGTTGCATGTAACTGTTAGACTAGAGCAGGAGTTGGGAACTCAGCTGAATCAAGCTGGACTCAGCGTGTCTATTTGGCATGAAGCACGCTGTCCCTAAACAGTTGTGTGGTTATTGTGTGAGGCCCGAGGGTACATGCAGGAGTCCGCGGTCACATGAGATGATAGTTTCATCGCGCTGCGAACAGCGCGACGAGTTCTTCTTGCTCGATGTAAATTTGTTTACTACAATCATTATTGTAGTTGAAGTTAGTGGTGTCGGGTGTCGACTCAAGTGTTCCTTGGTCTTGTCGCGATGGCTGTGGACGCCAGAGCTGCTCGCAGAGCACGCGCGGCGGTCATTCTGTACAGTTCGAGCCTTGGCTGAAGTAGCCGCTGAAGTTAGTTCAGCGTGAGGATGAGAAGTTAGTTCTTTGTTTCCGACATCGATGTCGACAGCAAGGCGGAATCGCAACGTCATCGCCCGCTGTGACGCGGCTCCAGCTGGCCGATAACTACTCAGAGTCGGAAGATGAAGAGTCGTCCTCTGAGATAACGTTTGAGTCTGACGCTTGTGATGGCAGCGACGTCGTGTCTTCGCCTGAGGAGGAAGAAACGTAAGATGAGATTGCGGAGCGACTCCATGCTGGAAGCAGCTGCGAAGGTGCCAATTCATTTCTCCGCACTCTTCAGGTATTCTTTATTATTGTAGCTGCGTACTGCACTATTTCGAAGGTATCAAGCTGCCCATCCACCTTAGAAATAATGCTGAACAATCATTGCACATTCACTGGTTTGAGGGAAAGACGTAAACGGGAAAAGTCTGAAGAAAACATTGACTGTCATCACCAGGACTCGAACCAGGGACCCTCGCTTGTAGCTAGCGAAGCTCTAACCACTGAGCTATGGTGTAGTCGCCATCCCACCAGAGACCGCACACATACGAATTAATTATTTAAATTGTGGGCACAAATTACAAAATACAAATTTAGGGTTCACGGATTGGCATGCTAGCGTCGCCAGCTACATCATGCACGTGACAGGCGCGTGCATATACTGTACCACACAATCGGTCAGTGCTCAAATCGCATTTTCCCATCAATATCACTCACTTTCAACTCTACGGGATTCATTACGGTTGGCTCAAACTGCCTGAATTTTTGAATCCACACGCACGAAAGACGTTCCAAGACTTCCACCGTTCGTATTTTTTCAAACGAGTTCCGGGTTTTCCAGTAACTTTGGCCAAAGTTCGGCTAAAAAAACAGGGGGAGCCGTTGCGTTTCCGTAAAATATTGAACGGTAGAAGGATAGCCAAGGTCGAGAGCAAAACAACAAGCCATTATTTGTCAAAATAGAACAAGAAACGGCTCAGCGCACCTATTTTCCGTGCACGCGCGCGCGCGCGTACTTTGGCCGACAAGGTGTGCAGAATTTCTGAAGAAGAATAACAAGAGCAGTAGCGCTCGGAACAGCCGTGCTGGACACTTCCAATCCCGACACGATGGAGCGTGTTGGCTGTCGTGAGCTGCTGAAACGACCATGACATTTCTTTTTCTTTGTATACCCTACATATCTTGACGTGCCCTTGCTCAGTTTCGGCCTCTTTACAGGAAGAATATTTTCTTCCTTGGCATCAGCGTAAAACTGTTACACCATCCCCTCCCCAACGGAAAGTTCCGTGGCTTTAACCAATTGTTAATCACGGAACCCAAGAGCATGGGATACAGTAATATCATAATGGTGTAGCAATGCAGCAGGTGGCAAGGAGCAACAGAATACCCAATTGTCAGGAACGGAAGCCTGTGTAACTAAAAAAACTCAATGATGTCAGGAACTGAACGCAAAATAACCACAACATGGAGGAGCTGCAGACCATGCTATCACTTGCGTAGACTAGATAGATAGTTCCGCAGCTGGACAATGTTTTTACCTGACTCGTCAACCAAGTTACTAATGGGCTCCCATGTTGCCTCGCCAACGGGGTTACCCTTCCAATGCACCAAGTACTGGCGCTCACCCCGGTCATCTCTGTGCTTCAGGATGGCCTCCACCATATAGCGGGTGTTTCCGTCCAGATCCATAAACGGAGGGGCACTGGCTGGCATCTGTTGGGAATGGTGTTCTGTTCGTAGTGTCGCAGAGCAGTGACGCTGAATACAGGATGACAGCGGAAAACGGACGGCAGCTCCAATTCGTAGGCGTTCGAGCCCACCTCCCGAACGACGCGGAACAGCCCAAACCATTTTGGTTGTAGCTTCCTCGATGGCTGTTGTCGGGCCTCCGGCAATATCAGAAAGTCTCTATAGACTAGGGCCAGGTCTTCCACCTTGAGACGGCTAGGATTCCTACCCCTGTCGGCATACAGGGCCTGGCGGGCTTGAGCCGCGACAATACTATCCTGCGCTTTCTTAAGCGCATCAGATCTGGCTTGGATCCAGTCTGGCCTAGTTCTCCGCGCTCCCGTTCCCAGAATGAAGTCTGCGGGCACCTTCGGGTTAAAACCATAATTCAAGAAAAAGGGAGAATTACCAGTGGATGCTTGCTGGGAATTGTTGATGGCATACTCACATATGGGTAATAGTGCGGCCCAATTATCTTGCTTGTGGTTAACAAAACACCTGAGAATATCTGCAATAATTAATCTGTTCATTCGCTCTGTCTGTCCATCTGTTTGAGGGTGATTAGCCGTGGAAAATGACAACTTAGTACCGAGGAAACGAAACACTTCCTGGAAGAACTGGGCCGTAAATCGTGGGTCACGGTCACACACTATAGAAGAGCTAAGACCGTGAAGACGAAAAACATGCTGAATATACAAATTGGCACTGCCTTCGGCATCTATGGTTGCCGTTGTGGGTACTAGGTGAACACATTTTGTGAGTCTATCTACAAATGTGTAAATTGCATCATGACCTTCGGGTGACTTGGGTAAACCCATGATGAAGTCCATGGTAATATGGTCCCAGGGTTGCTCGGGCTGTTGTGTATCACTGGCCGATTATCTATGTCAGTCCATAACACACAACAAGAGCTTCGGTTGTTATAGCTTGACTCTGGTCAAGGCTACGAGTAAGATCATTTCAAGTAATGAAGTCGATGATAAGAAGAAATTCGGCAGCTCTTTCACCAACCGGAAAGAGCTCTTTGTTTCGGGGGAAAACAGCAGCAACACCATTACGAGCACACTGTAACCAAATATGAATACTACAGAAAAGGGTGAGTACGGTGCTAGCCCAATTCGGCACTAGCACCCTGAAGAGAAAATACAGCGTACAACAATACAGTACGCATAGCAGATTTAGGCGCACGATGAGCAAATAAGGAGTTGATTAGATTATTCTCGCGATTCGCGACACTCCCGGGCGAAAGAAGCAAACAAAGAAAAGAAAGCTAGCGGAAGAGCAATTAAACGACAGACGCAGTCACAAATCTGGGAAGACCAAACAACTTGGCCAAATAATTACACGATCAAAGAAAGAAAATAAAGTACACAACTAACTCACAGTGCATCATCATCCCTCAGCCTGCGAACCATATTCTGGCATTTCTGAGCAGCAGCGCGGCGTGGCCTGTTTCTGAGATGCAAGCTGCGCAGTTGCTGATCTCACCCAACCATCTTGGCTGTCATGAATATCCACCACTCTGCCCAGCCTCCATGTCCCTCTTGGCATGCTGCTCTCCTTGATCAACACAATACTGTTCACACGCGGTTCCACATTCTTGCTTCCCTTGGCTGGTGCACTATGTGGGCGTTCTCGTAGGCTGGTAAGACACTGCTGGCCTGGCTTGCAAATTATAATTAGAGCTAGATACAATACATTCTGTGTCATCATGTACATTAGTATGAAGAAAATGGGGAACATAAGATAATGGAGGGATAAGAAATGAGCTGGTGTCAGAGGATCCCCCACCCCCCAGAACTCGTCAGTATGGGCAACAGGTGGCCTGGTGTTCACAACAGCTGTGGTATCGATGGCAAAGGATGCGCATTCTGGCTGAATATCTGTGATCAGAGTGTCCTCTTCTGCAACACACTCTTCAAACTCATCAGGAGTGGGTGTGGTCAACCGTACAGGATCCTCCCCCAGAAAGGAAGATGGAGATCCGTGCAACTCGCTAGGTGGCTTATCCAAGAAGTCAGAACGAGTGCACTGAGGGTCAGGAACGTCATGGACCATGACTGTGGACTCGTCTGGTTGGATCTCGGAGTGGGGAACCTTTCCTGTGCAGATAAAACCTAACTTGGTGTCTAGGAGAATCAGACCATCTGGGAAGTGGGTGCGATCTGTCAGCACAAAGTCATAGTAGAAATCTGTCCCAACCAGAATGTCAATCTCGACATGTTCGCGAGTGAGTGTTAAGGGCTCAGCAAGAGGTAGGCGTTCGAGCGACGGATGTGTCTGGGTATCCAGCGGAGTCTTCAGAATTGGACAACAGATCTGCGGGACAACGCTGGCTTGAACGGATTGGGCAGAGCCATCGAGAAGTTGGACATTGAATTCCACTTGTGGAAGGTTCTGCGTGGTGCGTTGGGATGCACCAAAGTTGGCCATTGCTGTGACATCAGTGCCAATTGTCGGCATGTGCAAGGCTTTTCGGGTGGATTCTTTGATGTAAGTTCGACTGGAACCAGTATCGAACAAAAGGCGAGCTTGAAGGCTTTGCCCTGACTCATCCTGGATGGTAGCAAGGGCCGTCTGCATGATAACATGTTCGCAAGTCGATGTCAAGGTTTGAGTTGCAGACAGAAATGGTGTAGCATCGACGTTCAATGTTGTAGAGTTCTCCGGCTTCTGCTCCGACTGCGCTACCGAGGCACCGCCAAACTTCTTACCGCACAAGCTTCTGTGATGCGTAGACAGTTTACAGTGGAAGCACGGTCTCGCCTGTTTGCAGTCACGTGCGATATGATCTGATCTGAAACATATGGAGCAGCGATCATTGAGTTTCGAGTGAGCTTTGCGTGCATCTAAATCTCGGTACTGCCCGCATTCATCGCTAAAGTGTGCCCCTGAACAGTAGAAACATTTCGGAGGTCTGCGTTTCTCATGATGTTGCAAGAGGGATACACCAGTTGAAATGACATGGGATGGCGCAGGATGCTGTTGATGTCCTTTGTTCGCGTCGTGACATTGGCGTTCACTAGTTTCCTTGACACGTACCAAGATGCCAAGGGCCTTGCGTAAGGATGCGACTGTCCAGCTGTCGCTGCCCCGTGCAAGCTCAAGCTGCACCATGACAGCCTGTGGGAGCTTTGCTGTGATCATAGGAATAAATAACGGGTGTTCTACGTCTTGTTTGAGTGCTTCAAGACTGCGGAGGTTCCGTTCGATTTCGTCAAGTAGTTTCCGCAACGAAGCAGGTTTGTCTGTTGCTGGAGGTAGATGCGTCATGGCGGTGTAGTGACTGTCGATATGGATTTGAACGTCACCGAATCTTTCCTCTAAAACATCCATCGCAATGCGATAGTTGGCACCCGTCAGGTCGAACCCAGCAATTGCCTCCTTTGCGACGCCTTCAACATTCTCTTGGAGATATGCAAACTTTTCCACATCAGACAATTTGCTGGCACCGACAGAGGCTTGGAATATTTCGTGAAATTCACGGAATTTCGAAAAGTTGCCATCAAATTTGGGTAAGGTAAGCTTCGGTAGCCGGATGGATGCATACGAACTACCATGTGTGCTGTCTGGTACTGCGGGATTTGAAACATTAGAACTGGAGGGAGAACGTGATGTTGCAGTGGATGATGTAGCAGTGGATTGTGAAGGTCGCTGCATGTTGTCTCGTTTGGATTCTAGGCACCTAAGTTTACCCCTACTGACGAGCCCCAGTTGCAGTCGATCTTTCAACCCCGACTCATTTAAATCAAGAAAGCCATACTTCATGCAAGCGTTATCAAAAGTAGAACAGGCAGCCAGAAAAGAATCAATAGCAACGGAAAGTTCAGAAATAAATAAACTAAGCTGTTGCAAGGATACATCGTCGTCGTCCATCACCGCGTCGGCGGTCTTGTAGATGGAGTAGAGCTGCTCGTTGCTGATAGTAGTCACTTGCCTTGCGTGTAAGACCTGCGGGGGTGGCAAGGGCTCATCGTCATCAGATAGTAAGCACTTTGCTGCTCGAGTCTTCGCCTTCTTGCCCTTCGGTGGCATTTTGAATTTCCTTCAGTAACAAACTCTAGTTATCTAAAGGTCGGGTTTTCGGCACCAGTTTGTTGTGTATCACTGGCCGATTATCTATGTCAGTCCATAACACACAACAAGAGCTTCGGTTGTTATAGCTTGACTCTGGTCAAGGCTACGAGTAAGATCATTTCAAGTAATGAAGTCGATGATAAGAAGAAATTCGGCAGCTCTTTCACCAACCGGAAAGAGCTCTTTGTTTCGGGGGAAAACAGCAGCAACACCATTACGAGCACACTGTAACCAAATATGAATACTACAGAAAAGGGTGAGTACGGTGCTAGCCCAATTCGGCACTAGCACCCCGAAGAGAAAATACAGCGTACAACAATACAGTACGCATAGCAGATTTAGGCGCACGATGAGCAAATAAGGAGTTGATTAGATTATTCTCGCGATTCGCGACACGGGCACAGGATGTGACTGGAGAAGCCCAGACCTTAATTGAGCACCCTTAGCGCGCTGACAGACATCACACGATTTAACAAACTTCTTAACATCCAACCCCATGCGTGGCCAATAGAAGTGACGAGCGAGCTGGAAATACGTTCTGTCCCTGCCGGGATGACCTGCGACAATGCAGTCATGGTGCTCCTGCAAGAGTTGTAGTCGAAGTGCGCATTTGGGAACGCAGAACCTGTTACTGGGGGAAGATCGCAAGTACAGATGATGGGCGTCACCATCCCAGAGATATGCCTGGTGAACGTTGTCACTCGGAGAACGACGCATCTTCTGGATGATAGGCCATAACTCTGCATTGTGTTGATATGCTTCTGCTACCATCTTCGAGAACCGATCATCAATTGCCAGAGCGAACTCAAGAGCGTTACACTGTGCAGCAGTCAGTTCTGTTTGAACTACTGAGATCTCGCCCGGCTGAAGGTCAGGACGACGAGACAAGGCATCAGCAGCCGCACTGTCCCTTCCAGGTTTATGATGGACCGTAAAGTCGAAATCCGCCAGTAACTCTACCCAACGGGCCTCCCTTTTGGTGAGGGTAGGTTTGGTTCTCAGATGTACAACGGCCATGTTATCCGTGAACACATCGAAATGCCCAAAGAGGTACACTCGCCAACACTTCAGGGCTTGGACTAGAGCGAGGGTTTCTCTTTCTCCGGCTGTGTAGTTGCGCTCGGCGGAGGACAGTCTCCAGCTAGCATAAGCGACTGGATGCCAGAGATTTCCTGGTTCGCCTTGCTGCAGGAGCACTCCAGCAATGGCGAAATCGCTAGCGTCGGTTTCTACTCTGAATGGCTTTTTAACATCAGCAAGTCGCAATACGGGTGCACTCAGTAAGGCCTTCCGCAGCTTCTCAAATGCAGACTGACGTGCGCTGTTCCACTCAAAACGCGAGTGTTTCCCTGTGATTTCCTCCAAAGGTCTCGAAATCATGGAATAGTGATCAATGAACCGTCTGAAATAGTTCGCGAAATCCAAGAACTGTCTCACTTCCTTTATAGAGGACGGCGCAGGCCACTCCTTAACCGCAGCAATTTTGTTTGGGTCGGGAGAGATAGATAAACCACTCAGCTTGTGGCCTAGGAAGATGACATTCCACAACCCAAATTCACACTTTGAGGGTTTGCAGAATAACTTGTTGGCTCTCAAGGTTTCCAAAACAGTGCTGACATGCCTCAAATGCTCGCTCCATGTTTTACTGAAGATAAGGATATCATCAAGGAATACGACCACGAAATCACGTAAATAGGGCTGCAGTATTGAATTCATCAAGGCCTGGAAGGTGGCAGGCGCACCCGAAACTGGAAATGTCCAAAGGGGGTATTAATTGCCGTTTTGGGTACATCTTTTTCACTAATTCTGATTTGGTTGTATCCCGAACGGAGGTCTAATTTCGTGAAGTAGCGAGCCCCTTGGACGGTGTCGAACAGATCGTCAATGTTCGGAAGGCAGGCTTTGTTTTTAATAGTGATCTTGTTTAGATCCCGCCAGTCACAAACGATTCGTAATGACCCATCGGCCTTCTTAACAAAGAACACCGGGGCTCCGTACGGGGACTTACTAGGCTCGATGAATCCTTTACCCAGGAGGGCTGTCAGCTGCTTTTGTAGTTCATCCATCTCGGGCTTGGATAGTCGGTACGCTGCCTTGGATGGTGGCGTTGAGTTGTGTTGACCCGCAGTCGATTAACATTGTCGCTCGGTGGCCGTTCACCTTTCCGTTCACAACAAGGAGATCGTGGTCCTGCGCGTGCGAATCCAGGGCAATGTTGCTGACGTAGCTCCGCACGCACTGTGGGCCTTGAGACTCCGGGGTGTCATCGCCATCATCAGTCTCACGTCGTCTATCTCCAGGCAACTAAACCTGTTGGCGACTGGCACGGTGACCTTGGGTGCTCTCTCACAGGCCAGTAATCGCACCCCTCTTTTTACTGGCGTCCAGCGTTTGGGTTCGAATCACATTGACGTGCCAGATGACCAGGTCGGTGGCATATGTAGCATCGTCGTTCCGTTTCCTCGCGATTGGAACGGGGACCAGGAACCGACAGTGGACGACGTACCGGGTTCCCCTGCTGCTGTCGTACCGTAATGAAGGGCATCACTTGCGATACAGCGAGCGCTGCTTCTGTCGCCTTCTGCAGGGTTGTAGGATGCTCCTTCATGACTTCACGCCTGATTTCCGGGGCCAGGCCCCTGACAAATAGTACTGCGCGAGAGTGGCCATCCAGGTCAGTGATTAAAAAACTGAGCCGCGAGAATTCTGCGATGTAGTCTCCTAAGGCGCCGCGCTGGGAGAGGGAGAACAAACTCCACCGAGCTCTCTCTTGGTCGTACTTCACACCGTAAGCCGCCTCTAATGCCTTCTTCAAGGACGACCAGTCTGGGTATGCAGCGCCGGCTTCCAAGGAAGTCATCAACCACAGACGCGGATTTCCAGCGATATAACTGGCTGCAAACTCAGCTTCACGTTTAGGATCCGCGAAGCGCCACGAAGCCAAGGCCAACTCGACGGCAAATGCCCATTCCCGAAACGTGGTGGGATCTCCGGTGAACACGGGCGGCTCCTTGACGTGTGGGCGATCACGCGGTGCAGGCTGGGAAGCTGAAGCACGAGACTCAGGAACGCACTGGGGTGACGACCGAGTAGAGGGTAGAGCTTCCTTCCGGAGACGGTTGACGATCCAGATGCTGACGACGATAGAGCTGATAGCCGAGGCCAGAACTAGGCCCACGAACGACCACAGGGGATGGAGATCCATCCTCTTGCTACCAATGTAATACAGTCGTCGCCAAAAAAATCCGGCCAATGCCAAGTATACGCGTACATAGGTACTAGGTATGGTAGGTAGATCTACGCACGCGGTACTTCATCGCGGGTTCATGCACTGGATCATGGAGTGGCACATGCACTAGACTCTAGTCTAGCCTCGGCCACTGCCACTGCCACTGGACCAGTGCAGTGGCAGTGTGCATGTGGACAGCACTGAACAGTCGACTAGTCTGCGCCACACTCTGCCTGCTGCAGTCGGGTTGAGCACTGCGCCGAGCCTGATATGAGTCTGTCTGATCGCTGAGTGAGTGTAGAAGGCAACGGTTTCAAATAATAGGACATACCGGTAGGTTGCAAACCGGAACGGACTCCATATTCACTTTCTCTCTTAGTATTTTGATTAGAAAACATATGTCACAGTGAGACTACGATGTGTTATAACTTATACTCCGAGCCAAAATTTCATGGCTCTGCGATGACCAGAAGCGCCACACCAAGCAGATGAGTTTTTGACGTGTTGATTTTTACGACTTTCGAAAAATCAACTTCTTGTCGCAGGTAAACAGCGGCTCGCCTCTCGCCAATAAAGCACCGCATACCAATCGAAACTAATGGAGAAGCACACACAAGGCTTATTATTATTCTGTACTGGCTGTCGTGGAGCGATAGCAATTACCTAATTTCAGACTAAGAGTGAATTTGACGTGCACTCTAAACCCTTTCCGATTTGGAGCCACCTCTGATTTGAAGCGAAAAACTGGGCAACTTGGAGGCAATGGGTCAACACAAAGGCTCAGTTCGATTGACTCTGGCCTCAGATCAAACTTCAACATGCCAGTTTCCTTCCACAAACATATTTCGAGTGAACAATCAACGCTGATGATAGGTTTGCATGGTTTGGGCCTATACAATTATTTGGCTGACCTGTCAAGCCGTTCCGGTATCCACTGCACGTATCGAGCCGTCGCCTCTACATGGTGTATGCGGGCCTAGCCGGCCTGTCAGCATGTGAACAGACAGTGAAGACAGAACTGCAGTACATGCAGACCCGATCTACCAGTACAGTACCACTATGATTATTGAAGTATGCGGCCCAGTACAGCTATGAGTATGAAGTATGCGGCCCAGTACAGCTACCGGTAGCTAGCATTGCATTTGGCCGGATTTTTTTGGCGACGACTGTAGTTCTTCATTGAGCGAAGGAAGAAGAGAGCGTTTATTACTCAATATACTGGTTATGTATATGAAAGTAGGTGCGACACAAGGTGATAAGGTGTGAGTGGTGAAAGTAGGTGTAAAACTGTTACAGTATAGGTATTATAATACATGCCAACAGTAGAGGTCTACGCTTGTACGTGAAATACGTGTATAGGATATTGACCAAGACGAGGTCTATATTTCCCGTATAGACCGAAGTCGAGGTCAATATTCCATTTACTGTAATACAGGAAATGTTCAGACGTGAATATTTTCGGACAAAGCCGAATTTCAACCTTTCACTTACACAGTCTCGCGCATGCGCACAACACCACCAACCAATGACGCGTGTGCACAGCGGCCAAGACGAAACAAACACGTGACACAAAATCTACCACATCAGTTTCTGAGCTGCGAACGGGCAGAAAGGTGAGAACATGTCAGATTTTGACCATTTGTGCCCACCTTTAAATTTTCAATGTACCTCTATAACATGACCCAGCTGTAATGTCAGTGTTCGTGTCGTCTCAGATGCAGAACGAGCTGCCTCTACTATACCCTCGCCACGCCACGCATCAAAAGGACTAGTCAAATGGTTGTTCTCTACTGTAAGAGCAGAAATTTTCGGTGGTGTTTTATTTTCGGTAACTTCGGTGCCGAAATTTTTACCGAAAATAAAACGCACCGAAAATGTCGGTATAGTACTAGTACACTTACCTGGAACGCGGGTTTACCGAAAATTTCCCTCCGCCGAACCGCTGATTTTGGAGAATACCGAAAATATTACACCACCGAAAATTTCTGCTTTTACAGTATTTCTAGAGAGAGAGCTTTTCATTATCACACCTCAGGAGCCGACGGGAGAAGTCACAACTCACATGGCAAAAGGAAACATGATATCAGAAATTGGTACCCTCTTCAGCACAAAAAGTGGTATACTCGATATCATATCAGCACAAAAAGGTGCACGTGTCAGCAATACAACAAAGCAGCGCAGCAGCATGTACGGGTCAGCAGCACAGAGACACAAATACAGCAGCAGGTACGACAAAGAGACAACACGTGCAGCCACATGTACAACATTCGCATTGATTTGATTTTGGTTTGCTTGTAGGGGGCTGCACCCACATTTAGTGACCCAGAAAATTTGGCACTGTTGTGAATAGTTTAGTCGCAAAGTGAAGAATCACGGGCAAACAGGCCCAAAACTTCGGGATAGCTTATTTTCAGCTTTCAGCAGCCCTGGGCGAGTTCTTTAGAGAAATGTGGCTCTTTTTCTTGGTCCACTTGCCTATGTCCAGCTATATAACGAGATGAGGATGGTCATTGTCAGTTCTGAGCTGCGAACAGACCGAAAAGTGAGAAAATGTCAGATTTTGACCATGTGTGCTGACATTTCAATTTCAATGTAACTCTCTATAACATGACCCAGCTGTGATGTGAGTGGTCGCATTGATTTGATTTTTGGTTTGCTTGTAGGCCGCTGGTATCCGCATTCAGTGACGCAAAAAATTTGGCACTGCTGTGAATAGTTTAGTCGCAAAGTAAGAACCACGGGCAAAAAGGCCCAAAACTGGGAGATAGGTTCTTTTCAGCTTTCAGCAGCCCTGGGCGAGTTGTTTTTTGAAATGTGGCATTTGTTTCTTGGTGCACTTCCCTATATCCAGCTAAACAACAAGATCAGGATGGTCATTGTCAGTTCTGAGCTGCGAACAGACCGAAAAGTGAGAAAATGTCAGATTTTGACCATGTGTGCTGACATTTCAATTTCAATGTAACTCTCTGTAACATGACCCAGCTGTGACGTGAGTGGTCGCATTGATTTGATTTTTGGTTTGCTTGTAGGCCGCTGCCACCCGTATTCAGTGACGCCAAAATTTTGGCACTGCTGTGAATCGTTTAGTCGCAAAGTGAAGAATCACGGGCAAAAAGGCCCAAAACTTCGAGATAGCTTGATTTCAGCTTTGAGCAGCCCTGGGCAAGTTGTTTATTGAAATGTGGCATTTTGTCTTCGTGCACTTCCCTATGTCCAGCTAAACAACAAGATCAGGGTGGCGATGGTCAGTTCTTTAGCTTCGAACGGGCAGAAAGGTGAGAAATTGTCGCTTTTTGACCATTTGTGCCCACGTGTCACTTTCAACGTACCTCTCTGTAACATGACCCAGCTGTGACGTGAGTGGTCGCATTGATTTGATTTTTGGTGTGCTTGTAGGCCGCTGGCACCCGTATTCAGTGACGCCAAAATTTTGGCACTGCTGTGAATACTTTAGTCGCAAAGTGAAGAATCACGGGCAAGAAGGCCCAAAACTTCGAGATAGCTTGATTTCAGCTTTCAGCAGCCCTGGGCAAGTTGTTTATTGAAATGTGGCATTTTTTCTTCGTGCACTTCCCTATATCCAGCTAAACAACAAGATGAGGGTGGCGATGGTCAGTTCTTGAACTTCGAACGGGCAGAAAGGTGAGAAATTGTCGCTTTTTGACCATTTGTGCCCACGTATCACTTTCAACGTACCTCTCTGTAACATGACCCAGCCGTGACGCGAGTGGTCGCATTGATTTGATTTTTGGTTTGCTTGTAGGCCGCTGGCACCCGTATTCGGTGACGCCAAAATTTTGGCACTGCTGTGAATCGTTTAGTCGCAAAGTGAAGAATCACTAGCAAAAAGGCCCAAAACTTCGAGATAGCTTGATTTCAGCTTTGAGCAGCCCTGGGCAAGTTGTTTATTGAAATGTGGCATTTTTTCTTCGTGCACTTCCCTATATCCAGCTAAACAACAAGATCAGGGTGGTGATGGTCAGTTTTTGAGCTTCGAACGGGCAGAAAGGTGAGAAATTGTCGCTTTTTGACCATTTGTGCCCGCGTGTCACTTTCAACGTACCTCTCTATAACATGACCCAGCTGTGACGTGAGTGGTCGCATTGATTTGATTTTTGGTTTGCTTGTAGCCCGCTGGCACCCGTATTTAGTGACACCAAAATATTGGCACTGCTGGTAATCGTTTAGTCGCAAAGTGAAGAATCACGGGCAAAAGGCCCAAAACTTCGAGGTAGTTTAATTTCAGCTTTCAGCAGCCCTGGGCAAGTTGTTTATTGAAATGTGGCATTTTTTCTTTGTGCACTTCCGTATGTCCAGCTAGACAACAAAACCAGGGTGGCGATGGCCAGTTCTTCAGCTTCGAACGGGCAGAAAGGTGAGAAATTGTCGCTTTTTGACCATTTGTGCCCACGTGTCACTTTCAACGTACCTCTCTATAACATGACCCAGCTGTGATGTGAGTGGTCGAATTGATTTGATTTTTGGTTTGCTTGTAGGCCGCTGGCACCCGTATTCAGTGACGCCAAAATTTTGGCACTGCTGTGAATACTTTAGTCGCAAAGTGAAGAATCACGGGCAAGAAGGCCCAAAACTTCGAGATAGCTTGATTTCAGCTTTCAGCAGCCCTGGGCAAGTTGTTTATTGAAATGTGGCATTTTTTCTTCGTGCACTTCCCTATATCCAGCTAAACAACAAGATGAGGGTGGCGATGGTCAGTTCTTGAACTTCGAACGGGCAGAAAGGTGAGAAATTGTCGCTTTTTGACCATTTGTGCCCACGTATCACTTTCAACGTACCTCTCTGTAACATGACCCAGCCGTGACGCGAGTGGTCGCATTGATTTGATTTTTGGTTTGCTTGTAGGCCGCTGGCACCCGTATTCGGTGACGCCAAAATTTTGGCACTGCTGTGAATCGTTTAGTCGCAAAGTGAAGAATCACTAGGAAAAAGGCCCAAAACTTCGAGATAGCTTGATTTCAGCTTTGAGCAGCCCTGGGCAAGTTGTTTATTGAAATGTGGCATTTTTTCTTCGTGCACTTCCCTATATCCAGCTAAACAACAAGATCAGGGTGGTGATGGTCAGTTTTTGAGCTTCGAACGGGCAGAAAGGTGAGAAATTGTCGCTTTTTGACCATTTGTGCCCACGTGTCACTTTCAACGTACCTCTCTATAACATGACCCAGCTGTGACGTGAGTGGTCGCATTGATTTGATTTTTGGTTTGCTTGTAGCCCGCTGGCACCCGTATTTAGTGACACCAAAATATTGGCACTGCTGGTAATCGTTTAGTCGCAAAGTGAAGAATCACGGGCAAAAGGCCCAAAACTTCGAGGTAGTTTAATTTCAGCTTTCAGCAGCCCTGGGCAAGTTGTTTATTGAAATGTGGCATTTTTTCTTTGTGCACTTCCGTATGTCCAGCTAGACAACAAAACCAGGGTGGCGATGGCCAGTTCTTCAGCTTCGAACGGGCAGAAAGGTGAGAAATTGTCGCTTTTTGACCATTTGTGCCCACGTGTCACTTTCAACGTACCTCTCTATAACATGACCCAGCTGTGATGTGAGTGGTCGAATTGATTTGATTTTTGGTTTGCTTGTAGGCCGCTGGCACCCGTGTTCAGTGACGACAAAATGTTGGCGCTGCTGTGAATAGTTTAGCCGCAAAGTGAAGATTCACGGGCAAAAAGGCCCAAAACTTCGAGATAGCTTGATTTCAGCTTTGAGCAGCCCTGGGCAAGTTGTTTATTGAAATGTGGCATTTTTTCTTCGTGCACTTCCCTATGTCCAGCTAAAGAACAAGATCAGGGTGGCGATGGTCAGTTCTTGAGCTTCGAACGGGCTGAAAGGTGAGAAATTGTCGCTTTTTGACCGTTTGTGCCACGTGTCACTTTCTACGTACCTCTCTATAACATGACCCAGCTGTGACGTGAGTGGTCGCATTGATTTGAATTTTGGTTTGCTTGTAGGCCGCTGGCACCCGTATTCAGTGACGCCAAAATTTTGGCACTGCTGTGAATCGTTTAGCCGCAAAGTGAAGAATCACGGGCAAAAAGGCCCAAAACTTCGAGATAGCTTGATTTCAGCTTTGAGCAGCCCTGGGCAAGTTGTTTATTGAAATGTGGCATTTTTTCTTCGTGCACTTCCCTATGTCCAGCTAAACAACAAGATCAGGGTGGCGATGGTCAGTTCTTGAGCTTCGAACGGGCTGAAAGGTGAGAAAAAGTCGCTTTTTGACCATTTGTGCCACGTGTCACTTTCTACGTACCTCTCTATAACATGACCCAGCTGTGACGTGAGTGGTCGCAATGATTTGATTTTTGGTTTGCTTGTAGGCCGCTGGCACCCGTATTCAGTGACGCCAAAATTTTGGCACTGCTGTGAATAGTTTAGCCGCAAAGTGAAGAATCACGGGCAAAAAGGCCCAAAACTTCGAGATAGCTTGATTTCAGCTTTGAGCAGCCCTGGGCAAGTTGTTTATTGAAATGTGGCATTTTTTCTTCGTGCACTTCCCTATGTCCAGCTAGACAACAAGATCAGGGTGGCGATGACCAGTTCTTGAGCTTCGAACGGGCAGAAAGGTGAGAAATTGTCGCTTTTTGACCATTTCAGAGGTCTAGCCAGGATTTTATGCCAGCCGGCCAACGTTCTAGTGAAAATGCATCGTTCTGGGGGCTGCGCCCCCAGACCCCCGCCATCACTCACATATCCACACAGACACACACACACACACCACTACAAATCTTTCATTGCAGCTTGCATCTCCTTTCGCTTCGTCCAATTATGGACATTTATCAGGCAGTTGTGACAATGACATTGTGACTATAGGTAAATTAACAAAAATATTAATATGAAAAAAGAAATAAACAGCTACATCAGCATGGATCATGTGTTCACTAAAGCAACGTGGAGGAACTACTTGAAGTGCCACAACTAAAGCAATGCAGTGCCTGAGTGGTCCGCCAAAACAACTGGAGTAGTGTACAATGCCGATGGTCATGTGTTCCGAAATGCAGCATGCACAAGACCCAGCCTAGCCACGACTGGCCCACGATAATGACAGTCCAGAGTCTGTAGCTGTCAGTGTCACAGCTAGCCGTGTACCCACCGGAAGCAGCGAGCCATGACCCGACCTAGCACCTGTTACATTTTACTGGCACTCTGCGCACCAACGACAACAACGTACATGACTGTACTCAAGTGCATACTCAAGTGCATTTCAGGGTGAGTGAAGAGCTAGCACTGAGCCTGAGTAGCCTCTGCCACGTAGATCTACTGACTCAAGTGCTAGTGCAGTGCACTTACGGATCTACGCAAGTACAGTGCACTGTAGTGCAGTGCCAGTACAGTGGAAGTAGTTTTCGCTGCTGCCGCCTGCCGGTCGTTCTGTTTCCACGATTATTCGGACATTGTAGTGGCAGAAACTGGACCTATTTTCGACAGCTGACAGTGGTCGACTCTTACCTTGGCGGAGGATAGTGGGCTTGGTGACATGATTGAAAGAAAAATTATCCTCGAACACAGCATGCTACAAATACTTGTACTTGTAGAAACTGAAAATTTCTCTGAATCTCAATTGTTTGCCAGCCGGCCAAAATAACCCTTGGAGCTGTCTCAGCCGGCAGGTCGCCCTCCCAGCCGGCATTCTGCCGGCTGAGCCGGCTTTGGCTGGGCCTCTGCATGATTTGTGCCCACGTGTCACTTTCAACGTACCTCTCTATAACATGACCCAGCTGTGATGTGAGTGGTCGCATTGATTTGATTTTTGGTTTGTTTGTAGGCCGCTGGCACCCATGTTCAGTGACGACAAAATGTTGGCACTGCTGTGAATAGTTTAGCCGCAAAGTGAAGATTCACGGGCAAAAAGGCCCAAAACTTCGAGATAGCTTGATTTCAGCTTTGAGCAGCCCTGGGCAAGTTGTTTATTGAAATGTGGCATTTTTTCTTCGTGCACTTCCCTATGTCCAGCTAAACAACAAGATCAGGGTGGCGATGGTCAGTTCTTGAGCTTCGAACGGGCTAAAAGGTGAGAAATTGTCGCTTTTTGACCATTTGTGCCCACGTGTCACTTTCAACGTACCTCTCTATAACATGACCCAGCTGTGACGTGAGTGGTCGCATTGATTTGATTTTTGGTTTGCTTGTAGGCCGCTGGCACCCGTATTCAGTGACGCCAAAATTTTGGCACTGCTGTGAATAGTTTAGCCGCAAAGTGAAGAATCATGGGCAAAAGGCCCAAAACTTCGAGATAGCTTGATTTCAGCTTTGAGGAGCCCTGGGCAAGTTGTTTATTGAAATGTGGCATTTGTTCTTCGTGCACTTCCCTATGTCCACCTAAACAACAAGATCAGGGTGGCGATGGTCAGTTCTTGAGCTTCGAACGGGCTGAAAGGTGAGAAATTGTCGCTTTTTGACCATTTGTGCCACGTGTCACTTTCTACGTACCTCTCTATAACATGACCCAGCTGTGACGTGCGTGGTCGCATTGATTTGATTTTTGGTTTGCTTGTAGGCCGTTGGCACCAGTATTCAATGACGCCAAAATTTTGGCACTGCTGTGAATAGTTTAGCCGCAAAGTGAAGAATCACGGGCAAAAAGGCCCAAAACTTCGAGATAGCTTGATTTCAGCTTTGAGCATCCCTGGGCAAGTTTTTTATTGAAATGTGGCATTTTTTCTTCGCGTACTTCCCTATGTCCAGCTAAAACACAAGATCAGGGTGGCGATGGTCAGTTCTTCAGCTTCGAACGGGCAGAAAGGTGAGAAATTGTCGCTGTTTGACCATTTGTGCCCACGTGTCACTTTCAACAACCTCTCTGTAACATGACCCAGCTGTGACGTGAGTGGTCGCATTGATTTGATTTTTGGATTGCTTGTAGGCCGCTGGCACCCGTATTCAGTGACGCCAAAATTTTGGCACTGCTGCGAATCGTTTAGTCGCAAAGTGAAGAATCACGGGCAAAAAGGCCCAAAACTTCGAGATAGCTTGATTTCAGCTTTCAGCAGCGCTGGGCAAGTTGTCTATTGAAATGTGGCATTTTTTCTTCGTGCACTTCCCTATGTCCAGCTAGACAACAAGATCAGGGTGCCGATGGCCAGTTCTTGAGCTTCGAACGGGCAGAAAGGAGAGAAAGTGTCGCTTTTTGACCATTTGTGCCCACGTGTCACTTTCGAGGTACCTCTCTATAACATGACCTAGCTGTGATGTAAATAGTCGCATTGATTTGATTTTTGGTTAGCGTGTAGGCCGCTGGCACCCGCATTCAGTGACGCCAACATTTTGGCACTGCTGTGAATAGTTTAGTTGCAAAGTAAAGAATTACGGGCAAAAAGGCCCAAAACTTCGAGATAGCTTGATTTCAGCTTTCAGCAGCCCTGGGCAAGTTGTTTATTGAAATGTGTCATTTTTTCTTTGTGCACTTCCCTATGTCCAGCTTAACAACAAGACCAGGGTAGCGATGGTCAGTTCTTGAGCTTCGAACGGGCAGAAAGGTGAGAAATTGTCGCTTTTTGACCATTTGTGCCCACGTGTCACTTTCAACGTACCTCTCTATAACATGACCCAGCTGTGATGTGAGTGGTCGAATTGATTTCATTTTTGGTTTGGTTGTAGGCCGCTGGCACCCGTATTCAGTGACGGCAAAATGTTGGCACTGCTGTGAATAGTTTAGTCGCAAAGTGAAGAATCACGGGCAAAAAGGCCTAAAACTTCGAGATAGCTTGATTTCAGCTTTCAGTAGCCCTGGGCAAGTTGTTTATTGAAATGTGGCATTTTTTCTTCGTGAAATTCCCCATGTCCAGCTAAACAACAAGATCAGGGTGGCGATTGCCAGTTCTTGAGCTTCGAACGGGCAGTAAGGTGAGAAATTGTCGCTTTTTGACCATTTGTGCCCACGTGTCACTTTCAACGTACCTCTCTATAACATGACCCAGCTGTGACGTGAGTGGTCGCATTGATTTGATTTTTGGTTTTCTTGTAGGCCGCTGGCACCCGTATTCAGTGACGCCAAAATTTTGGCACTGCTGTGAATCGTTTAGTCGCAAAGTGAAGAATCACTAGCAAAAAGGCCCAAAACTACGAGATAGCTTGATTTCAGCTTTGAGCAGCCCTGGGCAAGCTGTTTATTGAAAGGTGGCATTTTTTTTCGTGCACTTCCCTATGTCCCTATATAAGTTTGGTTGAGTTGGGTAACTCCGCTCTTCTTCCTCGCTCACCGGAGGAAATGTAGTCTCCTCGCGCAACTGGGGAGCAGTTTTCATTGGACATTAGTGACGGGACGATGCGACGGGAATCAATGGTACGAGCTGATGAACGAACGCTTTACGGAGGAAAAGAAAAATTTGCTGTCGGAATTTTCAATGTGCGGGGCCTCATGTCGGCCGTCAAGAGGAACTGGCTTGTGTCGGTACCTCTCTTTCTACGGCATAGACGTCTGTACCCTTCAAGAAATCAAGTTACCTGCAGGGCTTGACGAGCAGCGAAACGGCTAAAGAGGGAGTACGAGTGGAGCGGAGTGTTAGAGCACGCGGACGGCCAGTGTCATTCTGGAGTCGCGACTTGCAGCTGTTCGGCTTGTTGGTCACCCGGAGCTCCGTCAACGCGGGCATGGAGCTAATGCGAGCGCGTGGCCGAGGTTGCGCTGACTAGTTGGCGGCGGCTAGCCGAGCTCGACGACTTGTATACGGCCTCAGTAACGGAGCTACCACCCAACACCTGAAACGCAACGGCTGCAGAATCTTGGAATGTTCGAGTCTGCCTTGTTCGTTCTGCCAATGTGTCATGCAAGTAATGTCTTCTCCCTGAATGTTCGGAACGTTTTTGCAAATTGTTTGTACATGTGAAAATGGGTTGGCCATCTTTTGTAGCTTTCCACTACGTGGTTCGCGGCTGTAGTTTTTATGGTGGGAGATCTGCGCCAAGCCAATGCTGGATTGTTCAATAGTAGACGCTCTGCAGAGCCTGGGAGCCATTGCCCATGACAGACCAGCATGGCGAGATCTATGCATGAGGGTCTGTGCATTGTGATATTCCGACAGATCCTGAAACAGTCAAACTCAGGAAATAGCACTATCATTATCACTCAGGCTGCAATATTCATATTATGGACATATTCATAAATGACATATCTTCAATACCCATGAGCTACATTGTATATAATATATGTAGGACTCAGTGAGCAGTCACTTTCGTGCACCAGCACATCTTCTCCAGGCGTCAGGGGCCCAGCCTCCCCGCCCATCCGACTCGCCACACACAACAGCGCAACTGAACTAAAAGTTCTACATAATATCTGGACAAGACGAAGACGGACAGACGAGAAGACTGGACACGACGAGGCAAAACTGATAACTAAAGAAAAGGACAAACGTTGCGGCAGTATATAATGAGCATGCGCACGAAATAATGTTGCACGCGCGACGATGACGTAAGCGTTGCATGGTGTATACATGTACAGAAGACTGCACATGCAACCAAAACAATGCAACAAAGTCAAGACTAAACCACTACACAATAAAACTAAAGAACAACATAAATAAGCCATGAAAAGTCTTTCACTCTAGACCCGTTGCGCAACATACTCCCCGCCAAAGACCTTTTCAAGGCTCAAGGAGGCTGCAAACTGTACTACATTATAATCTATGCTGCACGCATAAATAACCTAAGACTCACAAACGGCAAAATAAATAATAACAAATGAACGATCAATAGAAAATACAAACGGAAGTCAGCTTCCGAACTGTCACCAGGCACCAGCAAATCAAGGCAATAAACTACAGTACATCCGACCTATCACCAGGCCAGGCACCAACACATCGAGTACAGATCAAACAAATCGAGCAAGTCAAAACTACAAACTTCTACAACAAATCAAAGCGGGAGCACCTTCTAAACTCCTTCACACTCATGGCGGGTTATTTGTTCACGATGCGTTTTCCTTCGCACCCTCCATGTCCTTCTTCTTGTCGTCGAGAACAGCGCCCCGCAGGGTTCCTCCACTGTGGACGACCGTACCGTGGGTTATTTGATTTCGATGCGTTTTCCTTCGCACCGTCCTTGTCGTCGGATTCAAGCAGCTCCCTCGGAGGTCACCCAATCCCAGGTACAAACTGCGGACAGCGGCGCAGCTCCCTCGTTGGTCACTCGTCCAGTCTGGCACGGTGCAAACTGCCTCCCAACGACGTAGACGTACAAATGGTTATTTGATTTCGATGCGTTTTCCTTCGCACCGTCCTTGTCGTCAGACTCAAGCAGCTCCCTCGGAGGTCACTCAATCCCAGGTACAAACTGCGGACTGTGACAGCGGCGCAGCTCCCTCGTTGGTCACTCGTCCACTCGTGCACGGTGCAAACTGCCTCCCAACGACGTAGACGTACAAATGGTTATTTGATTTCGATGCGTTTTCCTTCGCACCGTCCTTGTCGTCGGACTCAAGCAGCTCCCTCGGAGGTCACACAATCCGCAGCTCCCTCGTTGGTCACTCGTCCACGCATGCACGGTGCAAACTGCCTCCCAACGACGTAGACGTACTAATGGTTATTTGTTCTCGATGCGTTTTCCTTCGCACCGGAGTTCCTGCAAGTTCCTCGTCTTCCTGACAATCCTGGCGTGGTCGCCAATTTCGTGCACCAGCACATCTTCTCCAGGCGTCAGGGGCCCAGCCTCCCCGCCCATCCGACTCGCCACACACAACAGCGCAACTGAACTAAAAGTTCTACATAATATCTGGACAAGACGAAGACGGACAGACGAGAAGACTGGACACGACGAGGCAAAACTGATAACTAAAGAAAAGGACAAACGTTGCGGCAGTATATAATGAGCATGCGCACGAAATAATGTTGCACGCGCGACGATGACGTAAGCGTTGCATGGTGTATACATGTACAGAAGACTGCACATGCAACCAAAACAATGCAACAAAGTCAAGACTAAACCACTACACAATAAAACTAAAGAACAACATAAATAAGCCATGAAAAGTCTTTCACTCTAGACCCGTTGCGCAACAGTCACGTCTCGATGACCGATCACGATCCCCGTGACCAATCAAACAGTCACAAATCCCCGAAGAGCAGTCATAAAGTCACACACCAGTTTGAATCCCGATGACCAGTCAGAAACAGCCGCGACTTTCTCTGTGAACGGTCACAGGATCCACGTCAAAATATTACGACTCAACTGTGGCATTCATGCGTTCAGCATACTTTTTTCCTTCACAGGTTTCAGAAGTGAGCAAGAAAGATTTCGATCAACTCTCGATCTCCGCGTAGTTTACTTGTAGCTCGAGTCTGGTGTGTGTGGGCTCCTCTCCAAAACGAAGGGTGGTCGAAAATCTTGCAGGCTTCAGATAGAATCTCTTTTGAGAGGACGTTCTGGCTAGTAGGTTGTGCTATTCATCATATTTGAAGAACAAACTTCGTCGTTCAGAAAAGCTATTTCGGAATATTTTCAGTCATGTAATATTTGCATGCCGATCTTGCTAGAGCAGAGACTGACTTCAACTGATCCAGCATGCAAGCAGCACTCGATTTGTGTTTTTGGAGAGGATGGGTGACAAGATTACGGAGTCAGAAGTGGACATCGTCGACGATGCAGAGACGAAAATATAATGAAGATGGAAATGAAAATATGTTCATTTCCAAGAGGGTACTGAGTACATCAAGCACCTTCGTGTGTGTAGCTCTGTCTTTCTTGTGGAAGACTCCACAGAAAAACAATGTCCAGCTTGTTGAAACTGAAACTGCCTCTCAGTTGAAGTCGTTCAGGAAGACATCTATTCAAGACATCATTGATCCATTCTCAAGAACCATCGTAAGAAATTAAATCAAGTCATGTTTATCGATAAGAATGGCGAACTAGACCAGAGAAGTGTGAGTGTCTTGTTTTGACTGCAGGAAACTGTATTTCAATATTGTGGCTCAACGTAGTGCTTACGCAGTTTACTGCTTCGAACACATCTTCATTTCTACTCCCAAAATAACTCTGTAAAATAAATTTATTGATGCAACATTATGCACCATGGTCTTTCTCGTTGTGCTGCTATAACGTGTATAAGTACATGCATACGAGTACTGTGTACCGTTTACTGTCTCTTTGTCAGTGTCTTTGGGCGATTCTCCACACCTTCATTTGTCTTCCAATTATTAATTTTATAGAAATATTCACTCACTTCAACTTCTTTTGATTGCTGGTGCGAATGTAGCCTGCGATGCCTGCTTGTTAGTGAGAGTGCACCAGACATGTATCGATATGTATGTCTGACGAGATGTTCTTGAACTGGCATGCTGCTTTGCTTAGATAAGGTTTAGAATTGGGTGCTCAATGGCCTGGAGGAATTAATCATGTTTGCGATCAGTATCACCAAGAGTACGGTTCTTCCGTCTACGCATCTCTTCTTGGCTTGTGGATTGGTTGAAAAGAGATAAAATAATAATACAGAAGCACTTGTGTCCAAGTGTCGTCATGGAAACAAGTTCTACCTCCGTAACTTTGTCCGCAAGGTCACGTGAATCTAGCTGGTAGTCCCGCTGCCTATTTGTGTGTGTGTGTGTGTGTGTGTGTGTGTGTGAGTAGGTGTGCGCGCGCATGTGTGAGTGTGTGTGTGTGTGTGCATGCGTGAGAAAGAGAGTGTGTGTGTGAGAGAGAGAGAATGTGTATGTGTGTGTGTGTGTGAGATTTAGAGAATGTGTGTGTGTGTGTGTGTGTGTGTGTGTGTGTGTGTGTGTGTGTGTGTGGATGTGTGTGTGTGTGTGTATGTGTGTGTGTGTCTCAAACTCTCTCTTCTACTCTCCCCCTGTCTCGGGGGCGGCGTGGCCAAGCATTTGGCAGCTGCACACCAGGCCAGGTGTGTGTGTGTGTGTGTGTGTGTGTGTGTGTGTGTGTGTGTGTGTGTGTGTGTGTGTGTGTGTGTGTGTGTGTGGATGTGTGTGTGTCTCAAACTCTCTCTTCTACTCTCCCCCTGTCTCGGGGGCGGCGTGGCTAAGCATTTGGCAGCTGTACACCAGGCCAGGTGTGTGTGATGTAGAGAATGAATGACATATGTGCGTGTGTGTGTGAGAGAGAGAGATTTAGATAATGTGTGTGTGTGTGTGTGTGTGTGTGTGCGTGTGCGTGCGCGCGCGTGTGAGTGTATGTGAGAAAAGGGAGAGAGTGTGGGTGTATGTGTGTGTAATGGTGTGGGCATGTGTCGTCCCCAGCTCTATTATATGTCATTCACGCTGGAACTGCTGCTGCATAGCCCCAAGTCTGAAGACTTGGCAACTTCACGCCTGCACCTGACTCTTGCACTATAATACCCGTCGCCTATGATACCCCTCAGAATTTCCCACCTTGCTCCCCCTTATGTTCAGGCTGCCCGTTTAGGAGCCATCAGTTGCCTGACGATCGTAGTAATACGTGAAACTCAGAGTTGTGACAAAGCCTCCAATCTCTCTTGTAATACAGAAATACCTATATTCTGCCTGTGACTACTCACAGAGAAAGAGTGGTCACAACTGTACATTCCGCATGTAACTGTTCGCATGGAATTATAGTGGTCACAACTGTATTCTGTGACCGGTCATAGGGAATTATAGTTTCCACAAAAAATCCTGCAGTACGAAGCACCCTGCGAGCAGTCACGAACTGTGTACTTTACACATGTACATGTATGGTGATTTGTGACTGGTCATGGGGCATTGTGACTGGTAAACTAATTTGTGACTGGTCATGGGGGGTTTGTGACTGTTTGACTGGTCACGGGGACCGTGATTGGTCACGGGGCCTTGACTGGTCACTGAGCCCTACATATATATGATGTAAGTATCATAATTATTATTATCATCGTTCTAGCTCATTTTTTCCCCTGTCATAGTCCTGTTTATCATGTTCAGCATAAGCGAGGTTGTGGATCATGCTTGCATGGTTGACTCCAACGCGTACATGCAAGTAATAATAATACTTCCCTATGTCCAGCTAAACAACAAGATCAGGGTGGCGATGGTCAGTTCTTGAGCTTCGAACGGGCAGAAAGGTGAGAAATTGTCGCTTTTTGACCATTTGTGCCCACGTGTCACTTTCAACGTACCTCTCTATAACATGACCCAGCTGTGATGTGAGTGGTCGCATTGATTTCCTTTTTAGTTTGCTTGTAGGCCGCTGGCACCCGTATTCAGTGACGCCAAAAGGTTGGCACTGTTGTGAATAGTTTAGTCGCAAAATGAAGAATCACGGGCAAAAAGGCCCAAAACTTCGAGATAGCTTGATTTCAGCTTTGAGCAGCCCTGGGCAAGTAGTCTATTGAAATGTGGCATTTTGTCTTCGTGCACTTCCCTATGTCCAGCTAAACAACAAGATCAGGGTGGCGATGGTCAGTTCTTGAGCTTCGAACGGGCAGAAAGGTGAGAAATTGTCGCTTTTTGACCATTTGTGCCCACGTGTCACTTTCAACGTACCTCTCTATAACATGACCCAGCTGTGACGTGAGTGGTCGCATTGATTTCATTTTTAGTTTGCTTGTAGGCCGCTGGCACCCGTATTCAGTGACGCCAAAAGGTTGGCACTGTTGTGAATAGTTTAGTCGCAAAATGAAGAATCACGGGCAAAAAGGCCCAAAACTTCGAGATAGCTTGATTTCAGCTTTGAGCAGCCCTGGGCAAGTAGTCTATTGAAATGTGGCATTTTGTCTTCGTGCACTTCCCTATGTCCAGCTAAACAACAAGATCAGGGTGGCGATGGTCAGTTCTTGAGCTTCGAACAGGCAGTAAGGTGAGAAATTGTCGCTTTTTGACCATTTGTGCCCACGTGTCACTTTCGACGTACCTCTCTATAACATGACCCAGCTGTGACGTGAGTGGTCGCATTGATTTCATTTTTGGTTTGCTTGCAGGCCGCTGGCACCCGTATTCAGTGACGCCAAAATGTTGGCACTGCTGTGAATAGTTTAGTCGCAAAGTGAAGAATCACGGGCAAAAGGCCCAAAACTTCGAGATAGCTTGATTTCAGCTTTCAGCAGCCCTGGGCAAGTTGTTTATTGAAATGTGTCATTTTTTCTTTGTGCACTTCCCTATGTCCAGCTAAACAACAAGATGAGGGTGGCGATGGTCAGTTCTTGAGCTTCGAACGGGCAGTAAGGTGAGACATTGTCGCTTTTTGACCATTTGTGCCCACGTGTCACTTTCGACGTACCTCTCTATAACATGACCCAGCTGTGATGTGAGTGACCACATTGATTTGACTTTTGGTTTGCTTGTAGGCCGCTGGCACCCGTATTCAGTGACGCCAAAATGTTGGCACTGCTGTGAATAGTTTAGTCGCAAAGTGAAGAATCACGGGCAAAAAGGCCCAAAACTTCGAGAGAGCTTGATTTCAGCTTTGAGCAGCCCTGGGCAAGTTGGTTATTGAAATGTGGCATTTTTTCTTCGTGCATTTCCCTCTGTCCAGCTAAACAACAAGATCAGGGTGGCGATGGTCAGTTCTTGAGCTTCGAACGGGCAGAAAGGTGAGGAATTGTCGCTTTTTGACCATTTGTGTCCACGTGTCACTTTCAACGTACCTCTCTATAACATGACCCAGTTGTGACGTGAGTAGTCGCATTAAATTGATTTTTGGTTTGCTTGTAGGACGCTGGCACCCGTATTCAGTGACGCCAACATTTTGGCACTGCTGTCAATAGTTTAGCCGCAAAGTGAAGAATCACCGGCAAAAAGGCCCGAAACTTCGAGATAGCTTGATTTCAGCTTTCAGCAGCCCTGGGCAAGTTGTTTAATGAAATGTGGCATTTTTTCTTCGTGCACTTCCCTATGTCCAGCTAGACAACAAGATCAGGGTGGCGATGGTCAGTTCTTGAGCTTCGAACGGGCAGAAAGGTGAGAAATTGTCGCTTTTTGACCATTTGTGCCCATGTGTCACTTTCAACGTACCTCTCTATAACATGACCCAGCTGTGAGGTGAGTGGTCGCATTGATTTGATTTTTGATTTGCTTGTAGGCCGCTGGCACCCGTATTCAGTGACACCAAAATGTTGGCACTGCTGTGAATAGTTTAGTCGCAAAGTGAAGAATCACGGGCAAAAAGGCCCAAAACTTCGAGATAGCTTGATTTCAGCTTTCAGCAGCCCTGGGCAAGTTGTTTATTGAAATGTGTCATTTTTTCTTTGTGCACTTCCCTATGTCCAGCTCAACAACAAGACCAGGGTAGCGATGGTCAGTTCTTGAGCTTCGAACGGGCAGAAAGGTTAGAAATTGTCGCTTTTTGACCATTTGTGCCCACGTGTCACTTTCAACGTACCTCTCTATAACATGACCGAGCTGTGATGTGAGTGGTCGCATTGATTTCATTTTTGGTTTGGTTGTAGGCCGCTGGCACCCGTATTCAGTGACGCCAAAATGTTGGCACTGCTGTCAATAGTTTAGCCGCAAAGTGAAGAATCACCGGCAAAAAGGCCCAAAACTTCGAGATAGCTTGATTTCAGCTTTCAGCAGCCCTGGGCAAGTTGTCTAATGAAATGTGGCATTTTTTCTTCGTGCACTTCCCTATGTCCAGCTAGACAACAAGATCAGGGTGGCGATTGTTGTGTCCCTCAGTCAAGTCATATTATTATGACTTCTCACGAGCATGCGCACTAGAGATGCATGCTCGTGTGAAGTTGGTTTTGGGATGTTCGGAGGCAGTCTTCTCTTGCTGCAGCTGAGTCTGGTTGAAGATAATTACATTCCGAGCTTCAGAGCAAGTCAGAGTGAGCCAGTTACGTGTGTGTATAAACTGCATGATTAGATCATTGTATGGTCTAGGCAGGGACCATACAAATGGCGACGAATACTTACTTGCCCTACGCCGCCACCATCGAGCCTTTCGACGGGGGTGATTTCAAAGACTTTCGCGAACGCGTTGAATTTTTCTTCTGTGCCAATAGTATTGGTGTCGTGGCGTCCAATGCCTCTTCTGGTGAAAAGAGAGCAGCGGAGAAGAGAATGACAGCGCATCTAATTTCCCTGCTCTCTAAGACGGTCTACTCAACCTTGAAATCCCTGATCCTACCTGACGAGATCGCGTCAAAGAAGTATGACGAGCTTTGTGCTGTACTGGAGAAATACTACAAAAAGAACACTACCCCAACCACCGCCGCTTTTCAGTTTCGCCAAGTCTCCCAAGCTCCGGGTGAAACTACAGTCGATTTTGCTAATAAACTCAAGCGTGCTGCTGTCGATTGTCAATTTGGCTCCCATCGTGACCGAGCCCTCACGGACCAGTTTATTTCGGGCATGGCAAGCTCGACGATACGACGGAAATTGTTACTCTCCAAGGAGTCCGATATTGACACGTTTGAGAAAGTCATCGACCTGGCTAGCAAGGAGGAACTGGCCATTTCCTACTCAAAACAATTCACTGCACCCTCTGCTGCTTCTGCGTCGATCGGGTCTCCCACGGACATTCCCGTACACATGACGAAGGAACGTCGATCCACCAAGCAGCCGATGGCGTCCGGAAAGCGTTGTTTTCGCTGCGGGTCGGATATGCACCTGGCAAACAAGTGTCGACATAAGGACGCCGAGTGCCGGTACTGCCACAAACGGGGGCATCTGGAGAAGGTTTGTCGTACTAAACTGCAGAGAGACAAGCGTGACTGTCACCATGTCATGGGTGAGGATCTTTCTACCTCCGACTCTGACTGTGAAGACGCAGGTGAGAGCGTTCCAATGTATACTGTACGTGATACTACAGGCAGCGTACCCCCGTTTGCTGTGGATGTTGTAATCAATGAGGTACCCATCCCTATTCGCATGGAAGTTGATACTGGCAGTGGTGTGTCCATACTAAATAAACGGGATTTCGAGAAGCTGGGTGGGGTTCTGTCTACCTTACCTAAATCCACCATACTGTTGAGGGGTTTCTCTGATAAGCCTATTACCTGCCTGGGCGAGCTTGAAATGAATGTCACCTTGAATGGTACGACAGCGCCCGTTAAGCTCAGAGTTGTAGATGTCTCGGGACCATCCCTTTTGGGAAGGGACATGCTACAACTGTTTCAATTGCCATGGAATGAAATCTTCTCTGTCAAAACTAGAATTGATGAAACCGTGGCACAAATTCAACTGCGTGAGGAAATTATGGCCCAATTTCCAGATCTGTTTGATTCTACCTCAATGGGCAAACTAAACACAATGAAGGTCAACCTGCGTGTTGACGAAGCACACCCGGTTTTCCTCAAGCCTCGCAAAGTCCCATTTGCAATTACTGAGAAATACGATGAGGCTCTTGATCAACTCGAGCGCGATGGCATTCTCGAGAAAGTTGAATATTCACAATGGGCAACGCCAACTGTTCCGGTCAAAAAGCCGGATGGCTCGATTCGCATTTGTGCGGATTACTCGCGCACTCTGAATGCACATTCACCGCTGGAAAGCTATCCGCTACCTACAATCGCTGAGATCCGCGCTAAATTGTCAGGCGGTACGAAATTCACCAAAATCGATATCAAGCAGGCGTATCACCAGCTCGAGCTCGATGAATCATGCCGAAAGTACACCACTATCAATACTCACCGTGGTTTGTTTGAATATGTGCGCTTACCGTTCGGTGTACACTCGGCTGTTGCCATTTTTCAGCGCACCATGGAGACTGTGCTGGCTGGCATCGATGGATGCATTGTATACATCGATGACATTGTGGTTACGGGCAAAACACCTGACGAGCATCGAGCGAACCTTGTGAAAGTTCTCCAGCGCCTGCAAGACGTCGGCATGAAACTAAAACTCGAGAAGTTTGAAGTCATGCTTGACAGCATCTCCTACTTGGGGCACACATTCTCAGCGGAGGGTGTATCGCCATCAGCCGAGCGCACTACAGCCATGAAAGACGCAAAACCTCCAACTACTGTGAGTGAACTGCAATCGTTCATCGGTTCTGCGAACTACGTCAGAGCATTCATTCCGAATTTTGCCACCATCATGGCACCGTTGTACGCCTTACTCAAAAAAGATGCTGTGTGGAAGTGGGAGTCTAGTGAGAGCAACGCGTTTGACGCAATCAGATGTGCACTCTGCGCCACTGAAACGTTGGCTTTCTACTCCACTACGAAGGACATCAAGGTCCAAGTTGACGCCTCAGGCGTAGGTCTAGGAGCGGTGCTATTGCAAGAAGAGCGACCTGGTCATTTCCGTCCCATTGCATATGCCTCGCGTGTTTTGACCAAGGCGGAAAAGAACTACTTCCTCCGCGTCATCGAAATTGTCGCAGTTTGACTAGTGACTTGCCACTTGTTACTGACAATTCCATAAGCTAAACCATTCAAAACTTATTACACAGTATGATAGTCTGAAGACTAGAGTAACGTTCCAGGACAGTTGGCCTGAGAGTTTTCATGCAGAGATGAAGTCCTCGTCGTCGCTGATGTCAATGGACGCAAAAATATCGTTCCGAAATATTTCAAGGAAGGTTGAAAGTTGGTCGCGCCTCATCTCAGACGCTTTGACTTTCTCTACAGGACAAGAGCTGCTATGCTTGTCGTCTGCTAGCTCTGGATGATTTCTACTTCACCCCCAACGAAGCCTAGTAAGAATAAACGATCGTTGCGAGGTCGGTTGATTACCGTCGGCGGAACCACCTCGATCTTGAAAATGAACTTTTTTTAGCCGTGGCATGCCCATTTATTTTACCTGTGTGGTCACAGCTCATGCAGGTAAGTGTATTATCATCCAGCGCGCCCTCTTTTTCAGCATCACTGGTACGGCAGCTGCGCGTGCATCGTCACTAGCACTTCGTGTAGAGTCTACACCGTAGTACACGGCTCTTGCAGGTAAAATCATGTACTGAGTGTCTCAGCCAGAGGAACAAATTTTATCGCCGTTGCATGCATTTAGCTTGCTGACCCCTCGATGTTTCTCCGAGCGCTGCTACTTGTTCCACGAAGTCATTCTCACCCCAGCTAAGGTAAAACAGTGATGAGGCTCGAGTGAATGGCCATAAGCACGAGAAATGTGCAGCCTGCAACGCCTGACTGATCTCAGCGAGTTGAAATTACCATCGCAGCGACATCAGCGAAGAAATTGCGTCTAGTTCAAAAATTTCAGATGCCAATAACAGGAAATAGAACTTTGCCGTCACCCTATACTGATGACTATCGCCTATGTCCGATTCCTTGCCTCTGATACGAGTGCTGGTGAGTAAATACCCCGTTTTATGTCAAAAGTCAAACTGCGAAAATTTCGATGACGCGGAGGAAGTACTCTAACATCGAGCGAGAGGCGCTTGCCGTGGTGTTCGGAGCTACTACTTTCCGCCAGTACCTTCTCGGTCGCAAGTTCATTTTCGAAACAGACCACCAGCCGCTTGTTAAACTGCTTGGGTGTACAGACGGCGTTCCGTACTTGGTGTCACCGAGACTCAAGAAATGGAAGTTGGCCCTAGCGGCATACGACTACTCTATCAAGCACATCCCAGGGCGCCAAAACCCATTCGCTGATTTCATGTCGCGCCAACCTGGTCCTGGCGCTCCCTGCTCCGACGAGGTAGCTGATGAACAGGTACTATTCATTGAAAGCGAAGTCATTAATGCGGACACAGTTGCTACCGAAACGCAACGGGATCCTATACTGAAGACAGTTTGGCACCATGTACTGAATGGGTGGCCGGAAACCATTGATCAAACTCTACAGCCGTACTTTGCGAAGCGCTGGGAGTTGTCTGTGTCTGACAATATCCTTCTTTGGAACGATCGTGTCATTGTTCCAGAATCATTACGTGAGTTCTTGCTGAACGATCTTCACTATGAACACACAGGTGTAGTTCGTATGAAACGCTTGGCACGTCGCTACATGTGGTGGCCTCGTATCGACAGAGATTTGGAGCAGGTTTGCGCTCAGTGTCCGGAATGCCAAGCTGAAGCACGCCTGCCAGCGAAGGAGTTTGGTAGCTGGTCATGGCCGACGGGACCTTGGCAACGCTTACATATTGATTACGCCGGTCCTTTCATGGGCAAGATGTTTCTTGTCATTGTTGATTCATATTCTCGATTTCTGGATATTGTTCCTATGGACCGTGCAACGTCCGCTACTACTATCGCTGCTTTACGCCGTGTCTTCGCTTTGTTTGGCCTACCACATCACATCGTATCGGACAACGGCTCACAATTCACGAGTGAAGAATTTCAATCATTCCTACACAAGAATGGCATTCGACACACTTGTTCCGCTCCTGGACATCCGGCAACCAACGGGTTAGCAGAACGCTATGTTGGGGTTTTCAAGTCAAAATTGAAAGCCATGGGTACGCAGGGTGACCTACACGCTACGCTACAACGCTTCCTCCTGTCACATCGTACAACCCCTTCAGCAAACAACAAGTCACCAGCTGAGATGCTTATGATGCGTCAACCATGTACCCGTTTTGACACGCTAAAACAGACCGCCAAACCGTCTGTTGACTCTTACGAACGCAACATGAACAAGACCCCAGAATTCCAACCAGGCGACGCTGTGTTCACTCTAAATTTTGGCTCTTATGGTTCAAAGTGGGTCCCAGGTCGCATCGTGTCAGTCATCAGTCCAGTCAACTACCAAGTTCAAGTTCAGGATGCTTTGTGGAAGCGTCATCGCAACCAGTTGAGAGCACGTTCAGTTCCTTTGTCTGAGTTTGTGAGGGAGGATGTGGCTGAAGCTCCCCCTAAATCGACGCATCAGGCTCCATCGTCATCCGCTGATACTGGTCCCAGTGTTTCTTCTACCGGTACAGTTTCAAGTTCAAGTCCTACTACCGCTGAGAAACAACCGTCAAGTCAGTCAACAGTCAGCCCTACACCAACAACCATGACAATACCTACGGATAGTGAGTCTGAGTCTAGAATGCCGACACCATCGACACCTGGTCAGAACACTAGTACGACCCGGTCCGGCCGCCAGGTTGTCATACCTGAACGGTACCGCACTCAAGCCAAGTAGTGGTTTCCAGTTACTGCAGTGGTCATGAACTGTATTATAATGTGTATACAAACCTTGTTTCTGTAAATAGTTCAAATAATTATAGGTATTAGCCGTCATAAATACATGAATAGTTACTATGTCAGCCATGGGTATCGGTTATAATTCTATAGCGAATGATGACATAATTGGTTGCAGATCAGACACTCGCATAGTAGCCATCCATACGTATTTGAACCACTCTTATTACTGTTTTCCATGTTCGTCTTTTTCTAGTGGTGGGGGAATTGTTGTGTCCCTCAGTCAAGTCATATTATTATGACTTCTCACGAGCATGCGCACTAGAGATGCATGCTCGTGTGAGGTTGGTTTTGGGATGTTCGGAGGCAGTCTTCTCTTGCTGCAGCTGAGTCTGGTTGAAGATAATTACATTCCGAGCTTCAGAGCAAGTCAGAGTGAGCCAGTTACGTGTGTGTATAAACTGCATGATTAGATCATTGTATGGTCTAGGCAGGGACCATACAGCGATGGTCAGTTCTTGAGCTTCAAACGGGCAGAAAGGTGAGAAATTGTCGCTTTTTGACCATTTGTGCCCACGTGTCACTTTCAACGTACCTCTCTATAACATAACCCAGCTGTGACGTGAGTGGTCGCATTGATTTGATTTTTGGTTTGCTTGTAGGCCGCTGGCACCCGTATCCAGTGACGCCAAAATTTTGGCACTGCTGTTAATCGTTTAGTCGCAAAGTGAAGAATCACGGGCAAAAAGTCCCAAAACTTCGAGATAGCTTGATTTCAGCTTTCAGCAGCGCTGGGCAAGTTGTCTATTGAAATGTGGCATTTTTTCTTCGTGCACTTCCCTATGTCCAGCTAGACAACAAGATCAGGGTGGCGATGGCCAGTTCTTGAGCTTCGAAAGGGCAGAAAGGTGAGAAAGTGTAGCTTTTTGACCATTTGTGCCCACGTGTCACTTTCAACGTACCTCTCTATAACATGACCCAGCTGTGACGTGAGTGGTCGCATTGATTTCATTTTTGGTTTGCTTGGAGGCCGCTGGCACCCGTATTCAGTGACACCAAAATGTTGGCACTGCTGTGAATAGTTTAGTCTAAAAGTGAAGAATCACGGGCAAAAGGGCCCAAAATTTCGAGATAGCTTGATTTCAGCTTTCAGTAGCCCTGGGCAAGTTGTTTATTGAAATGTGGCATTTTTTCTTCGTGAAATTCCCTATGTCCAGCTAAACAACAAGATCAGGGTGGCGATTGTCAGTTCTTGAGCTTCGAACGGGCAGTAAGGTGAGAAATTGTCGGTTTTTGACCATTTGTGCCCACGTGTCACTTTCAACGTACCTCTCTATAACATGACCCAGCTGAGACGTGAGTGGTCGCATTGATTTCATTTTTGGTTTGCTTGTAGGCCGCTGGAACCCGTATTCAGTGACGCCAACATTTTGGCGCTGCTGTGAATCGTTTAGTCGCAAAGTGAAGAATCACGGGCAAAAAGTCCCAAAACTTCGAGATAGCTTGATTTCAGCTTTGAGCAGCCCTGGGCAAGTTCTTGATGGAAATGTGGCATTTTATCTTCGTGCACTTCCCTATGTCCAGCTAAACAACAAGATCAGGGTGTCGATGGTCAATTCTTGAGCTTCGAACGGGCAGAAAGGTGAGATATTGTCGCTTTTTGACCATTTGTGCCCACGTGTCACTTTCAACGTACCTCTCTATAACATGACCCAGCTGTGACGTGAGTGGTCGCATAGATTTGATTTTTGGTTTGCTCGTAGGCCGGTGGCACCCGTATTCAGTGACGTCAAAATTTTGGCACCGCTGTGAATCGTTTAGTCGCAAAGTGAAGAATCACGGGCAAAAAGGCCCAAAACTTCAAGATAGCTTGATTTCAGCTTTCAGCAGCGCTGGGCAAGTTGTCTATTGAAATGTGGCATTTTTTCTTCGTGCACTTCCCTATGTCCAGCTAGACAACAAGATCAGGGTGGCGATGGCCAGTTCTTGAGCTTCGAAAGGGCAGAAAGGTGAGAAAGTGTAGCTTTTTGACCATTTGTGCCCACGTGTCACTTTCAACGTACCTCTCTATAACATGACCCAGCTGTGACGTGAGTGGTCGCATTGATTTCATTTTTGGTTTGCTTGGAGGCCGCTGGCACCCGTATTCAGTGACACCAAAATGTTGGCACTGCTGTGAATAGTTTAGTCTAAAAGTGAAGAATCACGGGCAAAAGGGCCCAAAATTTCGAGATAGCTTGATTTCAGCTTTCAGTAGCCCTGGGCAAGTTGTTTATTGAAATGTGGCATTTTTTCTTCGTGAAATTCCCTATGTCCAGCTAAACAACAAGATCAGGGTGGCGATTGTCAGTTCTTGAGCTTCGAACGGGCAGTAAGGTGAGAAATTGTCGGTTTTTGACCATTTGTGCCCACGTGTCACTTTCAACGTACCTCTCTATAACATGACCCAGCTGAGACGTGAGTGGTCGTATTGATTTGATTTTTGGTTTGCTTGTAGGCCGCTGGAACCCGTATTCAGTGACGCCAACATTTTGGCGCTGCTGTGAATCGTTTAGTCGCAAAGTGAAGAATCACGGGCAAAAAGTCCCAAAACTTCGAGATAGCTTGATTTCAGCTTTGAGCAGCCCTGGGCAAGTTCTTGATGGAAATGTGGCATTTTATCTTCGTGCACTTCCCTATGTCCAGCTAAACAACAAGATCAGGGTGGCGATGGTCAATTCTTGAGCTTCGAACGGGCAGAAAGGTGAGATATTGTCGCTTTTTGACCATTTGTGCCCACGTGTCACTTTCAACGTACCTCTCTATAACATGACCCAGCTGTGACGTGAGTGGTCGCATAGATTTGATTTTTGGTTTGCTCGTAGGCCGGTGGCACCCGTATTCAGTGACGTCAAAATTTTGGCACCGCTGTGAATCGTTTAGTCGCAAAGTGAAGAATCACGGGCAAAAAGGCCCAAAACTTCAAGATAGCTTGATTTCAGCTTTCAGCAGCGCTGGGCAAGTTGTCTATTGAAATGTGGCATTTTTTCTTCGTGCACTTCCCTATGTCCAGCTAGACAACAAGATCAGGGTGGCGATGGCCAGTTCTTGAGCTTCGAACGGGCAGAAAGGAGAGAAAGTGTCGCTTTTTGACCATTTGTGCCCACGTGTCACTTTCAACGTACCTCTCTATAACATGACCTAGCTGTGATGTAAATAGTCGCATTGATTTGATTTTTGGTTAGCGTGTAGGCCGCTGGCACCCGCATTCAGTGACGCCAACATTTTGGCACTGCTGTGAATAGTTTAGTTGCAAAGTAAAGAATCACGGGCAAAAAGGCCCAAAACTTCGAGATAGCTTGATTTCAGCTTTCAGCAGCCCTGGGCAAGTTGTTTATTGAAATGTGTCATTTTTTCTTTGTGCACTTCCCTATGTCCAGCTCAACAACAAGACCAGGGTAGCGATGGTCAGTTCTTGAGCTTCGAACGGGCAGAAAGGTGAGAAATTGTCGCTTTTTGACCATTTGTGCCCACGTGTCACTTTCAACGTACCTCTCTATAACATGACCCAGCTGTGATGTGAGTGGTCGCATTGATTTCATTTTTGGTTTGCTTGTAGGCCGCTGGCACCCGTGTTCAGTGACGACTAAATGTTGGCACTGCTGTGAATAGTTTAGCCGCAAAGTGAAGATTCACGGGCAAAAAGGCCCAAAACTTCGAGATAGCTTGATTTCAGCTTTGAGCAGCCCTGGGCAAGTTGTTTATTGAAATGTGGCATTTGTTCTTCGTGCACTTCCCTATGTCCACCTAAACAACAAGATCAGGGTGGCGATGGTCAGTTCTTGAGCTTCGAACGGGCTTAAAGGTGAGAAATTGTCGCTTTTTGACCATTTGTGCCACGTGTCACTTTCTACGTACCTCTCTATAACATGACCCAGCTGTGACGTGCGTGGTCGCATTGATTTGATTTTTGGTTTGCTTGTAGGCCGCTGGCACCCGTATTCAATGACGCCAAAATTTTGGCACTGCTGTGAATAGTTTAGCCGCAAAGTGAAGAATCACGGGCAAAAAGGCCCAAAACTTCGAGATAGCTTGATTTCAGCTTTGAGCATCCCTGGGCAAGTTTTTTATTGAAATGTGGCATTTTTTCTTCGCGTACTTCCCTATGTCCAGCTAAACAACAAGATCAGGGTGGCGATGGTCAGTTCTTCAGCTTCGAACGGGCAGAAAGGTGAGAAATTGTCGCTGTTTGACCATTTGTGCCCACGTGTCACTTTCAACGTACCTATCTGTAACATGACCCAGCTGTGACGTGAGTGGTCGCATTGATTTGATTTTTGGATTGCTTGTAGGCCGCTGGCACCCGTATTCAGTGACGCCAAAATTTTGGCACTGCTGCGAATCCTTTAGTCGCAAAGTGAAGAATCACGGGCAAAAAGGCCCAAAACTTCGAGATAGCTTGATTTCAGCTTTCAGCAGCGCTGGGCAAGTTGTCTATTGAAATGTGGCATTTTTTCTTCGTGCACTTCCCTATGTCCAGCTAGACAACAAGATCAGGGTGGCGATGGCCAGTTCTTGAGCTTCGAACGGGCAGAAAGGAGAGAAAGTGTCGCTTTTTGACCATTTGTGCCCACGTGTCATTTTCAACGTACCTCTCTATAACATGACCTAGCTGTGATGTAAATAGTCGCATTGATTTGATTTTTGGTTAGCGTGTAGGCCGCTGGCACCCGCATTCAGTGACGCCAACATTTTGGCACTGCTGTGAATAGTTTAGTTGCAAAGTAAAGAATCACGGGCAAAAAGGCCCAAAACTTCGAGATAGCTTGATTTCAGCTTTCAGCAGCCCTGGGCAAGTTGTTTATTGAAATGTGTCATTTTTTCTTTGTGCACTTCCCTATGTCCAGCTCAACAACAAGACCAGGGTAGCGATGGTCAGTTCTTGAGCTTCGAACGGGCAGAAAGGTGAGAAATTGTCGCTTTTTGACCATTTGTGCCCACGTGTCACTTTCAACGTACCTCTCTATAACATGACCCAGCTGTGACGTGAGTGGTCGCATTGATTTGATTTTTGGTTTGCTTGTAGGCCGCTGGCACCCGTATTCAGTGACGCCAAAATTTTGGCACTGCTGTGAATCGTTTAGTCGCAAAGTGAAGAATCACTAGCAAAAAGGCCCAAAACTACGAAATAGCTTGATTTCAGCTTTGAGCAGCCCTGGGCAAGCTGTTTATTGAAAGGTGGCATTTTTTCTTCGTGCACTTCCCTATGTCCACCTAAACAACAAGATCAGGGTGGCGATGGTCAGTTCTTGAGCTTCGAACGGGCAGAAAGGTGAGAAATTGTCGCTTTTTGACCATTTGTGCCCTCGTGTCACTTTCAACGTACCTCTCTATAACATGACCCAGCTGTGATGTGAGTGGTCGCATTGATTTCATTTTTAGTTTGCTTGTAGGCCGCTGGCACCCGTATTCAGTGACGCCAAAATGTTGGCACTGGTGTGAAAAGTTTAGTCGCAAAGTGAAGAATCACGGGCAAAAAGGCCCAAAACTTCAAGATAGCTTGATTTCAGCTTTCAGCAGCGCTGGGCAAGTTGTCTATTGAAATGTGGCATTTTTTCTTCGTGCACTTCCCTATGTCCAGCTAGACAACAAGATCAGGGTGGCGATGGCCAGTTCTTGAGCTTCGAAAGGGCAGAAAGGTGAGAAAGTGTAGCTTTTTGACCATTTGTGCCCACGTGTCACTTTCAACGTACCTCTCTATAACATGACCCAGCTGTGACGTGAGTGGTCGCATTGATTTCATTTTTGGTTTGCTTGGAGGCCGCTGGCACCCGTATTCAGTGACACCAAAATGTTGGCACTGCTGTGAATAGTTTAGTCTAAAAGTGAAGAATCACGGGCAAAAGGGCCCAAAATTTCGAGATAGCTTGATTTCAGCTTTCAGTAGCCCTGGGCAAGTTGTTTATTGAAATGTGGCATTTTTTCTTCGTGAAATTCCCTATGTCCAGCTAAACAACAAGATCAGGGTGGCGATTGTCAGTTCTTGAGCTTCGAACGGGCAGTAAGGTGAGAAATTGTCGGTTTTTGACCATTTGTGCCCACGTGTCACTTTCAACGTACCTCTCTATAACATGACCCAGCTGAGACGTGAGTGGTCGTATTGATTTGATTTTTGGTTTGCTTGTAGGCCGCTGGAACCCGTATTCAGTGACGCCAACATTTTGGCGCTGCTGTGAATCGTTTAGTCGCAAAGTGAAGAATCACGGGCAAAAAGTCCCAAAACTTCGAGATAGCTTGATTTCAGCTTTGAGCAGCCCTGGGCAAGTTCTTGATGGAAATGTGGCATTTTATCTTCGTGCACTTCCCTATGTCCAGCTAAACAACAAGATCAGGGTGGCGATGGTCAATTCTTGAGCTTCGAACGGGCAGAAAGGTGAGATATTGTCGCTTTTTGACCATTTGTGCCCACGTGTCACTTTCAACGTACCTCTCTATAACATGACCCAGCTGTGACGTGAGTGGTCGCATAGATTTGATTTTTGGTTTGCTCGTAGGCCGGTGGCACCCGTATTCAGTGACGTCAAAATTTTGGCACCGCTGTGAATCGTTTAGTCGCAAAGTGAAGAATCACGGGCAAAAAGGCCCAAAACTTCAAGATAGCTTGATTTCAGCTTTCAGCAGCGCTGGGCAAGTTGTCTATTGAAATGTGGCATTTTTTCTTCGTGCACTTCCCTATGTCCAGCTAGACAACAAGATCAGGGTGGCGATGGCCAGTTCTTGAGCTTCGAACGGGCAGAAAGGAGAGAAAGTGTCGCTTTTTGACCATTTGTGCCCACGTGTCACTTTCAACGTACCTCTCTATAACATGACCTAGCTGTGATGTAAATAGTCGCATTGATTTGATTTTTGGTTAGCGTGTAGGCCGCTGGCACCCGCATTCAGTGACGCCAACATTTTGGCACTGCTGTGAATAGTTTAGTTGCAAAGTAAAGAATCACGGGCAAAAAGGCCCAAAACTTCGAGATAGCTTGATTTCAGCTTTCAGCAGCCCTGGGCAAGTTGTTTATTGAAATGTGTCATTTTTTCTTTGTGCACTTCCCTATGTCCAGCTCAACAACAAGACCAGGGTAGCGATGGTCAGTTCTTGAGCTTCGAACGGGCAGAAAGGTGAGAAATTGTCGCTTTTTGACCATTTGTGCCCACGTGTCACTTTCAACGTACCTCTCTGTAACATGACCCAGCTGTGACGCGAGTGGTCGCATTGATTTGATTTTTGGTTTGCTTGTAGGCCGCTGGCACCCGTATTCAGTGACGCAATCATTTTGGCACTGCTGTGAATGGTTTAGTCGCAAAGTTAAGAATCACGGGCAAAAAGGCCCAAAACTTCGAGATAGCTTGATTTCAGCTTTGAGCAGCCCTGGGCAAGTTGTTTATTGAAATGTGGCATTTTGTCTTCGTGCACTTCCCTATGTCCAGCTAAACAACAAGATCAGGGTGGCGATGGTCAGTTCTTGAGCTTCGAACGGGCAGAAAGGTGAGAAATTGTCGCTTTTTGACCATTTGTGCCCACGTGTCACTTTCAACGTACCTCTCTGTAACATGACCCAGCTGTGACGTGAGTGGTCGCATTGATTTGATTTTTGGTGTGCTTGTAGGCCACTGGCACCCGTATTCAGTGACGCCAAAATATTGGCACTGCTGTGAATAGTTTAGTCGCAAAGTGAAGAATCACGGGCAAAAAGGCCCAAAACTTCGAGATAGCTTGATTTCAGCTTTGAGCAGCCCTGGGCAAGTTGTTTATTGAAATGTGGCATTTTTTCTTCGTGCACTTCCCTATATCCAGCTAAACAACAAGATCAGGGTGGCGATGGTCAGTTCTTGAGCTTCGAACGGGCAGAAAGGTGAGAAATTGTCGCTTTTTGACCATTTGTGCCCACGTGTCACTTTCAACGTACCTCTCTATAACATGACCCAGCTGTGACGCGAGTGGTCGCATTGATTTGATTTTTGGTTTGCTTGTAGGCCGCTGGCACCCGTATTCGGTGACGCCAAAATTTTGGCACTGCTGTGAATCGTTTAGTCGCAAAGTGAAGAATCACGGGCAAAAAGGCCCAAAACTTCGAGGTAGCTTGATTTCAGCTTTGAGCAGCCCTGGCCAAGTTGTTTATTGAAATGTGGCATTTTTTCTTCGTGCACTTCCCTATGTCCAGCTAAACAACAACATCAGGGTGGCGATGGTCAGTTCTTGAGCTTCGAACGGGCAGAAAGGTGAGAAATTGTCGCTTTTTGACCATTTGTGCCCACGTATCACTTTCAACGTACCTCTCTGTACCATGACCCAGCTGTGACGCGAGTGGTCGCATTGATTTGATTTTTGGTTTGCTTGTAGGCCGCTGGCACCCGTATTCGGTTACGCCAAAATTTTGGCACTGCTGTGAATCGTTTAGTCGCAAAGTGAAGAATCACGGGCAAAAAGGCCCAAAACTTCGAGATAGCTTGATTTCAGCTTTCAGCAGCCCTTGGCAAGTTGTTTATTGAAATGTGGCATTTTTTCTTCGTGCACTTCCCTATATCCAGCTAAACAACAAGATCAGGGTGGCGATGGTCAGTTCTTGAGCTTCGAACGGGCAGAAAGGTGAGAAATTGTCGCTTTTTGACCATTTGTGCCCACGTGTCACTTTCAACGTACCTCTCTATAACATGACCCAGCTGAGACGTGAATGGTCGCATTGATTTGATTTTTGGTTTGCTTGTAGGCCGCTGGCACCCGTATTTAGTGACACCAAAATGTTGGCACTGCTGGTAATCGTTTAGTCGCAAAGTGAAGAATCACGGGCAAAAGGCCAAAAACTTCGAGGTAGTTTAATTTCAGCTTTCAGCAGCCCTGGGCAAGTTGTTTATTGAAATGTGGCATTTTTTCTTTGTGCACTTCCCTATGTCCAGCTAGACAACAAGATCAGGGTGGCGATGGCCAGTTCTTGAGCTTCGAACGGGCAGAAAGGTGAGAAATTGTCGCTTTTTGACCATTTGTGCCCACGTGTCACTTTCAACGTGCCTCTCTATAACATGACCCAGCTGTGATGTGAGTGGTCGCATTGATTTGATTTTTGGTTTGCTTGTAGGCCGCTGGCACCCGTGTTCAGTGACGACAAAATGTTGGCGCTGCTGTGAATAGTTTAGCTGCAAAGTGAAGATCCACGTGCAAACAGGCCCAAAACTTCGAGATAGCTTGATTTCAGCTTTCAGTAGCCCTGGGTAAGTTGTTTATTGAAATGTGGCATTTTTTCTTCGTGCACTTCCCTATGTCCAGCTAAACAACAACATCACGGTGGCGATGGTCAGTTCTTGAGCTTCGAACGGGCAGAAAGTCGAGAAATTGTCGCTGTTTGACCATTTGTGCCCACGTGTCACTTTCAACGTACCTCTCTGTAACATGACCCAGCTGTGACGCGAGTGGTCGCATTGATTTGATTTTTGGTTTGCTTGTAGGCCGCTGGCACCCGTATTCAGTGACGCAATCATTTTGGCACTGCTGTGAATGGTTTAGTCGCAAAGTTAAGAATCACGGGCAAAAAGGCCCAAAACTTCGAGATAGCTTGATTTCAGCTTTGAGCAGCCCTGGGCAAGTTGTTTATTGAAATGTGGCATTTTTTCTTCGCGTACTTCCCTATGTCCAGCTAAACAACAAGATCAGGGTGGCGATGGTCAGTTCTTCAGCTTCGAACGGGCAGAAAGGTGAGAAATTGTCGCTGTTTGACCATTTGTGCCCACGTGTCACTTTCAACGTACCTATCTGTAACATGACCCAGCTGTGACGTGAGTGGTCACATTGATTTGATTTTTGGATTGCTTGTAGGCCGCTGGCACCCGTATTCAGTGACGCCAAAATTTTGGCACTGCTGCGAATCCTTTAGTCGCAAAGTGAAGAATCACGGGCAAAAAGGCCCAAAACTTCGAGATAGATTGATTTCAGCTTTCAGCAGCGCTGGGCAAGTTGTCTATTGAAATGTGGCATTTTTTCTTCGTGCACTTCCCTATGTCCAGCTAGACAACAAGATCAGGGTGGCGATGGCCAGTTCTTGAGCTTCGAACGGGCAGAAAGGAGAGAAAGTGTCGCTTTTTGACCATTTGTGCCCACGTGTCATTTTCAACGTACCTCTCTATAACATGACCTAGCTGTGATGTAAATAGTCGCATTGATTTGATTTTTGGTTAGCGTGTAGGCCGCTGGCACCCGCATTCAGTGACGCCAACATTTTGGCACTGCTGTGAATAGTTTAGTTGCAAAGTAAAGAATCACGGGCAAAAAGGCCCAAAACTTCGAGATAGCTTGATTTCAGCTTTCAGCAGCCCTGGGCAAGTTGTTTATTGAAATGTGTCATTTTTTCTTTGTGCACTTCCCTATGTCCAGCTCAACAACAAGACCAGGGTAGCGATGGTCAGTTCTTGAGCTTCGAACGGGCAGAAAGGTGAGAAATTGTCGCTTTTTGACCATTTGTGCCCACGTGTCACTTTCAACGTACCTCTCTATAACATGACCCAGCTGTGACGTGAGTGGTCGCATTGATTTGATTTTTGGTTTGCTTGTAGGCCGCTGGCACCCGTATTCAGTGACGCCAAAATTTTGGCACTGCTGTGAATCGTTTAGTCGCAAAGTGAAGAATCACTAGCAAAAAGGCCCAAAACTACGAAATAGCTTGATTTCAGCTTTGAGCAGCCCTGGGCAAGCTGTTTATTGAAAGGTGGCATTTTTTCTTCGTGCACTTCCCTATGTCCACCTAAACAACAAGATCAGGGTGGCGATGGTCAGTTCTTGAGCTTCGAACGGGCAGAAAGGTGAGAAATTGTCGCTTTTTGACCATTTGTGCCCTCGTGTCACTTTCAACGTACCTCTCTATAACATGACCCAGCTGTGATGTGAGTGGTCGCATTGATTTCATTTTTAGTTTGCTTGTAGGCCGCTGGCACCCGTATTCAGTGACGCCAAAATGTTGGCACTGGTGTGAAAAGTTTAGTCGCAAAGTGAAGAATCACGGGCAAAAAGGCCCAAAACTTCAAGATAGCTTGATTTCAGCTTTCAGCAGCGCTGGGCAAGTTGTCTATTGAAATGTGGCATTTTTTCTTCGTGCACTTCCCTATGTCCAGCTAGACAACAAGATCAGGGTGGCGATGGCCAGTTCTTGAGCTTCGAAAGGGCAGAAAGGTGAGAAAGTGTAGCTTTTTGACCATTTGTGCCCACGTGTCACTTTCAACGTACCTCTCTATAACATGACCCAGCTGTGACGTGAGTGGTCGCATTGATTTCATTTTTGGTTTGCTTGGAGGCCGCTGGCACCCGTATTCAGTGACACCAAAATGTTGGCACTGCTGTGAATAGTTTAGTCTAAAAGTGAAGAATCACGGGCAAAAGGGCCCAAAATTTCGAGATAGCTTGATTTCAGCTTTCAGTAGCCCTGGGCAAGTTGTTTATTGAAATGTGGCATTTTTTCTTCGTGAAATTCCCTATGTCCAGCTAAACAACAAGATCAGGGTGGCGATTGTCAGTTCTTGAGCTTCGAACGGGCAGTAAGGTGAGAAATTGTCGGTTTTTGACCATTTGTGCCCACGTGTCACTTTCAACGTACCTCTCTATAACATGACCCAGCTGAGACGTGAGTGGTCGTATTGATTTGATTTTTGGTTTGCTTGTAGGCCGCTGGAACCCGTATTCAGTGACGCCAACATTTTGGCGCTGCTGTGAATCGTTTAGTCGCAAAGTGAAGAATCACGGGCAAAAAGTCCCAAAACTTCGAGATAGCTTGATTTCAGCTTTGAGCAGCCCTGGGCAAGTTCTTGATGGAAATGTGGCATTTTATCTTCGTGCACTTCCCTATGTCCAGCTAAACAACAAGATCAGGGTGGCGATGGTCAATTCTTGAGCTTCGAACGGGCAGAAAGGTGAGATATTGTCGCTTTTTGACCATTTGTGCCCACGTGTCACTTTCAACGTACCTCTCTATAACATGACCCAGCTGTGACGTGAGTGGTCGCATAGATTTGATTTTTGGTTTGCTCGTTGGCCGGTGGCACCCGTATTCAGTGACGTCAAAATTTTGGCACCGCTGTGAATCGTTTAGTCGCAAAGTGAAGAATCACGGGCAAAAAGGCCCAAAACTTCAAGATAGCTTGATTTCAGCTTTCAGCAGCGCTGGGCAAGTTGTCTATTGAAATGTGGCATTTTTTCTTCGTGCACTTCCCTATGTCCAGCTAGACAACAAGATCAGGGTGGCGATGGCCAGTTCTTGAGCTTCGAACGGGCAGAAAGGAGAGAAAGTGTCGCTTTTTGACCATTTGTGCCCACGTGTCACTTTCAACGTACCTCTCTATAACATGACCTAGCTGTGATGTAAATAGTCGCATTGATTTGATTTTTGGTTAGCGTGTAGGCCGCTGGCACCCGCATTCAGTGACGCCAACATTTTGGCACTGCTGTGAATAGTTTAGTTGCAAAGTAAAGAATCACGGGCAAAAAGGCCCAAAACTTCGAGATAGCTTGATTTCAGCTTTCAGCAGCCCTGGGCAAGTTGTTTATTGAAATGTGTCATTTTTTCTTTGTGCACTTCCCTATGTCCAGCTCAACAACAAGACCAGGGTAGCGATGGTCAGTTCTTGAGCTTCGAACGGGCAGAAAGGTGAGAAATTGTCGCTTTTTGACCATTTGTGCCCACGTGTCACTTTCAACGTACCTCTCTATAACATGACCCAGCTGTGATGTGAGTGGTCGCATTGATTTCATTTTTGGTTTGCTTGTAGGCCGCTGGCACCCGTGTTCAGTGACGACTAAATGTTGGCACTGCTGTGAATAGTTTAGCCGCAAAGTGAAGATTCACGGGCAAAAAGGCCCAAAACTTCGAGATAGCTTGATTTCAGCTTTGAGCAGCCCTGGGCAAGTTGTTTATTGAAATGTGGCATTTGTTCTTCGTGCACTTCCCTATGTCCACCTAAACAACAAGATCAGGGTGGCGATGGTCAGTTCTTGAGCTTCGAACGGGCTTAAAGGTGAGAAATTGTCGCTTTTTGACCATTTGTGCCACGTGTCACTTTCTACGTACCTCTCTATAACATGACCCAGCTGTGACGTGCGTGGTCGCATTGATTTGATTTTTGGTTTGCTTGTAGGCCGCTGGCACCCGTATTCAATGACGCCAAAATTTTGGCACTGCTGTGAATAGTTTAGCCGCAAAGTGAAGAATCACGGGCAAAAAGGCCCAAAACTTCGAGATAGCTTGATTTCAGCTTTGAGCATCCCTGGGCAAGTTTTTTATTGAAATGTGGCATTTTTTCTTCGCGTACTTCCCTATGTCCAGCTAAACAACAAGATCAGGGTGGCGATGGTCAGTTCTTCAGCTTCGAACGGGCAGAAAGGTGAGAAATTGTCGCTGTTTGACCATTTGTGCCCACGTGTCACTTTCAACGTACCTATCTGTAACATGACCCAGCTGTGACGTGAGTGGTCGCATTGATTTGATTTTTGGATTGCTTGTAGGCCGCTGGCACCCGTATTCAGTGACGCCAAAATTTTGGCACTGCTGCGAATCCTTTAGTCGCAAAGTGAAGAATCACGGGCAAAAAGGCCCAAAACTTCGAGATAGCTTGATTTCAGCTTTCAGCAGCGCTGGGCAAGTTGTCTATTGAAATGTGGCATTTTTTCTTCGTGCACTTCCCTATGTCCAGCTAGACAACAAGATCAGGGTGGCGATGGCCAGTTCTTGAGCTTCGAACGGGCAGAAAGGAGAGAAAGTGTCGCTTTTTGACCATTTGTGCCCACGTGTCATTTTCAACGTACCTCTCTATAACATGACCTAGCTGTGATGTAAATAGTCGCATTGATTTGATTTTTGGTTAGCGTGTAGGCCGCTGGCACCCGCATTCAGTGACGCCAACATTTTGGCACTGCTGTGAATAGTTTAGTTGCAAAGTAAAGAATCACGGGCAAAAAGGCCCAAAACTTCGAGATAGCTTGATTTCAGCTTTCAGCAGCCCTGGGCAAGTTGTTTATTGAAATGTGTCATTTTTTCTTTGTGCACTTCCCTATGTCCAGCTCAACAACAAGACCAGGGTAGCGATGGTCAGTTCTTGAGCTTCGAACGGGCAGAAAGGTGAGAAATTGTCGCTTTTTGACCATTTGTGCCCACGTGTCACTTTCAACGTACCTCTCTATAACATGACCCAGCTGTGACGTGAGTGGTCGCATTGATTTGATTTTTGGTTTGCTTGTAGGCCGCTGGCACCCGTATTCAGTGACGCCAAAATTTTGGCACTGCTGTGAATCGTTTAGTCGCAAAGTGAAGAATCACTAGCAAAAAGGCCCAAAACTACGAAATAGCTTGATTTCAGCTTTGAGCAGCCCTGGGCAAGCTGTTTATTGAAAGGTGGCATTTTTTCTTCGTGCACTTCCCTATGTCCACCTAAACAACAAGATCAGGGTGGCGATGGTCAGTTCTTGAGCTTCGAACGGGCAGAAAGGTGAGAAATTGTCGCTTTTTGACCATTTGTGCCCTCGTGTCACTTTCAACGTACCTCTCTATAACATGACCCAGCTGTGATGTGAGTGGTCGCATTGATTTCATTTTTAGTTTGCTTGTAGGCCGCTGGCACCCGTATTCAGTGACGCCAAAATGTTGGCACTGGTGTGAAAAGTTTAGTCGCAAAGTGAAGAATCACGGGCAAAAAGGCCCAAAACTTCGAGATAGCTTGATTTCAGCTTTGAGCAGCCCTGGGCAAGTTGTTTATTGAAATGTGGCATTTTTTCTTCGTGCACTTCCCTATGTCCAGCTAAACAACAAGATGAGAGTGGCGATGGTCAGTTCTTGAGCTTCGAACGGGCAGTAAGGTGAGACATTGTCGCTTTTTGACCATTTGTGCCCACGTGTCACTTTCGACGTACCTCTCTATAACATGACCCAGCTGTGATGTGAGTGGCCGCATTGATTTGACTTTTGGTTTGCTTGTAGGCCGCTCGCACCCGTATTCAGTGACGCCAAAATGTTGGCACTGCTGTGAATCGTTTAGTCGCAAAGTGAAGAAGCACGGGCAAAAAGGCCCAAAACTTCGAGATAGCTTGATTTCAGCTTTGAGCAGCCCTGGGCAAGTTGTTTATTGAAATGTGGCATTTTTTCTTCGTGCACTTCCCTATGTCCAGCTAAACAACAAGATCAGGGTGGCGATGGTCAGTTCTTGAGCTTCGAACGGGCAGAAAGGTGAGAAATTTTCGCTTTTTGACCATTTGTGCCCACGTGTCACTTTCAACGTACCTCTCTATAACATGACCGAGCTGTGATGTGAGTAGTCGCATTAAATTGATTTTTGGTTTGCTTGTAGGCCGCTGGCACCCGTATTCAGTGACGCCAACATTATCGCACTGCTGTCAATAGTTTAGCCGCAAAGTGAAGAATCACCGGCAAAAAGGCCCAAAACTTCGAGATAGCTTGATTTCAGCTTTGAGCAGCCCTGGGCAAGTTGTTTAATGAAATGTGGCATTTTTTCTTCGTGCACTTCCCTATATCCAGCTAAACAACAAGATCAGGGTGGCGATGGTCAGTTCTTGAGCTTCAAACGGGCAGAAAGGTGAGAAATTTGTAGCTTTTTGACCATTTGTGCCCACGTGTCACTTTCAACGTACCTCTCTATAACATGACCCAGCTGTGAGGTGGGTGGTCGCATTGATTTGATTTTTGATTTGCTTGTAGGCCGCTGGCACCCGTATTCAGTGACACCAAAATGTTGGCACTGCTGTGAATAGTTTAGCCGCGAAGTGAAGAATCACGGGCGAAAAGGCCCAAAACTTCGAGATAGCTTGATTTCAGCTTTGAGAAGCCCTGGGCAAGTTGTTTATTGAAATGTGGCATTTTTTCTTAGTGCACTTCCCTATGTCCAGCTAAACAACAAGATCAGGGTGGCGATGGTCAGTTCTTGAGCTTCGAACGGGCAGAAAGGTGAGAAATTATCGCTTTTTGACCATTTGTGCCCATGTGTCACTTTCAACGTACCTCTCTATAACATGACCGAGCTGTGATGTGAGTGGTCGCATTGATTTGATTTTTGGTTTGCTTGTAGGCCGCTGGCACCCGCATTCTGTGACGGCGACAACGTGGCACTGCTGTGAATAGTATAGTCGCAAAGTGAAGAATCACGGGCAAAAAGGCCCAAAACTTAAAGAACAAGATCAGGGTGGCGATGGTCATTTCTTGAGCTTCGAACGGGCAGAAAGTTGAGAAATTGTCGCTTTTTGACCAATTGTTCCCACGTGAAACTTTCAACGTACCTCTCTATAACATGACCGAGCTGTGATGTGAGTGGTCGCATTGATTTGATTTTTGTTTTGCTTGTATGCCGCTGGCACCCGTATTCAGTGACGCAAAAATGTTGGCACTGCTGTGAATAACTTAGTCGCAAAGTGAAGAATCACGGGCAAAGAGGCCCAAAACTACAAGATAGCTTGATTACAGCTTTCAGCAGCCCTGGGCAAGTTGTTTATTGAAATGTGGCATTTTTTCTTCGTGCACTTCCCTATGTCCAGCTAAACAACAAGATCGGGGTGGCGATGGTCAGTTCTTGAGGTTCGAACGGGCAGAAAGGTGAGAAATTGTCGCTTTTTGGCCATTTGTGCCCACGTGTCACTTTCAACGTACCTCTCTATAACATGACCCAGCTGTGATGTGAGTGGTCGCATTGATTTGATTTTTGGCTTGGTTGTAGGCCGCTGGCACCCGTATTCAGTGACGCCAAAATTTTGGCACTGCTGTGAATAGTTTAGCCGCAAAGTGAAGAATTACGGGCAAAAAGGCCCAAAACTTCGAGATAGCTTGATTTCAGCTTTGAGCAGCCCTGGGCAAGTTGTTTATTGAAATGTGGCATTTTTTCTTCTTGCACTTCCCTATGTCCAGCTAAGCAACAAGATCAGGGTGGTGATGGTCAGTTCTTGAGCTTCGAACGGGCAGAAAGGTGAGAAATTTTCGCTTTTTGACCATTTGTGCCCACGTGTCACTTTCAACGTACCTCTCTATAACATTACCCAGCTGTGATGTGAGTGGTCGCATTGATTTGATTTTTGGTTTGCTTGTAGGCTGCGGGCACCCGTATTCAGTGCCGCCAACATTTTGGCACTGCTGTGAATAGTTTAGCCGCAAAGTGAAGAATCACGGGCGAAAGGCCCAAAACTTTGAGATAGCTTGATTTCAGCTTGCAGCAGGCCTGGGCAAGTTGTTTATTGAAATGTGGCATTTTTTCTTCGTGCACTTCCCTATGTCCAGCTAAACAACAAGATCAGGGTGGCGATGGTCAGTTCTTGAGCTTCGAACGGGCAGAAAGGTGAGAAATTATCGCATTTTGACCATTTGTGCCCATGTGTCACTTTCAACGTACCTCTCTATAACATGACCCAGCTGTGATGTGAGTGGTCGCATTGATTTGATTTTTGGTTTGCTTGTAGGCCGCTGGCACCCGCATTCTGTGACGGCGACAACGTGGCACTGCTGTGAATAGTATAGTCGCAAAGTGAAGAATCACGGGCAAAAAGGCCCAAAACTTAAAGAACAAGATCAGGGTGGCGATGGTCATTTCTTGAGCTTCGAACGGGCAGAAAGGTGAGAAATTGTCGCTTTTTGACCAATTGTTCCCACGTGAAACTTTCAACGTACCTCTCTATAACATGACCGAGCTGTGATGTGAGTGGTCGCATTGATTTGATTTTTGTTTTGCTTGTATGCCGCTGGCACCCGTATTCAGTGACGCAAAAATGTTGGCACTGCTGTGAATAGCTTAGTCGCAAAGTTAAGAATCATGGGCAAAAAGGCCCAAAACTACAAGATAGCTTGATTTCAGCTTTGAGCAGCCCTGGGCAAGTTGTTTATTGAAATGTGGCATTTTGTCTTCGTGCACTTCCCTATGTCCAGCTAAACAACAAGATCAGGGTGGCGATGGTCAGTTCTTGAGCTTCGAACGGGCAGAAAGGTGAGAAATTGTCGCTTTTTGACCATTTGTGCCCACGTGTCACTTTCAACGTACCTCTCTGTAACATGACCCAGCTGTGACGTGAGTGGTCGCATTGATTTGATTTTTGGTGTGCTTGTAGGCCGCTGGCACCCGTATTCAGTGACGCCAAAATATTGGCACTGCTGTGAATAGTTTAGTCGCAAAGTGAAGAATCACGGGCAAAAAGGCCCAAAACTTCGAGATAGCTTGATTTCAGCTTTCAGCAGCCCTGGGCAAGTTGTTTATTGAAATGTGGCATTTTTTCTTCGTGCACTTCCCTATATCCAGCTAAACAACAAGATCAGGGTGGCGATGGTCAGTTCTTGAACTTCGAACGGGCAGAAATTTGAGAAATTGTCGCTTTTTGACCATTTGTGCCCACGTATCACTTTCAACGTACCTCTCTGTAACATGACCCAGCTGTGACGCGAGTGGTCGCATTGATTTGATTTTTGGTTTGCTTGTAGGCCGCTGGCACCCGTATTCGGTGACGCCAAAATATTGGCACTGCTGTGAATCGTTTAGTCGCAAAGTGAAGAATCACGGGCAAAAAGGCCCAAAACTTCGAGATAGCTTGATTTCAGCTTTGAGCAGCCCTGGGCAAGTTGTTTATTGAAATGTGGCATTTTTTCTTTGTGCACTTCCCTATGTCCAGCTAGACAACAAGATCAGGGTGGCGATGGCCAGTTCTTGAGCTTCGAACGGGCAGAAAGGTGAGAAATTTTCGCTTTTTGACCATTTGTGCCCACGTGTCACTTTCAACGTACCTCTCTATAACATTACCCAGCTGTGATGTGAGTGGTCGCATTGATTTGATTTTTGGTTTGCTTGTAGGCTGCGGGCACCCGTATTCAGTGCCGCCAACATTTTGGCACTGCTGTGAATAGTTTAGCCGCAAAGTGAAGAATCACGGGCGAAAGGCCCAAAACTTCGAGATAGCTTGATTTCAGATTGCAGCAGGCCTGGGCAAGTTGTTTATTGAAATGTGGCATTTTTTCTTCGTGCACTTCCCTATGTCCAGCTAAACAATAAGATCAGGGTGGCGATGGTCAGTTCTTGAACTTCGAACGGGCAGAAAGGTGAGAAATTATCGCTTTTTGACCATTTGTGCCTACGTGTAACTTTCAACATACCTGTCTATAACATGACCCAGCTGTGGTGTGAGTGGTCGCATTGATTTCATTTTTGGTTTGCTTGTAGGCCGCTGGCACCCGTATTCAGTGACGCCAAATTTTGGCACTGCTGTGAATCGTTTAGTCGCAAACTGAAGAATTACGGGCAAAAAGGCCCGAAACTTCGAGATTGCTTGATTTCAGCTTTGAGCAGCCCTGGGCAAGTTGTTTATTGAAATGTGGCATTTTTTCTTCGTGCACTTCCCTATGTCCAGCTTAACCACAAGATCAGAGTGGCGATGGTCAGTTCTTGAGCTGCGAACGGGCAGAAAGGTGAGAAATTGTCGCTTTTTGACCATTTGTGCCCACGTGTCACTTTCAACGTACCTCTCTATAACATGACCCAGCTGTGATGTGAGTGGTCGCATTGATTTGATTTTTGGTTTGCTTGTAGGCCGCTGGCACCCGTATTCAGTGACGCAATCATTTTGGCACTGCTGTGAATCGTTTAGTCGCAAATTACCAACCACACAACAAGCCGACCTGTTTGGGAGCTATTACGCGTTGTATTTCCAGGAGATAGGCAACAATTGCCGTATGCAATATGCAATATTCTGGTCCAATGCCAGAGCTAGTATTGCAAGCACCGCTGTGCGTTAGTATGGCCAATGCCGACACTAACTGGGGCAACAATTGCCCGGCGAGAATTCAGACGTGTCAATACACGAGCATGCAGTAGGGATACACTTGTGGGCGAATGTAGGCGCACTTGGCTCAATGCCGGCCTGCCCACGATCCCTACTGTTGAATTCAGATGTGTCAATACACGAGCATGCAGTAGGGATGCACTTGTGGGCGAATGTAGGCGCACTTGGCTCAATGCCGGCCTGACCCACGATCCCTACTGACTACTGTTGAATTCAGATGTGTCAATACACGAGCATGCAGTAGGGATGCACTTGTGGGCGAATGTAGGCGCACTTGGCTCAATGCCGGCCTGACCCACGATCCCTACTGTTGAATTCAGATGTGTCAATACACGAGCATGCAGTAGGGATGCACTTGTGGGCGAATGTAGGCGCACTTGGCTCAATGCCGGCCTGACCCACGATCCCTACTGTTCTCCCTTACGGGATGGCTTAAAGGATGCACTTGTGAGCGAATATAGGCGCACTTGGCTCAATGCCGGCCTGACTCACGATCCTTACTGTTCTCCCTTTCGGGATGGTTTCGAATGGAGTGCTAGTGAGAGATGATGGGGTGGGTGGTGGTGATCAGAAACTGGCCGCGATAGTCAAACAATTTGACCGTCAGCACAGCAAAGCGAAGAGCAAGAAACAACAGCATGGCGAATTGGAGTAATGCGCATGCTCCGCACAGTCCCGTGCGGAAACGCGGGAATTCGGAGTGCGTGCATGTTATGCATGTACAAGTGTTGCTTATGGCAAGGATGTTGGTGTGTTGCTAACTCCACTTACCGTGCCATGCACGGAAACTTATATTTACCAACCACACAACAAGCCGACCTGTTTGGGAGCTATTACGCGTTGTATTTCCAGGAGATAGGCAACAATTGCCGTATGCAATATGCAATATTCTGGTCCAATGCCAGAGCTAGTATTGCAAGCACCGCTGTGCGTTAGTATGGCCAATGCCGACACTAACTGGGGCAACAATTGCCCGGCGAGAATTCAGACGTGTCAATACACGAGCATGCAGTAGGGATACACTTGTGGGCGAATGTAGGCGCACTTGGCTCAATGCCGGCCTGCCCACGATCCCTACTGTTGAATTCAGATGTGTCAATACACGAGCATGCAGTAGGGATGCACTTGTGGGCGAATGTAGGCGCACTTGGCTCAATGCCGGCCTGACCCACGATCCCTACTGACTACTGTTGAATTCAGATGTGTCAATACACGAGCATGCAGTAGGGATGCACTTGTGGGCGAATGTAGGCGCACTTGGCTCAATGCCGGCCTGACCCACGATCCCTACTGTTGAATTCAGATGTGTCAATACACGAGCATGCAGTAGGGATGCACTTGTGGGCGAATGTAGGCGCACTTGGCTCAATGCCGGCCTGACCCACGATCCCTACTGTTCTCCCTTACGGGATGGCTTAAAGGATGCACTTGTGAGCGAATATAGGCGCACTTGGCTCAATGCCGGCCTGACTCACGATCCTTACTGTTCTCCCAAAAATACAACATGACCCAAACAGGATTTATCGGCATTACTATTTACAGCAATAGATGCGAGCGCCGTCCAATGCGGCTGCCCATTAGCATAGTGGGCAATGCGCTCTACGTACCAGATCTGGAACAACGCTGCTGGCACTGATCAGTCCCTGGTTGTAGCTTGCCCTGGCGCGGGGGCGACAAGCGTCCGGAGCGCTGCAGCGAAGCGTATGTCGTGCTGGAGCTGTCCGCCAGGCCCTGGCGGATGAAGTACCTGGTTGCGTCGTCAACTGCTGAAGGGTGGACTGCGCTGGTTGTGTCGGCACTGCGTCGGCAGTTGGGCTGCGAGTCCAGAAGCGTCGACAACCTGACCCAAACAGGATTTATCTACATTACTATTACACTACAATTGATGTGAGTGCCGTCCAATGCGGCTGCCCATTAGCATAGTGGACAATGCGCTCAACGTACCGGATATGGAACAATGCTGCTGGCACTGATCAGTCACTGGGTATGGCTTGCCCTAGTGCGGGGTGACAAGCGTTCGGAGCGCTGCAGCGAAGCGTATGTTGTGCTGGAGCTGCCCGCCAGGCCCTGGCGGATGAGGTCCATGGTTGCGTCATCAACTGCTGAAGGGTGGACTGCGCTGGTTGTGCCGGCACCGCTTTGGCAGTTGGGCTGCAAGTCCAGACGCGCTGACAACCGGACCCAGACAGGATTTATCTGCATTACTATTACACTGCAATTTATGTGAGTGCCGTCCAATGCGGCTGCCCATTAGCATAGTGGGCGATGTGCTCGAAGTACAGGATCTGGAACAATGCTGCCGGCACTGATCAGTCCCTGAGGTTGGCTTGCCCTGGCGCAGGGCGACAAGCGTTCGGAGTGCTGCGGCGAAGCGCATGCCATGCTGGAGCTGTCCGCCAGGCCCTGGCGGATGAGGTCCATGGTTGCGTCGTCAACTGCTGGAGGGTGGACTGCGCTGGTTGTGTCGGCACCACTTCGGCAGTTGGGATGCGAGTCCGGCAGCGCTGACAACCTGACCCAAACAGGATTTATCTGCATTACTATTACACTGCAATTGATGTGAGTGCCGTCCAATGCGGCTAGCCATTAGCACAGTGGGCAATGCACTCAAAGTACAGGATCTGGAACAATGCTGCCGGCACTGATCAGTCCCTGAGTGTGGCTTGCCCTGGCGCAGGGCGACAAGTGTTCGGAGCGCGGCAGCGAAGCGCAAGTTATGCTGGAACTGGCCGCCAGGCCCTGGCGGATGAGGTCCATGGTTGCGTCGTCAACTGCTGGAGGGTGGACTGTGCAGGGTGTGTCAGCACTGCGTCGGTAGATGGGCTGAGAGTCCGGAAGCGCTGTACTCGAAGACGAGTAAGAGACTTAGCAGGATCATTGCAGAGTCGCCGTTGGGCTGAGAGTCCACATCAGCCGGTCTGTTGAACGGAAGGGGGAGGATCTAAGGCCAAATGGTGGTGCCTTATCTACATGGTACGAACCTTCCCAAAAATGCCAAGCCGGGGCCAGACATGAGGGGAAACAGGCCAAAGCCGCCAGGCATACTTCGTGTCAGCTTTAGAGAGGAGAGCTCAGCATCAGGGACCTAAATTTCCGAGCCATCTTCAAGATTATGGGCTGGTGCGAAAACAGCTCCGGGGGCCCTGGAGGGGTGTGCTGCTGCGTAAGTCGCACAATACGTGCTCCATGCGTCGCGAACCTCCTCCCGACTAAAGTCTCCCAGGCCAGGGATGGGGCTGCAGTTGCCTCGGCTAGGTTCTGCTCCGCTGCCGGAGCGGCCAAGTCCTCGCGTACGGTAGTCTGGAGCCAACTTCAACTCGAGCAGGTGAGTCCGCGGAGTAGGTTTTGTTCCTGTCGGGTCTAAATAATTGCGGGATGCCAGTGCGTTTCGCAGCTCAGCAGAGCGCATTTTGGCTGGACATCGCTCACTGACAGAGACATGGTTGATCGGATATTGATCAGAAACTGGCCGCGATTGTCAAACAATTTGACCGTCAACGCAGCAAAGCAAAGAGCGTTATGGCTGGACATCGCTCACTGACAGAGACATGGTTGATCGGATATTGATCAGAAACTGGCCGCGATTGTCAAACAATTTGACCGTCACTGCGTCAGCGCAGCAAAGCAAACGGAGCGTTTTGGCTGGACATCGCTCACTGACAGAGACATGGTTGATCGGATATTGATCAGAAACTGGCCGCGATAGTCAAACAATTTGACCGTCAGCACAGCAAAGCGAAGAGCAAGAAACAACAGCATGGCGAATTGGAGTAATGCGCATGCTCCGCACAGTCCCGTGCGGAAACGCGGGAATTCGGAGTGCGTGCATGTTATGCATGTACAAGTGTTGCTTATGGCAAGGATGTTGGTGTGTTGCTAACTCCACTTACCGTGCCATGCACGGAAACTTATATGTTAAGAATCACGGCAAAAAGGCCCAAAACTTCGAGATAGCTTGATTTCAGCTTTGAGCAGCCCTGGGCAAGTTGTCTATTGAAATGTGGCATTTTGTCTTCGTGCACTTCCCTATGTCCGGCTTAACAACAAGATCAGGGTGGCGATGGTCAGTTCTTGAGCTTCGAACGGGCAGAAAGGTGAGAAATTGTCGCTTTTTGACCATTTGTGCCCACGTGTCACTTTCAATGTACCTCTCTGTAACATGACCCAGCTGTGACGTGAGTGGTCGCATTGATTTGATTTTTGGTGTGCTTATAGGCCGCTGGCACCCGTATTCAGTGACGCCAAAATATTGGCACTGCTGTTAGTCGCAAAGTGAAGAATCACGGGGAAAAAGGCCCAAAACTTCGAGATAGCTTGATTTCAGCTTTCAGCAGCCCTGGGCAAGTTGTTTATTGAAATGTGGCATTTTTTCTTCGTGCACTTCCCTATATCCAGCTAAACAACAAGATCAGGGTGGCGATGGTCAGTTCTTGAACTTCGAACGGGCAGAAATTTGAGAAATTGTCGCTTTTTGACCATTTGTGCCCACGTATCACTTTCAACGTACCTCTCTGTAACATGACCCAGCTGTGACGCGAGTGGTCGCATTGATTTGATTTTTGGTTTGCTTGTAGGCCGCTGGCACCCGTATTCAGTGACGCCAAAATTTTGGCACTGCTGTGAATCGTTTAGTCGCAAAGTGAAGAATCACGGGCAAAAAGGCCCAAAACTTCGAGATAGCTTGATTTCAGCTTTGAGCAGCCCTGGGCAAGTTGTTTATTGAAATGTGGCATTTTTTCTTCGTGCACTTCCCTATATCCAGCTAAACAACAAGATCAGGGTGGCGATGGTCAGTTCTTGAGCTTCGAACGGGCAGAAAGGTGAGAAATTGTCGCTTTTTGACCATTTGTGCCCACGTGTCACTTTCAACGTACCTCTCTATAACATGACCCAGCTGAGACGTGAGTGGTCGCATTGATTTGATTTTTGGTTTGCTTGTAGGCCGCTGGCACCCGTATTTAGTGACACCAAAATGTTGGCAATGCTGGTAATCGTTTAGTCGCAAAGTGAAGAATCACGGGCAAAAGGCCCAAAACTTCGAGGTAGTTTAATTTCAGCATTGAGCAGCCCTGGGCAAGTTGTTTATTGAAATGTGGCATTTTTTCTTTGTGCACTTCCCTATGTCCAGCTAGACAACAAGATCAGGGTGGCGATGGCCAGTTCTTGAGCTTCGAACGGGCAGAAAGGTGAGAAATTGTCGCTTTTTGACCATTTGTGCCCACGTGTCACTTTCAACGTACCTCTCTATAACATGACCCAACTGTGATGTGAGTGGTCGCATTGATTTGATTTTTGGTTTGCTTGTAGGCCGTTGGCACCCGTATTCAGTGACGACAAGATGTTGGCGCTGCTGTGAATAGTTTAGCCGCAAAGTGAAGATTCACGGGCAAAAAGGCCCAAAACTTCGAGATAGCTTGATTTCAGCTTTCAGCAGCCCTGGGCAAGTTGTTTATTGAAATGTGGCATTTTTTCTTCGTGCACTTCCCTATGTCCAGCTAAACAACAACATCAGGGTGGCGATGGTCAGTTCTTGAGCTTCGAACGGGCAGAAAGGTGAGAAATTGTCGCTTTTTGACCATTTGTGCCCACGTGTCACTTTCAACGTACCTCTCTATAACATGACCCAGCTGTGACGTGAGTGGTCGCATTGATTTGATTTTTGGTTTGCTTGTAGGCCGCTGGCACCCGTATTCAGTGACGCAATCATTTTGGCACTGCTGTGAATCGTTTAGTCGCAAAGTTAAGAATCACGGGCAAAAAGGCCCAAAACTTCGAGATAGCTTGATTTCAGCTTTGAGCAGCCCTGGGCAAGTTGTTTATTGAAATGTGGCATTTTGTCTTCGTGCACTTCCCTATGTCCAGCTAAACAACAAGATCAGGGTGGCGATGGTCAGTTCTTGAGCTTCGAACGGGCAGAAAGGTGAGAAATTGTCGCTTTTTGACCATTTGTGCCCACGTGTCACTTTCAACGTACCTCTCTGTAACATGACCCAGCTGTGCTGTGAGTGGTCGCATTGATTTGATTTTTGGTGTGCTTGTAGGCCGCTGGCACCCGTATTCAGTGACGCCAAAATATTGGCACTGCTGTGAATAGTTTAGTCGCAAAGTGAAGAATCACGGGCAAAAAGGCCCAAAACTTCGAGATAGCTTGATTTCAGCTTTGAGCAGCCCTGGGCAAGTTGTTTATTGAAATGTGGCATTTTTTCTTCGTGCACTTCCCTATATCCAGCTAATCAACAAGATCAGGGTGGCGATGGTCAGTTCTTGAACTTCGAACGGGCAGAAAGGTGAGAAATTGTCGCTTTTTGACCATTTGTGCCCACGTATCACTTTCAACGTACCTCTCTGTAACATGACCCAGCTGTGACGCGAGTGGTCGCATTGATTTGATTTTTGGTTTGCTTGTAGGCCGCTGGCACCCGTATTCGGTGACGCCAAAATTTTGGCACTGCTGTGAATCGTTTAGTCGCAAAGTGAAGAATCACGGGCAAAAAGGCCCAAGACTTCGAGGTAGCTTGATTTCAGCTTTGAGCAGCCCTGGGCAAGTTGTTTATTGAAATGTGGCATTTTTTCTTCGTGCACTTCCCTATGTCCAGCTAAACAACAACATCAGGGTGGCGATGGTCAGTTCTTGAGCTTCGAACGGGCAGAAAGGTGAGAAATTGTCGCTTTTTGACCATTTGTGCCCACGTGTCACTTTCAACGTACCTCTCTGTAACATGACCCAGTTGTGACGTGAGTGGTCGCATTGATTTGATTTTTGGTGTGCTTATAGGCCGCTGGCACCCGTATTCAGTGACGCCAAAATATTGGCACTGCTGTGAATAGTTTAGTCGCAAAGTGAAGAATCACGGGCAAAAAGGCCCAAAACTTCGAGATAGCTTGATTTCAGCTTTCAGCAGCCCTGGGCAAGTTGTTTATTGATATATGGCATTTTTTCTTCGTGCACTTCCCTATATCCAGCTAAACAACAAGATCAGGGTGGCGATGGTCAGTTCTTGAACTTCGAACGGGCAGAAATTTGAGAAATTGTCGCTTTTTGACCATTTGTGCCCACGTATCACTTTCAACGTACCTCTCTGTAACATGACCCAGCTGTGACGCGAGTGGTCGCATTGATTTGATTTTTGGTTTGCTTGTAGGCCGCTGGCACCCGTATTCGGTGACGCCAAAATTTTGGCACTGCTGTGAATCGTTTAGTCGCAAAGTGAAGAATCACGGGCAAAAAGGCCCAAAACTTCGAGATAGCTTGATTTCAGCTTTGAGCAGCCCTGGGCAAGTTGTTTATTGAAATGTGGCATTTTTTCTTCGTGCACTTCCCTATATCCAGCTAAACAACAAGATCAGGGTGGCGATGGTCAGTTCTTGAACTTCGAACGGGCAGAAAGGTGAGAAATTGTCGCTTTTTGACCATTTGTGCCCACGTATCACTTTCAACGTACCTCTCTGTAACATGACCCAGCTGTGACGCGAGTGGTCGCATTGATTTGATTTTTGGTTTGCTTGTAGGCCGCTGGCACCCGTATTCGGTGACGCCAAAATTTTGGCACTGCTGTGAATCGTTTAGTCGCAAAGTGAAGAATCACGGGCAAAAAGGCCCAAAACTTCGAGATAGCTTGATTTCAGCTTTGAGCAGCCCTGGGCAAGTTGTTTATTGAAATGTGGCATTTTTTCTTCGTGCACTTCCCTATATCCAGCTAAACAACAAGATCAGGGTGGCGATGGTCAGTTCTTGAGCTTCGAACGGGAAGAAAGGTGAGAAATTGTCGCTTTTTGACCATTTGTGCCCACGTGTCACTTTCAACGTACCTCTCTATAACATGACCCAGCTGAGACGTGAGTGGTCGCATTGATTTGATTTTTGGTTTGCTTGTAGGCCGCTGGCACCCGTATTTAGTGACACCAAAATGTTGGCACTGCTGGTAATCGTTTAGTCGCAAAGTGAAGAATCACGGGCAAAAGGCCCAAAACTTCGAGGTAGTTTAATTTCAGCTTTCAGCAGCCCTGGGCAAGTTGTTTATTGAAATGTGGCATTTTTTCTTTGTGCACTTCCCTATGTCCAGCTAGACAACAAGATCAGGGTGGCGATGGCCAGTTCTTGAGCTTCGAACGGGCAGAAAGGTGAGAAATTGTCGCTTTTTGACCATTTGTGCCCACGTGTCACTTTCAACGTACCTCTCTATAACATGACCCAGCTGTGATGTGAGTGGTCGCATTGATTTGATTTTTGGTTTGCTTGTAGGCCGCTGGCACCCGTGTTCAGTGACGACAAAATGTTGGCGCTGCTGTGAATAGTTTAGCCGCAAAGTGAAGATTCACGGGCAAAAAGGCCCAAAACTTCGAGATAGCTTGATTTCAGCTTTCAGTAGCCCTGGGCAAGTTGTTTATTGAAATGTGGCATTTTTTCTTCGTGCACTTCCCTATGTCCAGCTAAACAACAAGATCAGGGTGGCGATGGTCAGTTCTTGAGCTTCGAACGGGCAGAAAGGTGAGAAATTGTCGCTGTTTGACCATTTGTGCCCACGTGTCACTTTCAACGTATCTCTCTGTAACATGACCCAGCTGTGACGTGAGTGGTCGCATTGATTTGATTTTTGGTTTGCTTGTAGGCCGCTGGCACTCGTATTCAGTGACGCAATCATTTTGGCACTGCTGTGAATCGATTAGTCGCAAAGTTAAGAATCACGGGCAAAAAGGCCCAAAACTTCGAGATAGCTTGATTTCAGCTTTGAGCAGCCCTGGGCAAGTTGTTTATTGAAATGTGGCATTTTGTCTTCGTGCACTTCCCTATGTCCAGCTAAACAACAAGATCAGGGTGGCGATGGTCAGTTCTTGAGCTTCGAACGGGCAGAAAGGTGAGAAATTGTCGCTTTTTGACCATTTGTGCCCACGTGTCACTTTCAACGTACCTCTCTGTAACATGACCCAGCTGTGACGTGAGTGGTCGCATTGATTTGATTTTTGGTGTGCTTGTAGGCCACTGGCACCCGTATTCAGTGACGCCAAAATATTGGCACTGCTGTGAATAGTTTAGTCGCAAAGTGAAGAATCACGGGCAAAAAGGCCCAAAACTTCGAGATAGCTTGATTTCAGCTTTGAGCAGCCCTGGGCAAGTTGTTTATTGAAATGTGGCATTTTTTCTTCGTGCACTTCCCTATATCCAGCTAAACAACAAGATCAGGGTGGCGATGGTCAGTTCTTGAGCTACGAACGGGCAGAAAGGTGAGAAATTGTCGCTTTTTGACCATTTGTGCCCACGTGTCACTTTCAACGTACCTCTCTATAACATGACCCAGCTGTGACGCGAGTGGTCGCATTGATTTGATTTTTGGTTTGCTTGTAGGCCGCTGGCACACGTATTTAGTGACACCGAAATGTTGGCACTGCTGGTAATCGTTTAGTCGCAAAGTGAAGAATCACGGGCAAAAGGCCCAAAACTTCGAGGTAGTTTAATTTCAGCTTTCAGCAGCCCTGGGCAAGTTGTTTATTGAAATGTGGCATTTTTTCTTTGTGCACTTCCCTATGTCCAGCTAGACAACAAGATCAGGGTGGCGATGGCCAGTTCTTGAGCTTCGAACGGGCAGAAAGGTGAGAAATTGTCGCTTTTTGACCATTTGTGCCCACGTGTCACTTTCAACGTACCTCTCTATAACATGACCCAGCTGTGATGTGAGTGGTCGCATTGATTTGATTTTTGGTTTGCTTGTAGGCCGCTGGCACCCGTGTTCAGTGACGACAAAATGTTGGCGCTGCTCTGAATAGTTTAGCCGCAAAGTGAAGATTCACGGGCAAAAAGGCCCAAAACTTCGAGATAGCTTGATTTCAGCTTTGAGCAGCCCTGGGCAAGTTGTTTATTGAAATGTGGCATTTTTTCTTCGTGCACTTCCCTATGTCCAGCTAAACAACAAGATCAGGGTGGCGATGGTCAGTTCTTGAGCTTCGAACGGGCAGAAAGGTGAGAAATTGTCGCTTTTTGACCATTTGTGCCCACGTGTCACTTTCAACGTACCTCTCTGTAACATGACCCAGCTGTGACGTGAGTGGTCGCATTGATTTGATTTTTGGTGTGCTTGTAGGCCACTGGCACCCGTATTCAGTGACGCCAAAATATTGGCACTGCTGTGAATAGTTTAGTCGCAAAGTGAAGAATCACGGGCAAAAAGGCCCAAAACTTCGAGATAGCTTGATTTCAGCTTTGAGCAGCCCTGGGCAAGTTGTTTATTGAAATGTGGCATTTTTTCTTCGTGCACTTCCCTATATCCAGCTAAACAACAAGATCAGGGTGGCGATGGTCAGTTCTTGAGCTTCGAACGGGCAGAAAGGTGAGAAATTGTCGCTTTTTGACCATTTGTGCCCACGTGTCACTTTCAACGTACCTCTCTATAACATGACCCAGCTGTGACGCGAGTGGTCGCATTGATTTGATTTTTGGTTTGCTTGTAGGCCGCTGGCACCCGTATTCGGTGACGCCAAAATTTTGGCACTGCTGTGAATCGTTTAGTCGCAAAGTGAAGAATCACGGGCAAAAAGGCCCAAAACTTCGAGGTAGCTTGATTTCAGCTTTGAGCAGCCCTGGCCAAGTTGTTTATTGAAATGTGGCATTTTTTCTTCGTGCACTTCCCTATGTCCAGCTAAACAACAACATCAGGGTGGCGATGGTCAGTTCTTGAGCTTCGAACGGGCAGAAAGGTGAGAAATTGTCGCTTTTTGACCATTTGTGCCCACGTATCACTTTCAACGTACCTCTCTGTACCATGACCCAGCTGTGACGCGAGTGGTCGCATTGATTTGATTTTTGGTTTGCTTGTAGGCCGCTGGCACCCGTATTCGGTTACGCCAAAATTTTGGCACTGCTGTGAATCGTTTAGTCGCAAAGTGAAGAATCACGGGCAAAAAGGCCCAAAACTTCGAGATAGCTTGATTTCAGCTTTCAGCAGCCCTTGGCAAGTTGTTTATTGAAATGTGGCATTTTTTTCTTCGTGCACTTCCCTATATCCAGCTAAACAACAAGATCAGGGTGGCGATGGTCAGTTCTTGAGCTTCGAACGGGCAGAAAGGTGAGAAATTGTCGCTTTTTGACCATTTGTGCCCACGTGTCACTTTCAACGTACCTCTCTATAACATGACCCAGCTGAGACGTGAATGGTCGCATTGATTTGATTTTTGGTTTGCTTGTAGGCCGCTGGCACCCGTATTTAGTGACACCAAAATGTTGGCACTGCTGGTAATCGTTTAGTCGCAAAGTGAAGAATCACGGGCAAAAGGCCAAAAACTTCGAGGTAGTTTAATTTCAGCTTTCAGCAGCCCTGGGCAAGTTGTTTATTGAAATGTGGCATTTTTTCTTTGTGCACTTCCCTATGTCCAGCTAGACAACAAGATCAGGGTGGCGATGGCCAGTTCTTGAGCTTCGAACGGGCAGAAAGGTGAGAAATTGTCGCTTTTTGACCATTTGTGCCCACGTGTCACTTTCAACGTGCCTCTCTATAACATGACCCAGCTGTGATGTGAGTGGTCGCATTGATTTGATTTTTGGTTTGCTTGTAGGCCGCTGGCACCCGTGTTCAGTGACGACAAAATGTTGGCGCTGCTGTGAATAGTTTAGCCGCAAAGTGAAGATCCACGGGCAAACAGGCCCAAAACTTCGAGATAGCTTGATTTCAGCTTTCAGTAGCCCTGGGTAAGTTGTTTATTGAAATGTGGCATTTTTTCTTCGTGCACTTCCCTATGTCCAGCTAAACAACAACATCACGGTGGCGATGGTCAGTTCTTGAGCTTCGAACGGGCAGAAAGTCGAGAAATTGTCGCTGTTTGACCATTTGTGCCCACGTGTCACTTTCAACGTACCTCTCTGTAACATGACCCAGCTGTGACGCGAGTGGTCGCATTGATTTGATTTTTGGTTTGCTTGTAGGCCGCTGGCACCCGTATTCAGTGACGCAATCATTTTGGCACTGCTGTGAATGGTTTAGTCGCAAAGTTAAGAATCACGGGCAAAAAGGCCCAAAACTTCGAGATAGCTTGATTTCAGCTTTGAGCAGCCCTGGGCAAGTTGTTTATTGAAATGTGGCATTTTGTCTTCGTGCACTTCCCTATGTCCAGCTAAACAACAAGATCAGGGTGGCGATGGTCAGTTCTTGAGCTTCGAACGGGCAGAAAGGTGAGAAATTGTCGCTTTTTGACCATTTGTGCCCACGTGTCACTTTCAACGTACCTCTCTGTAACATGACCCAGCTGTGACGTGAGTGGTCGCATTGATTTGATTTTTGGTGTGCTTGTAGGCCACTGGCACCCGTATTCAGTGACACCAAAATATTGGCACTGCTGTGAATAGTTTAGTCGCAAAGTGAAGAATCACGGGCAAAAAGGCCCAAAACTTCGAGATAGCTTGATTTCAGCTTTGAGCAGCCCTGGGCAAGTTGTTTATTGAAATGTGGCATTTTTTCTTCGTGCACTTCCCTATATCCAGCTAAACAACAAGATCAGGGTGGCGATGGTCAGTTCTTGAGCTTCGAACGGGCAGAAAGGTGAGAAATTGTCGCTTTTTGACCATTTGTGCCCACGTGTCACTTTCAACGTACCTCTCTATAACATGACCCAGCTGTGACGCGAGTGGTCGCATTGATTTGATTTTTGGTTTGCTTGTAGGCCGCTGGCACCCGTATTCGGTGACGCCAAAATTTTGGCACTGCTGTGAATCGTTTAGTCGCAAAGTGAAGAATCACGGGCAAAAAGGCCCAAAACTTCGAGGTAGCTTGATTTCAGCTTTGAGCAGCCCTGGCCAAGTTGTTTATTGAAATGTGGCATTTTTTCTTCGTGCACTTCCCTATGTCCAGCTAAACAACAACATCAGGGTGGCGATGGTCAGTTCTTGAGCTTCGAACGGGCAGAAAGGTGAGAAATTGTCGCTTTTTGACCATTTGTGCCCACGTATCACTTTCAACGTACCTCTCTGTACCATGACCCAGCTGTGACGCGAGTGGTCGCATTGATTTGATTTTTGGTTTGCTTGTAGGCCGCTGGCACCCGTATTCGGTTACGCCAAAATTTTGGCACTGCTGTGAATCGTTTAGTCGCAAAGTGAAGAATCACGGGCAAAAAGGCCCAAAACTTCGAGATAGCTTGATTTCAGCTTTCAGCAGCCCTTGGCAAGTTGTTTATTGAAATGTGGCATTTTTTCTTCGTGCACTTCCCTATATCCAGCTAAACAACAAGATCAGGGTGGCGATGGTCAGTTCTTGAGCTTCGAACGGGCAGAAAGGTGAGAAATTGTCGCTTTTTGACCATTTGTGCCCACGTGTCACTTTCAACGTACCTCTCTATAACATGACCCAGCTGAGACGTGAATGGTCGCATTGATTTGATTTTTGGTTTGCTTGTAGGCCGCTGGCACCCGTATTTAGTGACACCAAAATGTTGGCACTGCTGGTAATCGTTTAGTCGCAAAGTGAAGAATCACGGGCAAAAGGCCAAAAACTTCGAGGTAGTTTAATTTCAGCTTTCAGCAGCCCTGGGCAAGTTGTTTATTGAAATGTGGCATTTTTTCTTTGTGCACTTCCCTATGTCCAGCTAGACAACAAGATCAGGGTGGCGATGGCCAGTTCTTGAGCTTCGAACGGGCAGAAAGGTGAGAAATTGTCGCTTTTTGACCATTTGTGCCCACGTGTCACTTTCAACGTGCCTCTCTATAACATGACCCAGCTGTGATGTGAGTGGTCGCATTGATTTGATTTTTGGTTTGCTTGTAGGCCGCTGGCACCCGTGTTCAGTGACGACAAAATGTTGGCGCTGCTGTGAATAGTTTAGCCGCAAAGTGAAGATCCACGGGCAAACAGGCCCAAAACTTCGAGATAGCTTGATTTCAGCTTTCAGTAGCCCTGGGTAAGTTGTTTATTGAAATGTGGCATTTTTTCTTCGTGCACTTCCCTATGTCCAGCTAAACAACAACATCACGGTGGCGATGGTCAGTTCTTGAGCTTCGAACGGGCAGAAAGTCGAGAAATTGTCGCTGTTTGACCATTTGTGCCCACGTGTCACTTTCAACGTACCTCTCTGTAACATGACCCAGCTGTGACGCGAGTGGTCGCATTGATTTGATTTTTGGTTTGCTTGTAGGCCGCTGGCACCCGTATTCAGTGACGCAATCATTTTGGCACTGCTGTGAATGGTTTAGTCGCAAAGTTAAGAATCACGGGCAAAAAGGCCCAAAACTTCGAGATAGCTTGATTTCAGCTTTGAGCAGCCCTGGGCAAGTTGTTTATTGAAATGTGGCATTTTGTCTTCGTGCACTTCCCTATGTCCAGCTAAACAACAAGATCAGGGTGGCGATGGTCAGTTCTTGAGCTTCGAACGGGCAGAAAGGTGAGAAATTGTCGCTTTTTGACCATTTGTGCCCACGTGTCACTTTCAACGTACCTCTCTGTAACATGACCCAGCTGTGACGTGAGTGGTCGCATTGATTTGATTTTTGGTGTGCTTGTAGGCCGCTGGATCCCGTATTCAGTGACGCCAAAATATTGGCACTGCTGTGAATAGTTTAGTCGCAAAGTGAAGAATCACGGGCAAAAAGGCCCAAAACTTCGAGATAGCTTGATTTCAGCTTTGAGCAGCCCTGGGCAAGTTGTTTATTGAAATGTGGCATTTTTTCTTCGTGCACTTCCCTATATCCAGCTAAACAACAAGATCAGGGTGGCGATGGTCAGTTCTTGAGCTTCGAACGGGCAGAAAGGTGAGAAATTGTCGCTTTTTGACCATTTGTGCCCACGTGTCACTTTCAACGTACCTCTCTATAACATGACCCAGCTCTGACGTGAGTGGTCGCATTGATTTGATTTTTGGTTTGCTTGTAGGCCGCTGGCACACGTATTTAGTGACACCAAAATGTTGGCACTGCTGGTAATCGTTTAGTCGCAAAGTGAAGAATCACGGGCAAAAGGCCCAAAACTTCGAGGTAGTTTAATTTCAGCTTTCAGCAGCCCTGGGCAAGTTGTTTATTGAAATGTGGCATTTTTTCTTTGTGCACTTCCCTATGTCCAGCTAGACAACAAGATCAGGGTGGCGATGGCCAGTTCTTGAGCTTCGAACGGGCAGAAAGGTGAGAAATTGTCGCTTTTTGACCATTTGTGCCCACGTGTCACTTTCAACGTACCTCTCTATAACATGACCCAGCTGTGATGTGAGTGGTCGCATTGATTTGATTTTTGGTTTGCTTGTAGGCCGCTGGCACTCGTATTCAGTGACGCAATCATTTTGGCACTGCTGTGAATCGTTTAGTCGCAAAGTTAAGAATCACGGGCAAAAAGGCCCAAAACTTCGAGATAGCTTGATTTCAGCTTTGAGCAGCCCTGGGCAAGTTGTTTATTGAAATGTGGCATTTTGTCTTCGTGCCCTTCCCTATGTCCAGCTAAACAACAAGATCAGGGTGGCGATGGTCAGTTCTTGAGCTTCGAACGGGCAGAAAGGTGAGAAATTGTCGCTTTTTGACCATTTGTGCCCACGTGTCACTTTCAACGTACCTCTCTGTAACATGACCCAGCTGTGACGTGAGTGGTCGCATTGATTTGATTTTTGGTGTGCTTGTAGGCCGCTGGCACCCGTATTCAGTGACTCCAAAATATTGGCAATGCTGTGAATAGTTTAGTCGCAAAGTGAAAAATCACGGGCAAAAAGGCCCAAAACTTCGAGATAGCTTGATTTCAGCTTTGAGCAGCCCTGGGCAAGTTGTTTATTGAAATGTGGCATTTTTTCTTCGTGCACTTCCCTATATCCAGCTAAACAACAAGATCAGGGTGGCGATGGTCAGTTCTTGAACTTCGAACGGGCAGAAAGGTGAGAAATTGTCGCTTTTTGACCATTTGTGCCCACGTATCACTTTCAACGTACCTCTCTGTAACATGACCCAGCTGTGACGCGAGTGGTCGCATTGATTTGATTTTTGGTTTGCTTGTAGGCCGCTGGCACCCGTGTTCAGTGACGCCAAAATTTTGGCACTGCTGTCAATAGTTTAGCCGCAAAGTGAAGAATCACCGGCAAAAAGGCCCAAAATTTCGAGATAGTTTGATTTCAGCTTTCAGCAGCCCTGGGCAAGTTGTTTAATGAAATGTGGCATTTTTTCTTCGTGCACTTCCCTATGTCCAGCTAGACAACAAGATCAGGGTGGCGATGGTCAGTTCTTGAGCTTCAAACGGGCAGAAAGGTGAGAAATTGTCGCTTTTTGACCATTTGTGCCCACGTGTCACTTTCAACGTACCTCTTTATAACATGACCCAGCTGTGACGTGAGTGGTCGCATTGATTTGATTTTGATTTGCTCGTAGGCCGCTGGCACCCGTATTCAGTGACACCAAAATGTTGGCACTGCTATGAATAGTTTAGTCGCAAAGTGAAGAATCACCGGCAAAAAGGCCCAAAACTTCGAGATAGCTTGATTTCAGCTTTCAGCAGCCCTGGGCAAGTTGTTTAATGAAATGTGGCATTTTTTCTTCGTGCACTTCCCTATGTCCAGCTAGACAACAAGATAAGGGTGGCGATGGTCAGTTCTTGAGCTTCAAACGGGCAGAAAGGTGAGAAATTGTCGCTTTTTGACCATTTGTGCCCACGTGTCACTTTCAACGTACCTCTCTATAACATAACCCAGCTGTGACGTGAGTGGTCGCATTGATTTGATTTTTGGTTTGCTTGTAGGCCGCTGGCACCCGTATCCAGTTACGCCAAAATTTTGGCACTGCTGTTAATCGTTTAGTCGCAAAGTGAAGAATCACGGGCAAAAAGTCCCAAAACTTCGAGATAGCTTGATTTCAGCTTTCAGCAGCGCTGGGCAAGTTGTCTATTGAAATGTGGCATTTTTTCTTCGTGCACTTCCCTATGTCCAGCTAGACAACAAGATCAGGGTGGCGATGGCCAGTTCTTGAGTTTTGAAAGGGCAGAAAGGTGAGAAAGTGTCGCTTTTTGACCATTTGTGCCCACGTGTCACTTTCAACGTACCTCTCTATAACATGACCCAGCTGTGATGTGAGTGGTCGCATTGATTTCATTTTTGGTTTGCTTGTAGGCCGCTGGCACCCGTGTTCAGTGACCCAGCTGTGACGTGAGTGGTCGCATAGATTTGATTTTTGGTTTGCTTGTAGGCCGGTGGCACCCGTATTCAGTGACGTCAAAATGTTGGCACTGCTGTGAATCGTTTAGTCGCAAAGTGAAGAATCACGGGCAAAAAGGCCCAAAACTTCGAGATAGTGTAGTATCCCTGCCCGACCAATACGGAAGCAGTACGGAACTAATACGGAGCTTTGCCTGACGTATATTTAGTGTATCTCCGTATGTAAGCGTGCGGCGTCTGCTGCATATAAGCGGCTGCGCATTTCTGTTTTGATAAAGAGAAGATTAGATTAGATTGGATAGCAATGAAAGCTAACTCGAAGAATAAGGATTCAGCCTCTAGGTGAGCACCGGAGAGAAAGTCAGTTATTTTGCCGCTTCTTCTTTCACGAACGAGTATATCTCAGGTGTGTACCTGAAAGTAGAATAAAAGTAATTATTATTGATTTCACCGCGCCTACCACTCGGCTACCTATTACATTGGTGGCAGCGGTGGGATTCGAACCCACGCCTCCGGAGAGACTGGAGCCTCAATCCTGGATTGAGGCTCCAGTCTCTCCGGAGGCGTGGGTTCGAATCCCACCGCTGCCACCAATGTAATAGGTAGCCGAGTGGTAGGCGCGGTGAAATCAATAATAATTACTTTTATTCTACTTTCAGGTACACACCTGAGATATAATCGTTCGTGAAAGAAGAAGCGGCAAAATAACTGACTTTCTCTCCGGTGCTCACCTAGAGGCTGAATCCTTATTCTTCGAGTTAGCTTTCATTGCTATCCAATCTAATCTAATCTTCTCTTTATCAAAACAGAAATGCGCAGCCGCTTATATGCAGCAGACGCCGCACGCTTACATACGGAGATACACTAAATATACGTCAGGCAAAGCTCCGTATTAGTTCCGTACTGCTTCCGTATTGGTCGGGCAGGGATACTACAATAGCTTGATTTCAGCTTTCAGCAGCGCTGGGCAAGTTGTCTATTGAAATGTGGCATTTTTTCTTCAAGATCAGGGTGGCGATGGCCAGTTCTTGAGCTTCGAACGGGCAGAAAGGAGAGAAAGTGTCGCTTTTTGACCATTTGTGCCCACGTGTCACTTTCAACGTACCTCTCTTTAACATGACCTAGCTGTGATGTAAATAGTCGCATTGATTTGATTTTTGGTTAGCGTGTAGGCCGCTGGCACCCGCATTCAGTGACGCCAACATTTTGGCACTGCTGTGAATAGTTTAGTTGCAAAGTAAAGAATCACGGGCAAAAAGGCCCAAAACTTCGAGATAGCTTGATTTCAGCTTTCAGCAGCCCTGGGCAAGTTGTTTATTGAAATGTGGCATTTTTTCTTTGTGCACTTCCCTATGTCCAGCTCAACAACAAGACCAGGGTAGCGATGGTCAGTTCTTGAGCTTCGAACGGGCAGAAAGGTGAGAAATTGTCGCTTTTTGACCATTTGTGCCCACGTGTCACTTTCAACGTACCTCTCTATAACATGACCCAGCTGTGACGTGAGTGGTCGCATTGATTTGATTTTTGGATTGCTTGTAAGCCGCTGGCACCCATATTCAGTGACGCCAAAATTTTGGCACGGCTGCGAATCGTTTAGTCGCAAAGTGAAGAATCACGGGCAAAAAGGCCCAAAACTTCGAGATAGCTTGATTTCAGCTTTCAGCAGCGCTGGGCAAGTTGTCTATTGAAATGTGGCATTTGTTCTTCGTGCACTTCCCTATGTCCAGCTAGACAACAAGATCAGGGTGGCGATGGCCAGTTCTTGAGCTTCGAACGGGCAGAAAGGACAGAAAGTGTCGCTTTTTGACCATTTGTGCCCACGTGTCATTTTCAACGCACCTCTCTATAACATGACCTAGCTGTGATGTAAATAGTCGCATTGATTTGATTTTTGGTTAGCATGTAGGCCGCTGGCACCCGCATTCAGTGACGCCAACATTTTGGCACTGCTGTGAATAGTTTAGTTGCAAATTAAAGAATCACGGGCAAAAAGGCCCAAAACTTCGAGATAGCTTGATTTCAGCTTTCAGCAGCCCTGGGCAAGTTGTTTATTGAAATGTGGCATTTTTTCTTTGTGCACTTCCCTATGTCCAGCTCAACAACAAGACCAGGGTAGCGATGGTCAGTTCTTGAGCTTCGAACGGGCAGAAAGGTGAGAAATTGTCGCTTTTTGACCATTTGTGCCCACGTGTCACTTTCAACGTACCTCTCTATAACATGACCCAGTTGTGACGTGAATAGTCGCATTAAATTGATTTTTGGTTTGCTTGTAGGCCGCTGGCACCCGTATTCAGTGACGCCAAAATTTTGGCACTGCTGGCAATAGTTTAGCCGCAAAGTGAAGAATCACCCGCAAAAAGGCCCAAAACTTCGAGATAGCTTGATTTCAGCTTTCAGCAGCCCTGGGCAAGTTGTTTAATGAAATGTGGCATTTTTTCTTCGTGCACTTCCCTATGTCCAGCTAGACAACAAAATCAGGGTGGCGATGGTCAGTTCTTGAGCTTCAAACGGGCAGAAAGGTGAGAAATTGTCGCTTTTTGACCATTTGTGCCCACGTGTCACTTTCAACGTACCTCTCTATAAGATGACCCAGCTGTGAGGTGAGTGGTCGCATTGATTTGATTTTTGATTTGCTTGTAGGCCGCTGGCACCCGTATTCAGTGACACCAAAATGTTGGCACTGCTGTGAATAGTTTAGTCGCAAAGTGAAGAATCACGGGCAAAAATGCCCAAAACTTCGAGATAGCTTGATTTCAGCTTTCAGCAGCCCTGGGCAAGTTGTTTATTGAAATGTGTCATTTTTTCTTTGTGCACTTCCCTATGTCCAGCTCAACAACAAGACCAGGGTAGCGATGGTCAGTTCTTGAGCTTCGAACGGGCAGAAAGGTGAGAAATTGTCGCTTTTTGACCATTTGTGCCCACGTGTCACTTTCAACGTACCTCTCTATAACATGACCCAGCTGTGATGTGAGTGGTCGCATTGATTTCATTTTTGGTTTGGTTGTAGGCCGCTGGCACCCGTATTCAGTGACGGCAAAATGTTGGCACTGCTGTCAATAGTTTAGCCGCAAAGTGAAGAATCACCGGCAAAAAGGCCCAAAACTTCGAGATAGCTTGATTTCAGCTTTCAGCAGCCCTGGGCAAGTTGTTTAATGAAATGTGGCATTTTTTCTTCGTGCACTTCCCTATGTCCAGCTAGACAACAAGATCAGGGTGGCGATGGTCAGTTCTTGAGCTTCAAACGGGCAGAAAGGTGAGAAATTGTCGCTTTTTGACCATTTGTGCCCACGTGTCACTTTCAACGTACCTCTCTATAACATGACCTAGCTGAGACGTGAGTGGTCGCATTGATTTGATTTTTGATTTGCTTGTAGGCCGCTGGAACCCGTATTCAGTGACGCCAACATTTTGGCGCTGCTGTGAATCGTTTAGTCGCAAAGTGAAGAATCACGGGCAAAAAGTCCCAGAACTTCGAGATAGCTTGATTTCAGCTTTGAGCAGCCCTGGGCAAGTTCTTGATGGAAATGTGGCATTTTATCTTCGTGCACTTCCCTATGTCCAGCTAAACAACAAGATCAGGGTGGCGATGGTCAATTCTTGAGCTTCGATCGGGCAGAAAGGTGAGATATTGTCGCTTTTTGACCATTTGTGCCCACGTGTCACTTTCAACGTACCTCTCTATAACATAACCCAGCTGTGACGTGAGTGGTCGCATTGAATTCATTTTGGGTTTGCTTGTAGGCTGCTGGCACCCGTAGTCAGTGACGCCAAAATTTTGGCACTGCTGTGAATAATTTAGCCGCAAAGTGAAGAATCACGGGCAAAAAGGCCCAAAACTTCGAGATACCTTGATTTTAGCTTTGACCAGCCCTGGGCAAGCTGTTTATTGAAATGTGGCATTTTTTCTTCGTGCACTTCCCTATGTCCAGCTAAACAACAAGTTCAGAGTGGCGATGGTCAGTTCTTGAGCTTCGAACGGGCAGAAAGCCGAGAAATTGTCGCTTTTTGACCATTTGTGCCCACGGGTCACTTTCAACGTACCTCTCTATAACATGACCCAGCTGTGACGTGAGTGGTCGCATTGATTTGATTTTATGGTTTGCTTGTAGGCCGCTGGCACCCGTATTCAGTGACGCCAAAATGTTGGCACTGCTGTGAATAGTTTAGTCGCAAAGTGAAGAATCACGGGCAAAAAGGCCCAAAACTTCGAGATAGCTTGATTTCAGCTTTCAGCAGCCCTGGGCAAGTTGTTTATTGAAATGTGTCATTTTTTCTTCGTGAACTTCCCTATGTGCAGCTAAACAACAAGATCAGGGTGGCGATGGTCAGTTCTTGAGCTTCGAACGGGCAGAAAGGTGAGAAATTGTCGCTTTTTGACCATTTGTGACCACGTGTCACCTTCAACGTACCTCAAACAAACCAAACCAAACCAAAAATAAAATCAATGCGACCACCACGGCTGTTCACGTGCAGGCACTTAGCAATATGGCGTCGTTCGGTGCGATTTATGTAATGTTGTGTGAATAGTACAAATACGCGATGAGTTTGCGTTTTTGCAAGAAACTCATGTCAATCCTCGCGTGGTTCCACGATTTGGGACGCGAAACCAAGAGAAATGTTTTGAAAGCGCTCGAGCGACATACTCGACTTTTCGGCAATTTGAGAGAGAAAGAGGGTGGAAAGGCGTCCTGGCCTGCCCAGTTAGCTGTCTTTCCGCTTCAAACTTGCTCGAAGTACTCCTGGCAGTCTGGAGATTGATCTCGCCAGTGATTGTCAGCCTCTGCTTGGCGTGCTCGCGTGTACAACATTCAAGTTAGACATTTCGTAATCGTTCAACGCACAATAGGGTAGATATCACAATTTCTAGCTCACTTGGCCGGCTGCTGTCTTCTTCTACAATATCCCACATGCCGACTAAGCAATTTACAGCAGGAAGCAGCCTTCTACACTCAACAGCAACTAAAGGGCCACACCATTTTGTCTTCCAAATCAAGAGAAAACAGGCTCCTGACTCGTCGCGCGTATTTAGAAGTTCACGCGCGTATTCTAATGACACTTGGGGAAGACAACCAGAGGATAGTCCTCTACCTGGGAAAAAATCGATCTAAGCTGGGAAAAAATCGGGAAGGGCTTCTCGGAGCCGAGTTTGTCAGCGACGACACAAGGAGTATTCCAGAACGAAGCCAAAGTCGCACGACACAGAACAAATGTTTCTTGAAGGAAAGGCAGTCATGTGAGGTACGAGCGGAAAACTTGAAACAAGACGCAGATGATCAGCGTGTTCCCCGGGCTGTCCGGGCTGACTATTCTCCAAAATCCAGTGGAAACCATGGCCTACTCGTGCTCTGACGATTTGAAAATTCAAATTTTCCTGCCATTGAAGCCCAATCGAGACTTTCGGCGGCCATATTGTTAAGTGGCGTGAAATCGCACAAAAAAACAGCCGTGCCACTCACATCACAGCTGGGTCATGTTATAGAGAGGTACGTTGAAAGTGACACCTGGGCACAAATGGTCAAAAAGCGACAATTTCTCACCTTTCTGCCCGTTTTAAGCTCAAGAACTGACAATCGCACCCTGATCTTGTTGTTTAGCTGGACATAATGAAGTTCACGAAGAAAAATGCCACATTTCAATAAACAACTTGCCCAGGGCTGCTCAAAGCTGAAATCAAGCTATCTCGAAGTTTTGGGCCTTTTGCCCGTGATTCTTCACTTTGCGACTAAACTATTCAAAGCAGTGCCAACATTTTGGCGTCACTGAATACGGATGCCAGCGGCCTACAACCAAACCAAAAATGAACTTAATGCGACCACTCACATCACAGCTGGGTCATGTTATAGAGAGGTACGTTGAAAGTGACACGTGGACACTAATGGTCAAAAAGCGACAATTTCTCACTTTTCTGCCCGTTCGAAGCTCAAGAACTGACCATCGCCGCCCTGATCTTGTTATTTAGCTGGACATAGGGAAGTGCACGAAGAAAAAATGCCACATTTCAATAAACAACTTGCCCAGGGCTACTGAAAGCTGAAATCAAGCTATCTCGAAGTTTTGGGCTTTTTGCCCGTGATTCTTCACTTTGCGGCTATTCTATTCACAGCTTTGCCAAGATGTTGGCGTCGCTGAATACGGGTGCCAGCGGCCTACAAGCAAACCCAAAATGAAATCAATGCGACCGCTCACATCACAGCTGGGTCATGTTATAGAGAGGTACGTTGAAAGTGACACGTGGGCACAAATGGTCAAAACGCGACAATTTCTCACCTTCCTTCCCGTTTGAAGGTCAAGAACTGACCATAGCGCCCTGATCTTGTTGTTTAGCTGGACATAGGGAAGTTGACGAAGAAAAAAATGCCACATTTCAATAAACAACTTGCCCAGGGCTGGTCAAAGCTGAAACAAGCTATCTCGAAGTTTTGGGCCTTTTTCCCCGTGATTCTTCACTTTGCGGCTAAACTATTCCCAGCAGTGCCAAAATTTTGCCGTCACTGAATACGGATACCAGCGGCCTACAAGCAAACTAAAAATGATATCAATGCGACCACTCATATCACAGCTGGGTCATGTTATAGAGAGGTACGTTGAAAGTGACACGTGGGCACAAATGGTCAAAAAGCGACAGTTTCTCAACTTTCTGCCCGTTCGAAGCTCAAGAACTGACAATTGCCACCCTGATCTTGTTGTTTAGCTGGACATAGGGATGTTCACGAAGAAAAAATGCCACATTTCAATAAACAACTTGCCCAGGGCAGCTCAAAGCTGAAAACAAGCTATCTCGAAGTTTTGGGCCTTTTTGCCCGTGATTCTTCACTTTGCGACTAAACTATTCACAGCAATGCCAAAATTTTGGCGCCACTGAATACGGGTGCCAGCGGCCTACAAGCAAACCAAAAATGATTTCAATGCGACCACTCATATCACAGCTGGGTCATGTTATAGAGAGGTACGTTGAAAGTGACACGTGGGCACAAATGGTCAAAAAGCGACAATTTCTCACCTTCCTGCCCCTTCCAAGATCAAAAACTGACCATCGCCACCCTGATCTTGTTGTTTAGCTGGACATAGGGAAGTTGACGAAGAAAAAAATGCCACATTTCAATAAACAACTTGCCCAGGGCTGCTGAAAGCTGAAACAAGCTATCTCGAAGTTTTGGGCCTTTTTCCCAGTAATTCTTCACTTTGCGGCTAAACTATTCCCAGCAGTGCCAAAATTTTGTCGTCACTGAATACGGATACCTGCGGCCTACAAGCAAACCAAAAATCAAATCAATGCGAACACTCAGATCACAGCTGGGTCATGTTATAGAGAGGTACGTTGAAAGTGACACGTGGGCACAAATGGTCAAAAAGCGACAATTTCTCACCTTCCTGCCCGTTCCAAGATCAAGAACTGACCATCGCCACCCTGATCTTGTTGTTTAGCTGGACATAGGGAAGTTGACGAAGAAAAAAATGCCACATTTCAATAAACAACTCGCCCAGGGCTGGTCAAAGCTGAAACAAGCTATCTCGAAGTTTTGGGCCTTTTTCCCCGTGATTCTTCACTTTGCGGCTAAACTATTCCCAGCAGTGCCAAAATTTTGCCGTCACTGAATACGGATACCAGCGGCCTACAAGCAAACCAAAAATCAAATCAATGCGACGACTCACATCACAGCTGGGTCATGTTATAGAGAGGTACGTTGAAAGTGACACGTGGGCACAAATGGTCAAAAAGCGACAATTTCTCACCGTTCTGCCTGTTCGAAGCTCAAGAACTGACCATCGCCACCCTGATCTTGTTGTTTAGCTAGACATAGGGAAGTTGACGGAGAAAAAATGCTACATTTCAATAAAAAACTTGCCCAGGGCTGCTCAAAGCTGAAACAAGCTATTGTAATGGGTAGCCGAGTGGTAGGCGCGGTGAAATCAACAATAATTACTTTTATTCTACTTCTGTCAGGTACACACCTGAGATATAATTATTAGTGAAAGAAGAAGCGGCAAAATAACTGACTTTCTCTCCGGTGCACACCTGGAGGTTGAATAGCTCGTTATTATCAAAATCTCATCTTTTTCAAAACAGAAATGCGCAGCCGCTTTTATGCAGCAGACGCCGTACGCTTACATACGGAGATACACTAACTATACATCAGGCAAAGCTCCGTATTAGTTCCGTACTACTTCCGTATTGGTCGGGCAGGGATACTACACCCTCCCTTCCTACAGATAATCACGCCCTCGTGATTTTCAAAAAATTAGTGAAGAGTTATGAACACAGCGTCAACCGAAAGATGGCAAATTATATCGGAAATGATAACGTTTAGAGTAGACAGAAGAAATGAACTGATAACAAATCATAAAGTAGAAGCACACCAGGTTCACACGATCTCACGGGGTCAAAAGGGGAAAGAACTGTCCTCGAAATAGGACCTGAAAAACCACAGCACTCTTGCTGCACAACGCTGGCACAACCCGCCAGGAACATCGCAGGTCAAAAACCGAACTGAATACACTATACCTATAAGGGGCGTTGTCACACACATTGTCCCACGTTAGCTGGGTAAGCCGTGGCTCACCATGATCAGACGCCTACCAAACTAAACTGGATTCACACACTCGCATAAAGGAAGACTGAAAAGAACAGGGAGACTGAAGGAAGAGAGGAAAGAAAATGCCATACCTAGAAACAGCGTTAGTAACCTCCGCGGCGGCTGGAGCTACGGCGGAGGGCAAGCCAGGTTTTATCTTCATCTTGGTTGAGCCGGTCACTCAGATCGGCTAGCTCGGCGTCAGACAAATGACCTCCCTCCTCGTCTTGAATCGTGGTCTTCACATTGTCGATAGCATTGCTTTGCGCGACGTAAAGAGTGATGGTATAGCCAGGAAGAGTGTTGACGAAAATCTGCATCCCACCACGGAGGCGAAGTACCAAAGTGAAGAATGGGCTCCTGCTTCCGACTGCGTGCCGGCGAAAATCAAACGCTGCTGGTCTTGGGCAGCAGCCTGCCTGTTGTCGTCCTCATCAGCTTCGCCATCACCACCAGTATTTAACATGTAGGTAGCGGGTCGCTTGGAATCGCCATCGGAGTCTCCAGTGGATGCCATGCGGAGGGAAGGGTGATCCACGCTAGCACCCTGACTGTGCTGCAAGCTAATAAGTAAGGCCAAGCCCAGGACGGCAAGAAACATGATTCTCATCTTGATTCGTCGCAGGGAGCTGCAGCGGGTTGAGCCATGGGGGTCTGGGGTCGAATCACGTCGTTTTATTTTAAACTACACCGCTGCCACCAATGTAATGGGTAGCCGAGTGGTAGGCGCGGTGAAATTAACAAGAATTACTTTTATTCTACTTTCAGGTACACACCTGAGATAATTATAATTATTAGTGAAAGAAGAAGCGGCAAAATAACTTTCTCTCCGGTGCAAACCTGGAGGTTGAATACTTCTTCTTCGAGTTAGCTTTCGTTGCTATCTAATCTAATCTTCATCAAAACAGAAATGCGCAGCCGCTTTTATGCAGCAGACGCCGTACGCTTACATACGGAGATACACTAACTATACATCAGGCAAACCTCCGTATTAGTTCCGTACTACTTCCGTATTGGTCGGGCAGGGATACTACACTATCTCGAAGTTTTGAGCCTTTTCCCCGTGATTCTTAACTTTGCGGCTAAACTATTCACAGCAGTGCCAAAATTTTGCCGTCACTGAATACGGGTGCCAGCGGCCTACAAGCGAACCAAAAATGAAATCAATGCGACCACCCACATCAAAGCTGGGTCATGTTATAGAGAGGTACGTTGAAAGTGACACGTGGGCACAAATGGTCAAAAAGCGACAATTTCTCACCTTTCTGCCCGTTTCAAGCTCAAGAACTGACCATCGCCACCCTGATCTTGTTGTTTAGCTGGACATAGGGAAGTTGACGAAGAAAAAAATGCCACATTTCAATAAACAACTTGCCCAGGGCTGCTCAAAGCTGAAACAAGCTATCTCGAAGTTTTGGGCCTTTTTCCCCGTGATTCTTCACTTTGCGGCTAAACTATTCCCAGCAGTGCCAAAATTTTGCCGTCACTGAATACGGATACCAGCGGCCTACAAGCAAACCAAAAATCAAATCAATGCGAACACTCACATCACAGCTGGGTCATGTTATAGAGAGGTACGTTGAAAGTGACACGTGGGCACAAATGGTCAAAAAGCGACAATTTCTCACCGTTCTGCCTGTTCGAAGCTCAAGAACTGACCATCGCCACCCTGATCTTGTTGTTTAGCTAGACATTGGGAAGTTGACGAAGAAAAAATGCCACATTTCAATAAACAACATGCCCAGGGCTGCTCAAAGCTGAAACAAGCTATCTCGAAGTTTTGGGCCTTTTTCCCCGTGATTCTTCACTTTGCGACTAAACTATTCACAGCAGTGCCAAAATTTTGCCGTCACTGAATACGGGTGCCAGCGGCCTACAAGCAAACCAAAAATGAAATCAATGTGACCACTCACATCAAAGCTGGGTCATGCTATAGAGAGGTACGTTGAAGGTGACACGTGGGCACAAATGGTCAAAAAGCGACAATTTCTCAACTTTCTGCCAGTTCCAAGCTCGAGAACTGACCATCGCCACCCTGATGTTGTTGTTTAGCTGGACATAGGGAAGTTCACGAAGAAAAAATGCCACATTTCAATAAACAACTTGCCCTGGGCTGCTCAAAGCTGAAAACAAGCTATCTCGAAGTTTAGGGCCTTTTTGCGGGTGATTCTTCACTTTGCGACTGAACGATGCACAGCAGCGCCAAAATTTTGGCGTCACTGAATACGGGTGCCAGCGGCCTACAAGCAAACCAAAAATCAAGTCAATGCGACCACTCACATCAGAGCTGGGTCATGTTATAGAGAGGTACGTTGAAAGTGACACGTGGGCACAAATGGTCAAAAAGCGACAATTTCTCACCGTTCTGCCTGTTCGAAGCTCAAGAACTGACCTTAGCCACCCTGATCTTGTTGTTTAGCTAGACATAGGGAAGTTGACGAAGAAAAAATGCCACATTTCAATAAACAACTTGCCCAGGGCTGCTCAAAGCTGAAACAAGCTATCTCGAAGTTTTGGGCCTTTTTCCCCGTGATTCTTCACTTTGCGGCTAAACTATTCACAGCAGTGCCAAAATTTTGCCGTCACTTAATACGGGTGCCAGCGGCCTACAAGCAAACCAAAAATCAAATGAATGCGACCACTCACATCAAAGCTGGGTCATGTTATAGAGAGGTACGTTGAAAGTGACACGTGGGCACAAATGGTCAAAAAGCGACAATTTCTCACCTTTCTGCCCGTTCGAAGCTCAAGAACTGACCATCGCCACCCTGATCTTGTTGTTTAGCTGGACATAGGGAAGTTGACGGAGAAAAAATGCCACATTTCAATAAACAACTTGCCCAGGGCTGCTCAAAGCTGAAACAAGCTATCTCGAAGTTTTGGGCCTTTCTCCCCGTGATTCTTCACTTTGCGGCTAAACTATTCACAGCAGTGCCAACATTTTAGCGTCACCGAATACGGGTGCCAGCGGCCTACAAGCAAACCAAAAATCAAATCAATGCGACCACTCTCATCAAAGCTGGGTTATGTTATAGAGAGGTACGTTGAAAGTGACACGTGGGCACAAATGGTCAAAAAGCGACAATTTCTCACCTTCCTGCCCGTTCCAAGATCAAGAACTGACCATCGCCACCCTGATCTTGTTGTTTAGCTGGACATAGGGAAGTTGACGAAGAAAAAAATGCCACATTTCAATAAACAACTTGCCCAGGGCTGCTGAAAGCTGAAACAAGCTATCTCGAAGTTTTGGGCCTTTTTCCCAGTGATTCTTCACTTTGCGGCTAAACTATTCCCAGCAGAGCCAAAATTTTGTCGTTACTGAATACGGATACCTGCGGCCTACGAGCAAACCAAAAATCAAATCAATGCGAACACTCAGATCACAGCTGGGTCATGTTATAGAGAGGTACGTTGAAAGTGACACGTGGGCACAAATGGTCAAAAAGCGACAATTTCTCACCGTTCTGCCTGTTCGAAGCTGAAGAACTGACCATCGCCACCCTGATCTTGTTGTTTAGCTAGACATAGGGAAGTTGACGAAGAAAAAATGCCACATTTCAATAAACAACATGCCCAGGGCTGCTCAAAGCTGAAACAAGCTATCTCGAAGTTTTGGGCCTTTTCCCCCGTGATTCTTCACTTTGCGACTAAACTATTCACAGCAGTGCCAAAATTTTGCCGTCACTGAATACGGATACCAGCGGCCTACAAGCGAACCAAAAATGAAATCAATGCGACCACTCACATCAAAGCTGGGTCATGTTATAGAGAGGTACGTTGAAAGTGACACGTGGGCACAAATGGTCAAAAAGCGACAATTTCTCACCTTTCTGCCAGTTCCAAGTTCGAGAACTGACCATCGCCACCCTGATCTTGTTGTTTAGCTGGACATAGGGAAGTTCACGAAGAAAAAATGCCACATTTCAATAAACAACTTGCCCAGGGCTGCTCAAAGCTGAAAACAAGTTATCTCGAAGTTTAGGGCCTTTTTGCCCGTGATTCTTCACTTTGCGACTGAACGATTCACAGCAGTGCCAAAATTTTGGCGTCACTGAATACGGGTGCCAGCGGCCTACAAGCAAACCAAAAATCAAATCAATGCGACCACTCACATCAGAGCTGGGTCATGTTATAGAGAGGTACGTTGAAAGTGACACGTGGGCACAAATGGTCAAAAAGCGACAGTTTCTCAACTTTCTGCCCGTTCGAAGCTCAAGAACTGACAATTGCCACCCTGATCTTGTTGTTTAGCTGGACATAGGGATGTTCACGAAGAAAAAATGCCACATTTCAATAAACAACTTGCCCAGGGCTGCTCAAAGCTGAAACAAGCTATCTCGAAGTTTTGGGCCTTTTTCCCCGTGATTCTTCACTTTGCGGCTAAACTATTCACAGCAGTGCCAAAATTTTGCCGTCACTTAATACTGGTGCCAGCGGCCTACAAGCAAACCAAAAATCAAATCAATGCGACCAGTCACATCAAAGCTGGGTCATGTTATAGAGAGGTACGTTGAAAGTGACACGTGGGCACAAATGGTCAAAAAGCGACAATTTCTCACCTTTCTGCCCGTTCGAAGCTCAAGAACTGACCATCGCCACCCTGATCTTGTTGTTTAGCTGGACATAGGGAAGTTGACGGAGAAAAAATGCCACATTTCAATAAACAACTTGCCCAGGGCTGCTCAAAGCTGAAACAAGCTATCTCGAAGTTTTGGGCCTTTCTCCCCGTGATTCTTCACTTTGCGGCTAAACTATTCACAGCAGTGCCAACATTTTAGCGTCACCGAATACGGGTGCCAGCGGCCTACAAGCAAACCAAAAATCAAATCAATGCGACCACTCTCATCAAAGCTGGGTCATGTTATAGAGAGGTACGTTGAAAGTGACACGTGGGCACAAATGGTCAAAAAGCGACAATTTCTCACCTTCCTGCCCGGTCCAAGATCAAGAACTGACCATCACCACCCTGATCTTGTTGTTTAGCTGGACATAGGGAAGTTGACGAAGAAAAAAATGCCACATTTCAATAAACAACTTGCCCAGGGCTGCTCAAAGCTGAAACAAGCTATCTCGAAGTTTTGGGCCTTTTTCCTAGTGATTCTTCACTTTGCGGCTAAAATATTCCCAGCAGTGCCAAAATTTTGCCGTCACTGAATACGGATACCAGCGGCCTACAAGCAAACCAAAAATCAAATCAATGCGACCACTCACATCACAGCTGGGTCATGTTATGGAGAGGTACGTTGAAAGTGACACGTGGGCACAAATGGTCAAAAAGCGACAATTTCTCACCTTTCTGCCCAGTCGAAGCTCAAGAACTGACCATCGCCACCCTGATCTTGTTGTATAGCTAGACATAGGGAAGTTGACGAAGAAAAAATGCCACATTTCAATAAACAACTTGCCCAGGGCTGCTCAAAGCTGAAAAAAGCTATCTCGAAGTTTTGGGCCTTTTTCCCCGTGATTCTTCACTTTGCGGCTAAACTATTCACAGCAGTGCCAAAATTTTGCCGTCACTGAATACGGGTGCCAGCGGCCTACAAGCAAACCAAAAATCAAATCAATGCGACCATTCACATCAAAGCTGGGTCATGTTATAGAGAGGTACGTTGAAAGTGACACGTGGGCACAAATGGTCAAAAAGCGACATTTTCTCAACTTCCTGCCAGTTCCAAGCTCGAGAACTGACCATCGCCACCCTGATCTTGTTGTTTAGCTGGACATAGGGAAGTTCACGAAGAAAAAATGCCACATTTCAATAAACAACTTGCCCAGGGCTGCTCAAAGCTAAAAACAAGCTATCTCGAAGTTTAGGGCCTTTTTGCCCGTGATTCTTCACTTTACGACTGAACGATGCACAGCAGCGCCAAAATTTTGGCGTCACTGAATACGGGTGCCAGCGGCCTACAAGCAAACCAAAAATCAAATCAATGCGACCACTCACATCAAAGCTGGGTCATGTTATAGAGAGGTACGTTGAAAGTGACACGTGGGCACAAATGGTCAAAAAGCGACAATTTCTCACCGTTCTGCCTGTTCGAAGCTCAAGAACTGACCTTAGCCACCCTGATCTTGTTGTTTAGCTAGACATAGGGAAGTTGACGAAGAAAAAATGCCACATTTCAATAAACAACTTGCCCAGGGCTGCTCAAAGCTGAAACAAGCTATCTCGAAGTTTTGGCCCTTTCTCCCCGTGATTCTTCACTTTGCGGCTAAACTATTCACAGCGGTGCCAACATTTTAGCGTCACCGAATACGGGTGCCAGCGGCCTACAAGCAAACCAAAAATCAAATCAATGCGACCACTCACATCACAGCTGGGTCATGTTAGAGAGAGGTACGTTGAAAGTGACACGTGGGCACAAATGGTCAAAAAGCGACAATTTCTCACCTTTCTGCCCGTTCGAAGATCAAGAACTGACCATCGCCACCCTGATCTTGTTGTTTAGCTGGACATAGGGAAGTTCACGAAGAAAAAATGCCACATTTCAATAAACAACTTGCCCAGGGCTGCTCAAAGCTGAAACAAGCTATCTCGAAGTTTTGGGCCTTTTTCCCCATGATTCTTCACTTTGCGGCGAAACTATTCCCAGCAGTGCCAAAATTTTGCCGTCACTGAATACGGATACCAGCGGCCTACAAGCAAACCAAAAATCAAATCAATGCGACCACTCACATCACAGCTGGGTCATGTTATAGAGAGGTACGTTGAAAGTGACACGTGGGCACAAATGGTCAAAAACCGACAATTTCTCACCGTTCTGCCTGTTCGAAGCTCAAGAACTGACCATCGCCACCCTGATCTTGTTGTTTAGCTAGACATAGGGAAGTTGACGAAGAAAAAATGCCACATTTCAATAAACAACTTGCCCAGGGCTGCTCAAAGCTGAAACAAGCTATCTCGAAGTTTTGAGCTTTTTTCCCCGTGATTCTTCACTTTGCGGCTAAACTATTCACAGCAGTGCCAAAATTTTGCCGTCACTGAATACGGGTGCCAGCGGCCTACAAGCAAACCAAAAATAAAATCAATGCGACCACTCACATCAAAGCTGGGTCATGTTATAGAGAGGTACGTTGAAAGTGACACGTGGGCACAAATGGTCAAAAAGCGACAATTTCTCAACTTTCTGCCAGTTCCAAGCTCGAGAACTGACCATCGCCACCCTGATCTTGTTGTTTAGCTGGACATAGGGAAGTTCACGAAGAAAAAATGCCACATTTCAATAAACAACTTGCCCAGGGCTGCTCAAAGCTGAAAACAAGCGATCTCGAAGTTTAGGGCCTTTTTGCCCGTGATTCTTCACTTTGCGACTGAACGATGCACAGCAGCGCCAAAATTTTGGCGTCACTGAATACGGGTGCCAGCGGCCTACAACCAAACCAAAAATCAAATCAATGCGACCACTCACATCACAGCTGGGTCATGTTATAGAGAGGTACGTTGAAAGTGACACGTGGGCACAAATGGTCAAAAACCGACAATTTCTCACCGTTCTGCCTGTTCGAAGCTCAAGAACTGACCATCGCCACCCTGATCTTGTTGTTTAGCTAGACATAGGGAAGTTGACGAAGAAAAAATGCCACATTTCAATAAACAACTTGCCCAGGGCTGCTCAAAGCTGAAACAAGCTATCTCGAAGTTTTGAGCTTTTTTCCCCGTGATTCTTCACTTTGCGGCTAAACTATTCACAGCAGTGCCAAAATTTTGCCGTCACTGAATACGGGTGCCAGCGGCCTACAAGCAAACCAAAAATAAAATCAATGCGACCACTCACATCAAAGCTGGGTCATGTTATAGAGAGGTACGTTGAAAGTGACACGTGGGCACAAATGGTCAAAAAGCGACAATTTCTCAACTTTCTGCCAGTTCCAAGCTCGAGAACTGACCATCGCCACCCTGATCTTGTTGTTTAGCTGGACATAGGGAAGTTCACGAAGAAAAAATGCCACATTTCAATAAACAACTTGCCCAGGGCTGCTCAAAGCTGAAAACAAGCTATCTCGAAGTTTAGGGCCTTTTTGCCCGTGATTCTTCACTTTGCGACTGAACGATGCACAGCAGCGCCAAAATTTTGGCGTCACTGAATACGGGTGCCAGCGGCCTACAACCAAACCAAAAATGAAATCAATGCGACCACTCACATCAAAGCTGGGTCATGTTATAGAGAGGTACGTTGAAAGTGACACGTGGGCACAAATGGTCAAAAAGCGACAATTTCTCACCGTTCTGCCTGTTCGAAGCTCAAGAACTGACCTTAGCCACCCTGATCTTGTTGTTTAGCTAGACATAGGGAAGTTGATAAATATGGTGGTAAAGACACACCTGGCAATATGGCGGTAAACACACGCCTGCCCACACACGCTCTCTAGGCTGCAAAGTTCTGGCACAGAGCTCTCCTTCTCACCACCACCACCATCAGTTCGCGCCTGGCGCCTGGCGCATGGTCACCATATTTATCAACCATAAGTACAGCTGCAGTGGTGTCTTCAACTTCATTCTCCCGAGTCAAGCTCCGTATGAAGACATCCAAGAAGAAGATTGCCTGATGAGTCCAGTGGGGACGAAACGTACGTCGCAATCGAGCTATGTCGTTGCTGTGTCATCATCTATGTGCCATGCACTACTTGATGTACCAGCCTGCCATGCCGGATACCGCCAGCCATGCATCGACCAGGCGCCAGGCGCGAACTGATGGTGGTGGTGGTGAGAAGGAGAGCTCTGTGCCAGAACTTTGCAGCCTAGAGAGCGTGTGTGGGCAGGCGTGTGTTTACCGCCATATTGCCAGGTGTGTCTTTACCACCATATTTATCAACCATAAGTACAGCTGCAGTGGTGTCTTCAACTTCATTCTCCATAGGGAAGTTGACGAAGAAAAAATGCCACATTTCAATAAACAACTTGCCCAGGGCTGCTCAAAGCTGAAAACAAGCTATCTCGAAGTTTTGGGCCTTTTTCCCCCTGATTCTTCACTTTGCGGCTAAACTATTCACAGCAGTGCCAAAATTTTGCCGTCACTTAATACGGGTGCCAGCGGCCTACAAGCAAACCAAAAATGAAATCAATGCGACCACTCACATCAAAGCTGGGTCATGTTATAGAGAGGTACGTTGAAAGTGACACGTGGGCACAAATGGTCAAAAAGCGACAATTTCTCACCTTTCTGCCCGTTTCAAGCTCAAGAACTGACTATCGCCACCCTGATCTTGTTGTTTAGCTGGACATAGCGAAGTGCACAAAGAAAAAATGCCACATTTCAATAAACAACTTGCCCAGGGCTGCTCAAAGCTGAAAACAAGCTATCTCGAAGTTTTGGGCCTTTTCGCCCGTGATTCTTCACTTTGCGACTGAACGATTCAAAGCAGCGACAAAATTTTGGCGTCACTGAGTACGGGTGCCAGCGGCCTACAAGCAAACCAAAAATGAAATCAATGCGACCACTCACATCAAAGCTGGGTCATGTTATAGAGAGGTACGTTGAAAGTGACACGTGGGCACAAATGGTCAAAAAGCGACAATTTCTCACCTTCCTGCCCGTTCCAAGATCAAGAACTGACCATCGCCACCCTGATCTTGTTGTTTAGCTGGACATAGGGAAGTTGACGAAGAAAAAAATGCCACATTTCAATAAACAACTTGCCCAGGGCTGCTCAAAGCTGAAACAAGCTATCTCGAAGTTTTGGGCCTTTTTCCCCGTGATTCTTCACTTTGCGGCTAAACTATTCCCAGCAGTGCCAAAATTTTGCCGTCACTGAATACGGATACCAGCGGCCTACCAGCAAACCAAAAATCGAATCAATGCGAACACTCACATCACAGCTGGGTCATGTTATAGAGAGGTACGTTGAAAGTGACACGTGGGCACAAATGGTCAAAAAGCGACAATTTCTCACCGTTCTGCCTGTTCGAAGCTCAAGAACTGACCATCGCCACCCTGATCTTGTTGTTTAGCTAGACATAGGGAAGTTGACGAAGAAAAAATGCCACATTTCAATAAACAACATGCCCAGGGCTGCTCAAAGCTGAAACAAGCTATCTCGAAGTTTTGGGCCTTTTTCCCCGTGATTCTTCACTTTGCGACTAAACTATTCACAGCAGTGCCAAAATTTTGCCGTCACTGAATACGGGTGCCAGCGGCCTACAAGCAAACCAAAAATGAAATCAATGCGACCACTCACATCAAAGCTGGGTCATGTTATGGAGAGGTACGTTGAAAGTGACACTTGGGCACAAATGGTCAAAAAGCGACAATTTCTCAACTTTCTGCCAGTTCCAAGCTCGAGAACTGACCATCGCCACCCTGATCTTGTTGTTTAGCTGGACATAGGGAAGTTGACGAAGAAAAAATGCCACATTTCAATAAACAACTTGCCCAGGGCTGCTCAAAGCTGAAAACAAGCTATCTCGAAGTTTAGGGCCTTTTTGCCCGTGATTCTTCACTTTGCGACTGAACGATGTACAGCAGCGCCAAAATTTTGGCGTCACTGAATACGGGTGCCAGCGGCCTACAAGCAAACCAAAAATCAAATCAATGCGACCACTCACATCAGAGCTGGGTCATGTTATAGAGAGGTACGTTGAAAGTGACACGTGGGCACAAATGGTCAAAAAGCGACAATTTCTCACCGTTCTGCCTGTTCGAAGCTCAAGAACTGACCTTAGCCACCCTGATCTTGTTGTTTAGCTAGACATAGGGAAGTTGACGAAGAAAAAATGCCACATTTCAATAAACAACTTGCCCAGGGCTGCTCAAAGCTGAAACAAGCTATCTCGAAGTTTTCGGCCTTTTTCCCCGTGATTCTTCACTTTGCGGCTAAACTATTCACAGCAGTGCCAAAATTTTGCCGTCACTTAATACGGGTGCCAGCGGCCTACAAGCAAACCAAAAATGAAATCAATGCGACCACTCACATCAAAGCTGGGTCATGTTATAGAGAGGTACGTTGAAAGTGACACGTGGGCACAAATGGTCAAAAAGCGACAATTTCTCACCTTTCTGCCCGTTTCAAGCTCAAGAACTGACTATCGCCACCCTGATCTTGTTGTTTAGCTGGACATAGCGAAGTGCACAAAGAAAAAATGCCACATTTCAATAAGCAACTTGCCCAGGGCTGCTCAAAGCTGAAAATAAGCTATCTCGAAGTTTTGGGCCTTTTCGCCCGTGATTCTTCACTTTGCGACTGAACGATTCAAAGCAGCGACAAAATTTTGGCGTCACTGAATACGGGTGCCAGCGGCCTACAAGCAAACCAAAAATGAAATCAATGCGACCACTCACATCAAAGCTGGGTCATGTTATAGAGAGGTACGTTGAAAGTGACACGTGGCACAAATGGTCAAAAAGCGACAATTTCTCACCTTCCTGCCCGTTCCAAGATCAAGAACTGACCATCGCCACCCTGATCTTGTTGTTTAGCTGGACATAGGGAAGTTGACGAAGAAAAAAATGCCACATTTCAATAAACAACTTGCCCAGGGCTGCTCAAAGCTGAAACAAGCTATCTCGAAGTTTTGGGCCTTTTTCCCCGTGATTCTTCACTTTGCGGCTAAACTATTCCCAGCAGTGCCAAAATTTTGCTGTCACTGAATACGGATACCAGCGGCCTACAAGCAAACCAAAAATCGAATCAATGCGAACACTCACATCACAGCTGGGTCATGTTATAGAGAGGTACGTTGAAAGTGACACGTGGGCACAAATGGTCAAAAAGCGACAATTTCTCACCGTTCTGCCTGTTCGAAGCTCAAGAACTGACCATCGCCACCCTGATCTTGTTGTTTAGCTAGACATAGGGAAGTTGACGAAGAAAAAATGCCACATTTCAATAAACAACATGCCCAGGGCTGCTCAAAGCTGAAACAAGCTATCTCGAAGTTTTGGGCCTTTCTCCCCGTGATTCTTCACTTTGCGGCTGAACTACTTCCTCCGCGTCATCGAAATTGTCGCAGTTTGACTAGTGACTTGTCACTTGTTACTGCTAACTCCATAAGTTAAGCCATTCAAAACCTATTACACAGTATGATAGTCTGAAGACTAGAGTAAGGTTCCAGGACAGTTAGACTGAGAGTTTTCATACAGACATGAAGTCCTCGTCGTCGCTGATGTCAATGGACGCAAAAATATCGTTCCGAAATATTTCAAGGAAGTTTGAAAGTTCGTCGCGCCTCATCTCAAACGCTTTGACTTTCTCCACAGGACAAGAGCTGCTATGCTTGTCGTCTGCTAGCTCTGGATGATTTCTACTTCACCACCAACGAAGCTTAGTAAGAAAACACGATCGTTGCGAGGTCGGTTGATTACCGTCGGCGGAATCACCTCGATCTTGAAATGAACATTTTTTAGCCGTGGCATGCCCATTTATTTTAGCTGTGTGGTCACAGCTCATGCAGGTAAGTGTACTATCACGTCCAGCGCGCCCTCTTTTTCAGCATCACTGGTATACCATAGTACGGCACCTGCGCGTGCATCACTAGCTAGCACTACGTGTAGAGTCTACACGGCTCTTGCAGGTACAATCATGTACTGGGTGTCTCAGCCAGAGCGACAAATTTTATCGCTCTTGCAGGCATTTAGTTTGCTGACCCATCGATGTTTCTCCAAGCGCTGCCACTTGTTCCACGAAGTCATTCTCACCCCAGCTAAGGTTAAACAGTGATGAGGCTTGAGTGAATGGCCATAAGCACGAGAAATGTGCAGGCTGCAACGCCTGACTGATCTCAGCGAGTCGAAATTACCATCGCAGCGACATCAGCGAAGAAAGTGCGTCTAGTTCAAAAATTCCAGCTTCCAATAACAGAAAATAGAACTTTGCCGTCACCCTATACTGATGAATATCGCCTATGTCCGATTCCTTGCCTCTGGTACGAGAGCTGGTGAGTAAATACCCCGTTTTATATCAAAAGTCAAACTGCGACAATTTCGATGACGCGGAGGAAGTATTCACAGCAGTGCCAACATTTTAGCGTCACCGAATACGAGTGCCAGCGGCCTACAAGCAAACCAAAAATCAAATCAATGCGACCACTCTCATCAAAGCTGGGTCATGTTATAGAGAGGTACGTTGAAAGTGACACGTGGGCACAAATGGTCAAAAGCGACAATTTCTCACCTTCCTGCCCGTTCCAAGATCAAGAATTGACCATCGCCACCCTGATCTTGTTGTTTAGCTGGACATAGGGAAGTTGACGAAGAAAAAAATGCCACATTTCAATAAACAACTTGCCCAGGGCTGCTCAAAGCTGAAACAAGCTATCTCGAAGTTTTGGGCCTTTTTCCCAGTGATTCTTCACTTTGCGGCTAAACTATTCCCAGCAGTGCCAAAATTTTGCCGTCACTGAATACCGATACCAGCGGCCTACAAGCAAACCAAAAATCAAATCAATGCGACCACTCACATCACAGCTGGGTCATGTTATGGAGAGGTACGTTGAAAGTGACACGTGGGCACAAATGGTCAAAAAGCGACAATTTCTCACCTTTCTGCCCGTTCGAAGCTCAAGAACTGACCATCGCCACCCTGATCTTGTTGTATAGCTAGACATAGGGAAGTTGATGAAGAAAAAATGCCACATTTCAATAAACAACTTGCCCAGGGCTGCTCAAAGCTGAAACAAGCTATCTCGAAGTTTTGGGCCTTTTTCCCCGTGATTCTTCGCTTTGCGGCTAAACTATTCACAGCAGTGCCAAAATTTTGCCGTCACTGAATACGGGTGCCAGCGGCCTACAAGCAAACCAAAAATCAAATCAATGCGACCATTCACATCAAAGCTGGGTCATGTTATAGAGAGTTATCCCATGGTACGGTACTATAGGCCTGTTTCAGCCAATCAGGAGCCTTGCTGACCGGGAAATAATAGCCAATACAATCCCGCGCGGGATGATATTCATTATTAACTGGGTTCACTTTTACCGTACCTACTACGGTGCACCCTGCATTGGCATGCCCCCACCCCCTCTCGATTCGATGCAATGCATCTTGCCACTGGAGTCCTTTCGATCAGAACCCAGCGACAAAATGCACTACACAGACCCGTGAGAGGGTGGGAGCATGCCAATGCAGAGTGCACCGTCGGTACAGTAAAAGTGAACGGAGAGAACTTACCTCCGTGACTACGTCCAAAACCAGATTCCACACACACAAACAAACAACGAACTCCAATCACTATTCAACTCAACATTACGACACAAAGGAGACTTCGAAGTGCATCTGTTCTCATTCACTCTTTGTAAACTCGAAAACTACACAAAGTACCACCATCCGAGTGAAAATTACTAATTGCAAGGAGAGATACTGTAACAACTCGAAAAGTACAAGACGTGAAAGTGAGAGGAAAAATCTTGTACAGAATATTCAACAGTGTGAAAGAAGAAGAGCTCAGCAATCCATGTGTGATGTAGATAAGATATGGATGCAAGATGCGACCCGCAGTGATTATCATGACATTGTATCCAGTACGATTACCACAAGAACAATCTAAAACGTAGATGCTGCTACAAATCCAGTATGCCTATAATATAAGAAGATCAACGTTCTTCTGATTGCATAGTGGCCGATAGTGATACAACCAAGAGTCTTGATACAACGAAATGCACTTTACTCACTGGTGCCAATGTCCGACGATATGTACAATGTGGTTACTGCCTGCACGGACAGTGTTCAGCAAGGATCCCAAACCGTTGAAAGTAAATTAGTTAGTTCCACGCCGATCCAATGACAAGGAAGTCAGCACCAGCATCCATAATGACCTTGTATCTCGCCGTGACTTGAAGTATGGCCCTTACTTTGAATCAAATGACTATGTATCATAACAGTGCAATCTTCGTCAATTCTCTAGTCCAACTACTAAAATGCAACTTGTCTCCCGAGCTCCATCGCTCTCAAACCTTGACTGGATTGAAAAGAAAGGCAGCATCTTGTTTTTGGCATAGCTGTACCTTGGTAATTGTATTCAGAACGCAGTTGCGTCGATCCCCAAAATGCGTAGATGTACCTGGGATAAGTAGGATATTGACCCGCGTACTCGGGTGTTACCGTACCCTCATATCATCCCTCCTGCTACGCAGTCGGGATGATATTCGGGAGGTAACACCCTCGTACTTGGGTAATATCCTATACGTACGTTTAAAGTGACACGTGGGCACAAATGGTCAAAAAGCGACAATTTCTCACCGTTCTGCCTGTTCGAAGCTCAAGAACTGACCATCGCCACCCTGATCTTGTTGTTTAGCTAGACATAGGGAAGTTGACGAAGAAAAAATGCCACATTTCAATAAACAACATGCCCAGGGCTGCTCAAAGCTGAAACAAGCTATCTCGAAGTTTTGGGCCATTTTCCCCGTGATTTTTCACTTTGCGACTAAACTATTCACAGCAGTGCCAAAATTTTCCCGTCACTGAATACGGGTGCCAGCAGCCTACAAGCAAACCAAAAATGAAATCAATGCGACCACTCACATCAAAGCTGGGTCATGTTATAGAGAGGTACGTTGAAAGTGACACGTGGGCACAAATGGTCAAAAAGCGACAATTTCTCAACTTTCTGCCAGTTCCAAGCTCGAGAACTGACCATCGCCACCCTGATCTTGTTGTTTAGCTGGACATAGGGAAGTTCACGAAGAAAAAATGCCACATTTCAATAAACAACTTGCCCAGGGCTGCTCAAAGCTGAAAACAAGCTATCTCGAAGTTTAGGGCCTTTTTGCCCGTGATTCTTCACTTTGCGACTGAACGATGTACAGCAGCGCCAAAATTTTGGCGTCACTGAATACGGGTGCCAGCGGCCTACAAGCAAACCAAAAATCAAATCAATGCGACCACTCACATCAGAGCTGGGTCATGTTATAGAGAGGTACGTTGAAAGTGACACGTGGGCACAAATGGTCAAAAAGCGACAATTTCTCACCGTTCTGCCTGTTCGAAGCTCAAGAACTGACCATCGCCACCCTGATCTTGTTGTTTAGCTAGACATAGGGAAGTTGACGAAGAAAAAATGCCACATTTCAATAAACAACATGCCCAGGGCTGCTCAAAGCTGAAACAAGCTATCTCGAAGTTTTGGGCCATTTTCCCCGTGATTTTTCACTTTGCGACTAAACTATTCACAGCAGTGCCAAAATTTTCCCGTCACTGAATACGGGTGCCAGCAGCCTACAAGCAAACCAAAAATGAAATCAATGCGACCACTCACATCAAAGCTGGGTCATGTTATAGAGAGGTACGTTGAAAGTGACACGTGGGCACAAATGGTCAAAAAGCGACAATTTCTCAACTTTCTGCCAGTTCCAAGCTCGAGAACTGACCATCGCCACCCTGATCTTGTTGTTTAGCTGGACATAGGGAAGTTCACGAAGAAAAAATGCCACATTTCAATAAACAACTTGCCCAGGGCTGCTCAAAGCTGAAAACAAGCTATCTCGAAGTTTAGGGCCTTTTTGCCCGTGATTCTTCACTTTGCGACTGAACGATGTACAGCAGCGCCAAAATTTTGGCGTCACTGAATACGGGTGCCAGCGGCCTACAAGCAAACCAAAAATCAAATCAATGCGACCACTCACATCAGAGCTGGGTCATGTTATAGAGAGGTACGTTGAAAGTGACACGTGGGCACAAATGGTCAAAAAGCGACAATTTCTCACCGTTCTGCCTGTTCGAAGCTCAAGAACTGACCTTAGCCACCCTGATCTTGTTGTTTAGCTAGACATAGGGAAGTTGACGAAGAAAAAATGCCACATTTCAATAAACAACTTGCCCAGGGCTGCTCAAAGCTGAAACAAGCTATCTCGAAGTTTTGGGCCTTTCTCCCCGTGATTCTTCACTTTGCGGCTGAACTATTCACAGCAGTGCCAACATTTTAGCGTCACCGAATACGAGTGCCAGCGGCCTACAAGCAAACCAAAAATCAAATCAATGCGACCACTCTCATCAAAGCTGGGTCATGTTATAGAGAGGTACGTTGAAAGTGACACGTGGGCACAAATGGTCAAAAAGCGACAATTTCTCACCTTCCTGCCCGTTCCAAGATCAAGAATTGACCATCGCCAACCTGATCTTGTTGTTTAGCTGGACATAGGGAAGTTGACGAAGAAAAAAATGCCACATTTCAATAAACAACTTGCCCAGGGCTGCTCAAAGCTGAAACAAGCTATCTCGAAGTTTTGGGCCTTTTTCCAAGTGATTCTTCACTTTGCGGCTAAACTATTCCCAGCAGTGCCAAAATTTTGCCGTCACTGAATACGGATACCAGCGGCCTACAAGCAAACCAAAAATCAAATCAATGCGACCACTCACATCACAGCTGGGTCATGTTATGGAGAGGTACGTTGAAAGTGACACGTGGGCACAAATGGTCAAAAAGCGACAATTTCTCACCTTTCTGCCCGTTCGAAGCTCAAGAACTGACCATCGCCACCCTGATCTTGTTGTATAGCTAGACATAGGGAAGTTGACGAAGAAAAAATGCCACATTTCAATAAACAACTTGCCCAGGGCTGCTCAAAGCTGAAACAAGCTATCTCGAAGTTTTGGGCCTTTTTCCCCGTGATTCTTCGCTTTGCGGCTAAACTATTCACAGCAGTGCCAAAATTTTGCCGTCACTGAATACGGGTGCCAGCGGCCTACAAGCAAACCAAAAATCAAATCAATGCGACCATTCACATCAAAGCTGGGTCATGTTATAGAGAGGTACGTTGAAAGTGACACGTGGGCACAAATGGTCAAAAAGCGACAATTTCTCAACTTTCTGCCAGTTCCAAGCTCGAGAACTGACCATCGCCACCCTGATCTTGTTGTTTAGCTGGACATAGGGAAGTTCACGAAGAAAAAATGCCACATTTCAATAAACAACTTGCCCAGGGCTGCTCAAAGCTGAAAACAAGCTATCTCGAAGTTTAGGGCCTTTTTGCCCGTGATTCTTCACTTTGCGACTGAACGATGCACAGCAGCGCCAAAATGTTGGCGTCACTGAATACGGGTGCCAGCGGCCTACAAGCAAACCAAAAATCAAATCAATGCGACCACTCACATCACAGCTGGGTCATGTTATAGAGAGGTACGTTGAAAGTGACAAGTGGGCACAAATGGTCAAAAAGGGACAATTTCTTGCCTTTCTGCCCGTTAGAAGCTCAAGAACTGACCATCGCCACCCTGATCTTGTCATTTAGCTGGACATAGGGAAGTTCACGAAGAAAAAAATGCCACATTTCAATAAACAACTTGCCCAGGGCTGCTCAAAGCTGAAATTAAGCTATCTCGAAGTTTTCGGCCTTTTGCCCGTGATTCTTCACTTTGCGGCTAAACTATTCACAGCAGTGCCAACATTTTAGCGTCAATGAATACGGGTGCCAGCGGCCTACGAGCAAACCAAAAATCAAATTAATGCGACCACTCACATCACAGCTGGGTCATGTTAGAGAGAGGTACGTTGAAAGTGACACGTGGGCACAAAGGGTCATAAAGCGACAAATTCTCACCTTTCTGCCCGTTCGACGATCAAGAACTGACCATCGCCACCCTGATCTTGTTGTTTAGCTGGACATAGGGAAGTTGACGAAGAAAAAATGCCACATTTCAATAAACAACTTGCCCAGGGCTGCTCAAAGCTGAAATCAAGCTATCTCGAAGTTTTGGGCCTTTTTCCCCGTGATTCTTCACTTTGCGGCTAAACTATTCCCAGCAGTGCCAAAATTTTGCCGTCACTGAATACGGATACCAGCGGCCTACAAGCAAACCAAAAATCAAATCAATGCGACCACTCACATCACAGCTGGGTCATGTTATAGAGGGGTACGTTGAAAGTGACACGTGGGCACAAATGGTCAAAAAGCGACAGTTTCTTACCGTTCTGCCTCTTCGATGCTCAAGAACTGACCATCGCCACCCTGATCTTGTTGTTTAGCTAGACATAGGGAAGTTGACGAAGAAAAAATGCTACATTTCAATAAACTACTTGCCCAGGGCTGCTCAAAGCTGAAACAAGCTATCTCGAAGTTTTGGGCCTTTTTCCCCGTGATTCTTCACTTTGCGGCTAAACTATTCCCAGCAGTGCCAAAAGTTTGCCGTCACTGAATACGGGTGCCAGCGGCCTACAAGCAAACCAAAAATCAAATCAATGCGACCACTCACATCAAAGCTGGGTCATGTTATAGAGAGGTACGTTGAAAGTGACACGTGGGCACAAATGGTCAAAAAGCGACAATTTCTCACCTTTCTGCCCGTTCAAAGCTCAAGAACTGACCATCGCCACCCTGATCTTGTTGTTTAGCTGGACATAGGGAAGTTGACGGAGAAAAAATGCCACATTTCAATAAACAACTTGCCCAGGGCTGCTCAAAGCTGAAACAAGCTATCTCGAAGTTTTGGGCCTTTCTCCCCGTGATTCTTCACTTTGCGGCTAAACTATTCACAGCAGTGCCAACATTTTAGCGTCACCGAATACGGGTGCCAGCGGGCTACAAGCAAACCAAAAATCAAATCAATGCGACCACTCACATCACAGCTGGGTCATGTTAGAGAGAGGTACGTTGAAAGTGACACGTGGGCACAAATGGTCAAAAAGCGACAATTTCTCACCTTTCTGCCCGTTCGAAGATCAAGAATTGACCACCGCCACCCTGATCTTGTTGTTTAGCTGGACATAGGGAAGTTGACGAAGAAAAAATGCCACATTTCAATAAACAACTTGCCCAGGGCTGCTGAAAGCTGAAATTAAGCTATCTCGAAGTTTTGGGCCTTTTGCCCGTGATTCTTCACTTTGCGGCTAAACTATTCACAGCAGTGCCAACATTTTAGCGTCACTGAATACGGGTGCCAGCGGCCTACAAGCAAACCAAAAATCAAATCAATGCGACCACTCACATCACAGCTGGGTCATGTTAGAGAGAGGTACGTTGAAAGTGACACGTGGGCACAAATGGTCAAAAAGCGACAATTTCTCACCGTTCTGCCTGTTCGAAGCTCAAGAACTGACTATCGCCACCCTGATCTTGTTGTTTAGCTGGACATAGGGAAATGCACGAAGAAAAAATGCCACATTTCAATAAACAACTTGCCCAGGGCTGCTCAAAGCTAAAAACAAGCTATCTCAAAGTTTAGGGCCTTTTGCCCGTGATTCTTCACTTTGCGACTGAACGATTCACAGCAGCGCCAAAATTTTGGCGTCACTGAATACGGGTGCCAGCGGCCTACAAGGAAACCAAAAATCAAATCAATGCGACCACTCACATCACAGCTGGGTCATGTTATGGAGAGATACGTTGAAAGTGACACGTGGGCACAAATGGTCAAAAAGCGACAATTTCTCACCTTTCTGCCCGTTCAAAGCTCAAGAACTGACCATGGCCACCCTGATCTTGTTGTTTAGCTGGACATAGGGAAGTTGACGGAGAAAAAATGCCACATTTCAATAAACAACTTGCCCAGGGCTGCTCAAAGCTGAAACAAGCTATCTCGAAGTTTTGGGCCTTTCTCCCCGTGATTCTTCACTTTGCGGCTAAACTATTCACAGCAGTGCCAACATTTTAGCGTCACCGAATACGGGTGCCAGCGGGCTACAAGCGAACCAAAAATAAAATCAATGCGACCACTCACATCACAGCTGGGTCATGTTAGAGAGAGGTACGTTGAAAGTGACACGTGGGCACAAATGGTCAAAAAGCGACAATTTCTCACCGTTCTGCCTGTTCGAAGCTCAAGAACTGACCATCGCCACCCTGATCTTGTTGTTTAGCTGGACATAGGGAAATGCACGAAGAAAAAATGCCACATTTCAATAAACAACTTGCCCAGGGCTGCTCAAAGCTGAAACAAGCTATCTCGAAGTTTTGGGCCTTTCTCCCCGTGATTCTTCACTTTGCGGCTAAACTATTCCCAGCAGTGCCAAAATTTTGGCGTCACTGAATACGGGTGCCAGCGGCCTACAAGCAAACCAAAAATCAAATCAATGCGACCACTCACATCAAAGCTGGGTCATGTTATAGAGAGGTACGTTGAAAGTGACACGTGGGCACAAATGGTCAAAAAGCGACAATTTCTCACCTTTCTGCCCGTTTCAAGCTCAAGAACTGACCATCGCCACCCTGATCTTGTTGTTTAGCTGGACATAAGGAAGTTGACGAAGAAAAAATGCCACATTTCAATAAACAACTTGCCCAGGGCTGCTGAAAGCTGAAATTAAGCTATCTCGAAGTTTTGGGCCTTTTGCCCGTGATTCTTCACTTTGCGGCTAAACTATTCACAGCAGTGCCAACATTTTAGCGTCACTGAATACGGGTGCCAGCGGCCTACAAGGAAACCAAAAATCAAATTAATGCGTCCACTCACATCACAGCTGGGTCATGTTAGAGAGAGGTACGTTGAAAGTGACACGTGGGCACAAATGGTCAAAAAGCGACAATTTCTCACCTTTCTGCCCGTTTCAAGCTCAAGAACTGACCATCGCCACCCTGATCTTGTTTTCTAGCTGGACATAGGGAAGTTCACGAAGAAAAAATGGGACATTTCAATAAACAACTTGCCCAGGGCTGCTCAAAGCTGAAACTAGCTATCACGAAGGTTTGGGCCTTTTTCCCCGTGATTCTTCACTTTGCGGCTAAACTATTCACAGCAGTGCCAACATTTTAGCGTCACTGAATACGGGTGCCAGCGGCCTCCAAGCAAACCAAAAATCAAATCAACGCGACCACTCACATCACAGCTGGGTCATGTTATAGAGAGGTACGTTGAAAGTGACATGTGGGCACAAATGGTCAAAAAGCGACAATTTCTCACCGTTCTGCCCGTTCGAAGCTCAAGAACTGACCATCGCCACCCTGATCTTGTTGTTTAGCTGGACATAGGGAAGTTGACGAAGAAAAAATGCCACATTTCAATAAACAACTTGCCCAGGGCTGCTGAAAGCTGAAACAAGCTATCTCGAAGTTTTTGGCCATTTCCCCGTGATTCTTCACTTTGCGGCTAAACTATTCACAGCAGTGCCAAAATTCTGCCGTCACTGAATACGGGTGCCAGCGGCCTACTAGCAAACCAAAAATCAAATCAATGCGACCACTCACATCACAGCTGGGTCATGTTATAGAGAGGTACGTTGAAAGTGACAAGTGGGCACAAATGGTCAAAAAGCGACAATTTCTTGCCTTTCTGCCCGTTCGAAGCTCAAGAACTGACCATCGCCACCCTGATCTTGTCGTTTAGCTGGACATAGGGAAGTTGACGAAGAAAAAATGCCACATTTCAATAAACAACTTGCCCAGGGCTGCTGAAAGCTGAAACAAGCTATCTCGAAGTTTTTGGCCTTTTTCCCCGTGATTCTTCACTTTGCGGCTAAACTATTCACAGCAGTGCCAAAATTTTGGCGTCACTGAATACGGGTGCCAGCGGCCTACAAGCAAACCAAAAATGAAATCAATGCGACCACTCACATCAAATCTGGGTCATGTTATAGAGAGGTACGTTGAAAGTGACACGTAGGCACAAATGGTCAAAAAGCGACAATTTCTCACCTTTCTGCCCGTTCCAAGCTCAAGAACTGACCATCGCTACCCTGATCTTGTTGTTTAGTTGGACATAGGGAAGTTGACGAAGAAAAAATGCCACATTTCAATAAACAACTTGCCCAGGGCTGCTCAAAGCTGAAACAAGCTATCTCGAAGTTTTGGGCCTTTTTCCCCGTGATTCTTCACTTTGCGGCTAAACTATTCACAGCAGTGCCAAAATTTTGCCGTCACTTAATACGGGTGCCAGCGGCCTACAAGCAAACCAAAAATGAAATCAATGCGACCACTCACATCAAAGCTGGGTCATGTTATAGAGAGGTACGTTGAAAGTGACACGTGGGCACAAATGGTCAAAAAGCGACAATTTCTCAACTTTCTGCCCGTTCCAAGCTCAAGAACTGACCATCGCCACCCTGATCTTGTTGTTTAGCTGGACATAGGGAAGTTGACGAAGAAAAAATGCCACATTTCAATAAACAACTTGCCCAGGGCTGCTCAAAGCCGAAACGAGCTATCTCGAAGTTTTGGGCCTTTTTCCCCGTGATTCTTCACTTTGCGGCTAAACTATTCCCAGCAGTGCCAAAATTTTGGCCTCACTGAATACGGATACCAGCGGCTTAAAAGCAAACCAAAATCAAATCAATGCGACCACTCACATCACAGCTGGGTCATGTTATAGAGAGGTACGTTGAAAGTGACACGTGGGCACAAATGGTCAAAAAGCGACAGTTTCTCACCGTTCTGCCTGTTCGATGCTCAAGAACTGACCATCGCCACCCTGATCTTGTTGTTAAGCTAGACATAGGGAAGTTGACGAAGAAAAAATGCTACATTTCAATAAACTACTTGCCCAGGGCTGCTCAAAGCTGAAACAAGCTATCTCGAAGTTTTGGGCCTTTTTCCCCGTGATTCTTCACTTTGCGGCTAAACTATCCCCAGCAGTGCCAAAAGTTTGCCGTCACTGAATACGGGTGCCAGCGGCCTACAAGCAAACCAAAAATCAAATCAATGCGACCACTCACATCAAAGCTGGGTCATGTTATAGAGAGGTACGTTGAAAGTGACACGTGGGCACAAATGGTCAAAAAGCGACAATTTCTCACCTTTCTGCCCGTTCAAAGCTCAAAAACTGACCATCGCCACCCTGATCTTGTTGTTTAGCTGGACATAGGGAAGTTGACGAAGAAAAAATGCTACATTTCAATAAACTACTTGCCCAGGGCTGCTCAAAGCTGAAACAAGCTATCTCGAAGTTTTGGGCCTTTTTCCCCGTGATTCTTCACTTTGCGGCTAAACTATCCCCAGCAGTGCCAAAAGTTTGCCGTCACTGAATACGGGTGCCAGCGGCCTACAAGCAAACCAAAAATCAAATCAATGCGACCACTCACATCAAAGCTGGGTCATGTTATAGAGAGGTACGTTGAAAGTGACACGTGGGCACAAATGGTCAAAAAGCGACAATTTCTCACCTTTCTGCCCGTTCAAAGCTCAAAAACTGACCATCGCCACCCTGATCTTGTTGTTTAGCTGGACATAGGGAAGTTGACGGAGAAAAAATGCCACATTTCAATAAACAACTTGCCCAGGGCTGCTCAAAGATGAAACAAGCTATCTCGAAGTTTTGGGCCTTTCTCCCCGTGATTCTTCACTTTGCGGCTAAACTATTCACAGCAGTGCCAACATTTTAGCGTCACCGAATACGGGTGCCAGCGGCCTACAAGTACAAGCAAAAAAAATCAAATCAATGCGACCACTCACATCACAGCTGGGTCATGTTAGAGAGAGGTACGTTGAAAGTGACACGTGGGCACAAATGGTCAAAAAGCGACAGTTTCTCACCGTTCTGCCTGTTCGATGCTCAAGAACTGACCATCGCCACCCTGATCTTGTTGTTTAGCTAGACATAGGGAAGTTGACGAAGAAAAAATGCTACATTTCAATAAACTACTTGCCCAGGGCTGCTCAAAGCTGAAACAAGCTATCTCGAAGTTTTGGGCCTTTTTCCCCGTGATTCTTCACTTTGCGGCTAAACTATCCCCAGCAGTGCCAAAAGTTTGCCGTCACTGAATACGGGTGCCAGCGGCCTACAAGCAAACCAAAAATCAAATCAATGCGACCACTCACATCAAAGCTGGGTCATGTTATAGAGAGGTACGTTGAAAGTGACACGTGGGCACAAATGGTCAAAAAGCGACAATTTCTCACCTTTCTGCCCGTTCAAAGCTCAAAAACTGACCATCGCCACCCTGATCTTGTTGTTTAGCTGGACATAGGGAAGTTGACGAAGAAAAAATGCTACATTTCAATAAACTACTTGCCCAGGGCTGCTCAAAGCTGAAACAAGCTATCTCGAAGTTTTGGGCCTTTTTCCCCGTGATTCTTCACTTTGCGGCTAAACAATCCCCAGCAGTGCCAAAAGTTTGCCGTCACTGAATACGGGTGCCAGCGGCCTACAAGCAAACCAAAAATCAAATCAATGCGACCACTCACATCAAAGCTGGGTCATGTTATAGAGAGGTACGTTGAAAGTGACACGTGGGCACAAATGGTCAAAAAGCGACAATTTCTCACCTTTCTGCCCGTTCAAAGCTCAAAACTGACCATCGCCACCCTGATCTTGTTGTTTAGCTGGACATAGGGAAGTTGACGGAGAAAAAATGCCACATTTCAATAAACAACTTGCCCAGGGCTGCTCAAAGATGAAACAAGCTATCTCGAAGTTTTGGGCCTTTCTCCCCGTGATTCTTCACTTTGCGGCTAAACTATTCACAGCAGTGCCAACATTTTAGCGTCACCGAATACGGGTGCCAGCGGCCTACAAGTACAAGCAAACCAAAAATCAAATCAATGCGACCACTCACATCACAGCTGGGTCATGTTAGAGAGAGGTACGTTGAAAGTGACACGTGGGCACAAATGGTCAAAAAGCGACAATTTCTCACCTTTCTGCCCGTTCGAAGATCAAGAATTGACCACCGCCACCCTGATCTTGTTGTTTAGCTGGACATAGGGAAGTTGACGAAGAAAAAATGCCACATTTCAATAAACAACTTGCCCAGGGCTGCTGAAAGCTGAAATTAAGCTATCTCGAAGTTTTGGGCCTTTTGCCCGTGATTCTTCACTTTGCGGCTAAACTATTCACAGCAGTGCCAACATTTTAGCGTCACTGAATACGGGTGCCAGCGGCCTACAAGCAAACCAAAAATCAAATCAATGCGACCACTCACATCACAGCTGGGTCATGTTATAGAGAGGTACGTTGAAAGTGACACGTGGGCACAAAAGGTCAAAAAGCGACAATTTCTCACCTTTCTGCCCGTTCGAAGATCAAGAACTGACCATCACCACCCTGATCTTGTTGTTTAGCTGGACATAGGGAAGTTCACGAAGAAAAAATGCCACATTTCAATAAACAACTTGCCCAGGGCTGCTCAAAGCTGAAACAAGCTATCTCGAAGTTTTGGGCCTTTTTCCCCATGATTCTTCACTTTGCGGCGAAACTATTCCCAGCAGTGCCAACATTTTAGCGTCACTGAATACGGGTGCCAGCGGCCTACAAGCAAACCAAAAATCAAATCAATGCGACCACTCACATCACAGCTGGGTCATGTTATAGAGAGGTACGTTGAAAGTGACACGTGGGCACAAAAGGTCAAAAAGCGACAATTTCTCACCTTTCTGCCCGTTCGAAGATCAAGAACTGACCATCACCACCCTGATCTTGTTGTTTAGCTGGACATAGGGAAGTTCACGAAGAAAAAATGCCACATTTCAATAAACAACTTGCCCAGGGCTGCTCAAAGCTGAAACAAGCTATCTCGAAGTTTTGGGCCTTTTTCCCCATGATTCTTCACTTTGCGGCGAAACTATTCCCAGCAGTGCCAAAATTTTGCCGTCACTGAATACGGATACCAGCGGCCTACAAGCAAACCAAAAATCAAATCAATGCGACCACTCACATCACAGCTGGGTCATGTTATGGAGAGGTACGTTGAAAGTGACACGTGGGCACAAATGGTCAAAAACCGACAATTTCTCACCGTTCTGCCTGTTCGAAGCTCAAGAACTGACCATCGCCACCCTGATCTTGTTGTTTAGCTAGACATAGGGAAGTTGACGAAGAAAAAATGCCACATTTCAATAAACAACTTGCCCAGGGCTGCTCAAAGCTGAAACAAGCTATCTCAAAGTTTTGAGCATTTCTCCCCGTGATTCTTCACTTTGCGGCTAAACTATTCACAGCAGTGCCAAAATTTTGCCGTCACTGAATACGGGTGCCAGCGGCCTACAAGCGAACCAAAAATAAAATCAATGCGACCACTCACATCAAAGCTGGGTCATGTTATAGAGAGGTACGTTGAAAGTGACACGTGGGCACAAATGGTCAAAAAGCGACAATTTCTCACTTTTCTGCCCGTTCGAAGCTCAAGAACTGACCATAGCCACCCTGATCTTGTTGTTTAGCTGGACATAGGGAAATGCACGAAGAAAAAATGCCACATTTCAATAAACAACTTGCCCAGGGCTGCTCACAGCTGAAAAAAGCTATCTCGAAGTTTAGGGTCTTTTTGCCCGTGATTCTCCACTTTGCGACTGAACGATTCACAGCAGCGCCAAAATTTTGGCGTCACTGAATACGGGTGCCAGCGGCCTACAAGCAAACCAAAAATCAAATCAATGCGACCACTCACGTCACAGCTGGGTCATGTTATGGAGAGATACGTTGAAAGTGACACGTGGGCACAAATGGTCAAAAAGCGACAATTTCTCACCTTTCTGCCCGTTCAAAGCTCAAAAACTGACCATCGCCACCCTGATCTTGTTGTTGAGCTTGACATAGGGAAGTTGACGAAGAAAAAATGCCACATTTCAATAAACAACTTGCCCAGGGCTGCTGAAAGCTGAAACAAGCGATCTCGAAGTTTTGGGCCTTTCTCCCCGTGATTCTTCACTTTGCGGCTAAACTATTCCCACCAGTGCCAAAATTTTGGCGTCACTGAATACGGGTGCCAGCGGCCTACAAGCAAACCAAAAATCAAATCAATGCGGCCACTCACATCAAAGCTGGGTCATGTTATAGAGAGGTACGTTGAAAGTGACATGTGGGCACAAATGGTCAAAAAGCGACAATTTCTCACCTTTCTGCCCGTTCCAAGCTCAAGAACTGACCATCGCTACCCTGATCTTGTTGTTTAGTTGGACATAGGGAAGTTGACGAAGAAAAAATGCCACATTTCAATAAACAACTTGCCCAGGGCTGCTCAAAGCTGAAACAAGCTATCTCGAAGTTTTGGGCCTTTTTCCCCGTGATTCTTCACTTTGCGGCTAAACTATTCACAGCAGTGCCAAAATTTTGCCGTCACTTAATACGGGTGCCAGCGGCCTACAAGCAAACCAAAAATGAAATCAATGCGACCACTCACATCAAAGCTGGGTCATGTTATAGAGAGGTACGTTGAAAGTGACACGTGGGCACAAATGGTCAAAAAGCGACAATTTCTCAACTTTCTGCCCGTTCCAAGCTCAAGAACTGACCATCGCCACCCTGATCTTGTTGTTTAGCTGGACATAGGGAAGTTGACGAAGAAAAAATGCCACATTTCAATAAACAACTTGCCCAGGGCTGCTCAAAGCCGAAACGAGCTATCTCGAAGTTTTGGGCCTTTTTCCCCGTGATTCTTCACTTTGCGGCTAAACTATTCCCAGCGGTGCCAAAATTTTGGCCTGACTGAATACGGATACCAGCGGCCTAAAAGCAAACCAAAATCAAATCAATGCGACCACTCACATCACAGCTGGGTCATGTTATAGAGAGGTACGTTGAAAGTGACACGTGGGCACAAATGGTCAAAAAGCGACAGTTTCTCACCGTTCTGCCTGTTCGATGCTCAAGAACTGACCATCGCCACCCTGATCTTGTTGTTTAGCTAGACATAGGGAAGTTGACGAAGAAAAAATGCTACATTTCAATAAACTACTTGCCCAGGGCTGCTCAAAGCTGAAACAAGCTATCTCGAAGTTTTGGGCCTTTTTCCCCGTGATTCTTCACTTTGCGGCTAAACTATCCCCAGCAGTGCCAAAAGTTTGCCGTCACTGAATACGGGTGCCAGCGGCCTACAAGCAAACCAAAAATCAAATCAATGCGACCACTCACATCAAAGCTGGGTCATGTTATAGAGAGGTACGTTGAAAGTGACACGTGGGCACAAATGGTCAAAAAGCGACAATTTCTCACCTTTCTGCCCGTTCAAAGCTCAAAAACTGACCATCGCCACCCTGATCTTGTTGTTTAGCTGGACATAGGGAAGTTGACGGAGAAAAAATGCCACATTTCAATAAACAACTTGCCCCAGGGCTGCTCAAAGATGAAACAAGCTATCTCGAAGTTTTGGGCCTTTCTCCTTGTGATTCTTCACTTTGCGGCTAAACTATTCACAGCAGTGCCAACATTTTAGCGTCACCGAATACGGGTGCCAGCGGCCTACAAGCAAACCAAAAATCAAATCAATGCGACCACTCACATCACAGCTGGGTCATGTTAGAGAGAGGTACGTTGAAAGTGACACGTGGGCACAAATGGTCAAAAAGCGACAATTTCTCACCTTTCTGCCCGTTCGAAGATCAAGAATTGACCACCGCCACCCTGATCTTGTTGTTTAGCTGGACATAGGGAAGTTGACGAAGAAAAAATGCCACATTTCAATAAACAACTTGCCCAGGGCTGCTGAAAGCTGAAATTAAGCTATCTCGAAGTTTTGGGCCTTTTGCCCGTGATTCTTCACTTTGCGGCTAAACTATTCACAGCAGTGCCAACATTTAAGCGTCACTGAATACAGGTGCCAGCGGCCTACAAGCAAACCAAAAATCAAATCAATGCGACCACTCACATCACAGCTGGGTCATGTTATAGAGAGGTACGTTGAAAGTGACACGTGGGCACAAAAGGTCAAAAAGCGACAATTTCTCACCTTTCTGCCCGTTCGAAGATCAAGAACTGACCATCACCACCCTGATCTTGTTGTTTAGCTGGACATAGGGAAGTTCACGAAGAAAAAATGCCACATTTCAATAAACAACTTGCCCAGGGCTGCTCAAAGCTGAAACAAGCTATCTCGAAGTTTTGGGCCTTTTTCCCCATGATTCTTCACTTTGCGGCGAAACTATTCCCAGCAGTGCCAAAATTTTGCCGTCACTGAATACGGATACCAGCGGCCTACAAGCAAACCAAAAATCAAATCAATGCGACCACTCACATCACAGCTGGGTCATGTTATGGAGAGGTACGTTGAAAGTGACACGTGGGCACAAATGGTCAAAAACCGACAATTTCTCACCGTTCTGCCTGTTCGAAGCTCAAGAACTGACCATCGCCACCCTGATCTTGTTGTTTAGCTAGACATAGGGAAGTTGACGAAGAAAAAATGCCACATTTCAATAAACAACTTGCCCAGGGCTGCTCAAAGCTGAAACAAGCTATCTCAAAGTTTTGAGCATTTCTCCCCGTGATTCTTCACTTTGCGGCTAAACTATTCACAGCAGTGCCAAAATTTTGCCGTCACTGAATACGGGTGCCAGCGGCCTACAAGCGAACCAAAAATAAAATCAATGCGACCACTCACATCAAAGCTGGGTCATGTTATAGAGAGGTACGTTGAAAGTGACACGTGGGCACAACTGGTCAAAAAGCGACAATTTCTCACTTTTCTGCCCGTTCGAAGCTCAAGAACTGACCATAGCCACCCTGATCTTGTTGTATAGCTGGACATAGGGAAATGCACGAAGAAAAAATGCCACATTTCAATAAACAACTTGCCCAGGGCTGCTCACAGCTGAAAAAAGCTATCTCGAAGTTTAGGGTCTTTTTGCCCGTGATTCTCCACTTTGCGACTGAACGATTCACAGCAGCGCCAAAATTTTGGCGTCACTGAATACGGGTGCCAGCGGCCTACAAGCAAACCAAAAATCAAATCAATGCGACCACTCACGTCACAGCTGGGTCATGTTATGGAGAGATACGTTGAAAGTGACACGTGGGCACAAATGGTCAAAAAGCGACAATTTCTCACCTTTCTGCCCGTTCAAAGCTCAAGAACTGACCATCGCCACCCGGATCTTGTTGTTTAGCTGGACATAGGGAAGTTGACGAAGAAAAAATGCCACATTTCAATAAACGACTAGCCCAGGGCTGCTCAAAGCTGAAACAAGCTATCTCGAAGTTTTGGGCCCTTCTCCCCGTGATTCTTCACTTTGCGGCTAAACTATTCCCACCAGTGCCAAAATTTTGGCGTCACTGAATACAGGTGCCAGCGGCCTACAAGCAAACCAAAAATCAAATCAATGTGGCCACTCACATCAAAGCTGGGTCATGTTATAGAGAGGTACGTTGAAAGTGACATGTGGGCACAAATGGTCAAAAAGCGACAATTTCTCACCTTTCTGCCCGTTCGAAGATCAAGAACTGACCATCGCCAACCTCATCTTGTTGTATAGCTGGACATAGGGAAGTTGACGAAGAAAAAATGCCACATTTCAATAAACAACTTGCCCAGGGCTGCTCAAAGCTGAAACAAGCTATCTCGAAGTTTTGGGCCTTTTTCCCCGTGATTCTTCACTTTGCGGCTAAACTATTTCCAGCAGTGCCAACATTTTGCCGTCACTGAATACGGATACCAGAGGCCTAAAAGCAAACCAAAAATCAAATCAATGCGACCACTCACATCACAGCTGGGTCATGTTATGGAGAGGTACGTTGAAAGTGACACGTGGGCACAAATGGTCAAAAAGCGACAATTTCTCACCTTTCTGCCCGTTCGAAGCTCAAGAACTGACCATCGCCACCCTGATCTTGTTGTTTAGCTGGACATAGGGAAGTTGACGAAGAAAAAAATGCCACATTTCAATAAACAACTTGCCCAGGGCTGCTCAAAGTTGAAATCAAGCTATCTCGAAATTTTGGGCCTTTTTGCCCGTGATTCTTCACTTTGCGACTAAACTATAAACAGCAGTGCCAAAATTTTGCCGTCACTGAATACGGGTGCCAGCGGACTACAAGCAAACCAAAAATCAAATCAATGCGACCACTCACATCACCGCTGGGTCATGTTATAGAGAGGTACGTTGAAAGTGACACGTGGGCACAAATGGTCAAAAAGCGACAATTTCTCACCTTTCTGCCCGTTCGAAGCTCAAGAACTGACCATCGCCACCTTGATCTTGTTGTTTAGCTGGACATAGGGAAGTTGACGAAGAAAAAATGCCACATTTCAATAAACAACTTGCCCAGGGCTGCTGAAAGCTGAAACTAGCTATCACGAAGTTTTGGGCCTTTTTCCCCGTGATTCTTCACTTTGCGGCTAAACTATTCCCACCAGTGCCAAAATTTTGCCGTCACTGAATACGGATACCAGCGGCCTACAAGCAAACCAAAAATCAAATCAATGCGACCACTCACATCACAGCTGGGTCATGTTATAGAGAGGTACGTTGAAAGTGACACGTGGGCACAAATGGTCAAAAAGCGACAATTTCTCACCGTTCTGCCCGTTCGAAGCTCAAGAACTGACCATCGCCACCCTGATCTTGTTTTTTAGCTAGACATAGGGAAGTTGACGAAGAAAAAATGCCACATTTCAATAAACAACTTGCCCAGGGCTGCTCAAAGCTGAAACAAGCTATCTCGAAGTTTTGGGCCTTTTTCCCCGTGATTCTTCATTTTGCGGCTCAACTATTGACAGCAGTGCCAAAATTTTGCCGTCACTGAATACGGGTGCCAGCGGCCTACAAGCAAACCAAAAATCAAATCAATGCGACCACTCACATCACAGCTGGGTCATGTTATAGAGAGGTACGTTGAAAGTGACACGTGGGCACAAATGGTCAAAAAGCGACAATTTCTCAATGTTCTGCCTGTTCGAAGCTCAAGAACTGACCATCGCCACCCTGATCTTGTTGTTTAGCTGGACACAGGGAAGTTGACGAAGAAAAAATGCCACATTTCAATAAACAACTTGCCCAGGGCTGCTGAAAGCTGAAACAAGCTATCTCGAAGTTTTTGGCCTTTTTCCCCGTGATTCTTCACTTTGCGGCTAAACTATTCACAGCAGTGCCAACATTTTGCCGTCATTGAATACGGATACCAGCGGCCTACAAGCAAACCAAAAATCAAATCAATGCGACCACTCACATCACAGCTGGGTCATGTTATAAAAGAGGTACGTTGAAAGTGACACGTGGGCACAAATAGTCAAAAAGCGACAATTTCTCACCGTTCTGCCTGTTCGAAGCTCAAGAACTGACCATCGCCACCCTGATCTTGTTGTTTAGCTAGACATAGGGAAGTTGACGAAGAAAAAATGCCACATTTCAATAAACAACTTGGCCAGGGCTGCTCAAAGCTGAAACAAGCTATCTCGAAGTTTTGGGCCTTTTTGCCCGTGATTCTTCACTTTGCAGCTCAACTATTCACAGCAGTGCCAAAATTTTGCCGTCACTGAATACGGGTGCCAGCGGACTACAAGCAAACCAAAAATCAAATCAATGCGACCACTAATATCAAAGCTGGGTCATGTTATAGAGAGGTACGTTGAAAGTGACACGTGGGCACAAATGGTCAAAAAGCGACAATTTCTCACCTTTCTGCCCGTTCGAAGCTCAAGAACTGACCATCGCCACCTTGATCTTGTTGTTTAGCTGGACATAGGGAAGTTGACGAAGAAAAAATGCCACATTTCAATAAACAACTTGCCCAGGGCTGCTGAAAGCTGAAACTAGCTATCACGAAGTTTTGGGCCTTTTTCCCCGTGATTCTTCACTTTGCGGCTAAACTATTCCCACCAGTGCCAAAATTTTGCCGTCACTGAATACGGATACCAGCGGCCTACAAGCAAACCAAAAATCAAATCAATGCGACCACTCACATCACAGCTGGGTCATGTTATAGAGAGGTACGTTGAAAGTGACACGTGGGCACAAATGGTCAAAAAGCGACAATTTCTCACCTTTCTGCCTGTTCGAAGCTCAAGAACTGACCATCGCCACCCTGATCTTGTTGTTTAGCTGGACATAGGGAAGTTGACGAAGAAAAAATGCCACATTTGAATAAACAACTTGCCCAGGGCTGCTGAAAGCTGAAACAAGCTATCTCGAAGTTTTGGGCCTTTTCCCCGTGATTCTTCACTTTGCGGCTAAACTATTCACAGCAATGCCAACATTTTGGCGTCACTGAATACGGATACCAGCGGCCTACAAGCAAACCAAAAATCAAATCAATGCGACCACTCACACCACAGCTGGGTCATGTTATAGAGAGGTACGTTGAAAGTGACATGTGGGCACAAATGGTCAAAAAGCGACAATTTCTCACCGTTCTGCCCGTTCGAAGCTCAAGAACTGACCATCGCCACCCTGATCTTGTTGTTTAGCTGGACACAGGGAATTTGATGAAGAAAAAATGCCACATTTCAATAAACAACTTGGCCAGGGCTGCTAAAAGCTGAAACAAGCTATCTCGAAGTTTTTTGCCTTTTTCCCCATGATTCTTCACTTTGCGGCTAAACTATTCACAGCAGTGCCAAAATTTTGCCGTCACTGAATACGGGTGCCAGCGGACTACAAGCAAACCAAAAATCAAATCAATGCGACCACTCACATCAAAGCTGGGTCATGTTATAGAGAGGTACGTTGAAAGTGACACGTGGGCACAAATGGTCAAAAAGCGACAATTTCTCACCTTTCTGCCCGTTCGAAGCTCAAGAACTGACCATCGCCACCCTGATCTTGTTGTTTAGCTGGACACAGGGAAGTTGACGAAGAAAAAATGCCACATTTCAATAAACAACTTGCCCAGGGCTGCTGAAAGCTGAAACAAGCTATCTCGAAGTTTTGGCCTTTTTCCCCGTGATTCTTCACTTTGCGGCTAAACTATTCACAGCAGTGCCAACATTTTGCCGTCACTGAATACGGATACCAGCGGCCTACAAGCAAACCAAAAATCAAATCAATGCGACCACTCACATCACAGCTGGGTCATGTTATAAAAGAGGTACGTTGAAAGTGACACGTGGGCACAAATGGTCAAAAAGCGACAATTTCTCACCGTTCTGCCTGTTCGAAGCTCAAGAACTGACCATCGCCACCCTGATCTTGTTGTTTAGCTAGACATAGGGAAGTTGACGAAGAAAAAATGCCACATTTCAATAAACAACTTGGCCAGGGCTGCTCAAAGCTGAAACAAGCTATCTCGAAGTTTTGGGCCTTTTTGCCCGTGATTCTTCCCTTTGCGGCTCAACTATTCACAGCAGTGCCAAAATTTTGCCGTCACTGAATACGGGTGCCAGCGGACTATAAGCAAACCAAAAATCAAATCAATGCGACCACTCACATCAAAGCTGGGTCATGTTATAGAGAGGTACGTTGAAAGTGACACGTGGGCACAAATGGTCAAAAAGCGACAATTTCTCACCGTTCTGCCTGTTCGAAGCTCAAGAACTGACCATCGCCACCCTGATCTTGTTGTTTAGCTAGACATAGGAAAGTTGACGAAGAAAAAATGCCACAATTCAATAAACAACTTGCCCAGGGCTGCTGAAAGCTGAAACAAGCTATCTCGAAGTTTTGCGCCTTTTCCCCGTGATTCTTCACTTTGCGGCTAAACTATTCACAGCAAGGCCAACATTTTGGCGTCACTTAATACGGGTGTCAGCGGCCTACAAGCAAACCAAAAATCAAATCAATGCGACCACTCACATCACAGCTGGGTCATGTTATAGAGAGGTACGTTGAAAGTGACACGTGGGCACAAATGGTCAAAAAGTGACAATTTCACACCGTTCTGCCTGTTCGAAGCTCAAGAACTGACCATCGCCACCCTGATCTTGTTGTGTAGCTAGACATAGGGAAGTTGACGAAGAAAAAATGCCACATTTCAATAAACAACTTGCCCAGGGCTGCTCAAAGCTGAAACAAGCTTTCTCTGCTCCAAATTTGTTTGCACGAGCATCAGCATGCACACCCAGCTCTATTACACACAGCAGCCATTTGAACATGCGGTGAATGCAGACCTGCTGCACAAGACTTCTTGCCATAGCTAGATAATGGCGCTATGCGCCTTGGAAGAGAGCCAGCGCTGTAGCCCGAACTTATTGTCAGCAATACATCAGAATAAGGCAGAAAACTAAGGCATCGGCAGCTTCAGCATTTGCTAGGCTTCAGGAACCATGCTTTACTACTTCGTTTTTGAAGTACGAAAAACTCGCCAAGCGAAGAGTTATAGGCATATAGACCAGAGCATCATGAGTCACACGACTACAGTCTGCAGCACACACTACAGCGGATAACGCCAGCGCACACTAAGAAGATAGTTGACCAGGGTGGGTGGGTGGGTGGGCAGCTGCACACTTGGCAAGAAGAAAAACAATGACCTGCAGAATCACAGCAACAGCACTTTCAACCACAGCACACTGCCCTCGTACCCGTTCCGCACGCACGTGCAAAAAATATTAACAGAGAACTAGATTTCTCGTTTCTTTCGCTTCGCTCAGCCAACGAGAAATAAACATTTCTCTGCTCCAAATTTGTTTGCACGAGCATCAGCATGCACACCCAGCTCTATTACACACAGCAGCCATTTGAACATGCGGTGAATGCAGACCTGCTGCACAAGACGCACAAAGCATAGCCGGGTTTAGTACCCTATCCATGATAGGAGCAGGAGACTCGGTAGAGGTCGCCGAATACTTTGGCTAGTCACGATGTGCGCTGTCCCCGTCTACCCGGTGGCAGTTCGCGTCTCAACGGGCAGATCACTATCCCTCACCAGCAGCCACAGCAGCATCAACAACATGGCACCTGGTGCCCGGCACTTCGGATCCAGGATCCCAGCAGCTTAGCGTAGCACCCGGTGCTACCTGCAGATATAACATACAGCACACAAAGACACGCAGCACTTCCGCAGTAAATGTTCTTATATAAACTTTTGATGGTTGTATTGTATTGTATTCACAATTTATGAAATCAGACGCACAATATGACATCGGTCTAGAACTAGCCACACTGAATTATTATATCAATCAGAGTATGAATTATACAACATAGCTATGTCAAATATTGCTGCACTCCTCGACGTGTTCGTATCCTTCTTACATTGGCCGCCGATTTTGCTGGCCAGCGGCCGTCGGCTGCTGCGTGCACACTCTGACGAAATGCCCTGGCTGCCCACATCTGTGGCACACCGGAGGGGGCCGAAAGTTACCTGGCATATGCTGAATGGGACCTGGATGTGGACGAGGTGGGATCCCCATCCCCTGCCCTGCCCGAACATTAGCATCGACCGAACCTAGGCTACGCACACCTCCGGCCGCTTTCTTTTTCACCCCTTCTGCTTGGATTGCGGCCTGCAGCCGCTTCTGCTTTTTGGAGCCTGTCACCAGGTCCATGAGCAGGTTGCCTCCTTGGATTGCAGTCGCCACCTGGTGGCCATGGTTTTCAGCGACAACAAGCCACTCCTGCCTCTCTCTAAGTACACGCTCACCTTTTTTCGCTGCTCTTCTCCTTTTTCTCTTCGACTTCGACTTCATTGAGGCAACGATGTCCAGCAATTCCTCGTTCAATGCAAACTGTTCTGCATAGCTGGTCGTTTTCCAGTTCAGCTCCGTGGGTGCTCCGGACTTCCTTTTTTGCCTCGGCGAGCGGGATCTTGATCTCGACTCTGAGGAGGACGAGGACGAGGACGACGATGATCTTGCATCAGGGGAATTTCCCCCTCGTCTCCTTTCCAGCGACCTGCCTCGTTCTGCAAACCTTTCCATGCCTCTTTCCAGCATTCGGATCTTCATGCCCAAGAGCTCTTGCTCGCTCTCGAACTCCGTGGCTGCCTTGGACGCAGCAGCACCAGCCTGTTGAGGAGCTGCAGTTGGGGGTGCCGAGGGCTGGTGTTCCACTGCCGTTTCGTACTCGGACGGCGACGACGTGGTTCCGACCCTATCGGAGTCGGGAAACTCAAATACGGCTGAGGCACGAGCGCCTCCTCTCTTGCCTCTACCTCTACCACGACCAGAGTTCACAGTTTTTGCCTTCCGACCACTCATGTTGGCAACAGAAAAGAACAGCACCAGGCCGATCTACAAGACGGAGAAAAAAGTTTGGGCAGCTGCACACTTGGCAAGAAGAAAAACAATGACCTGCAGAATCACAGCAACAGCACTTTCAACCACAGCACACTGCCCTCGTACCCGTTCCGCACGCACGTGCAAAAAATATTAACAGAGAACTAGATTTCTCGTTTCTTTCGCTTCGCTCAGCCAACGAGAAATAAACATATCTCGAAGTTTTGGGCCTTTTTCCCCGTGATTCTTCACTTTGCGGCTCAACTATTCACAGCGGTGGCAAAATTTTGCCGTCACTGAATACTGGTGCCAGCGGCCTACAAGCAAACCAAAAATCAAATCAATGCGACCACTCACATCACAGCTGGGTCATGTTATAGAGAGGTACGTTGAAAGTGACACGTGGGCACAAATGGTCAAAAAGCGACAATTTCTCACCGTTCTGCCCGTTTGAAGCTCAAGAACTGACCATCGCCACCCTGATCTTGTTGTTTAGCTGGACACAGGGAAGTTGACGAAGAAAAAATGCCACATTTCAATAAACAACTTGGCCAGGGCTGCTGAAAGCTGAAACAAGCTATCTCGAAATTTTTGGCCTTTTTCCCCGTGATTCTTCACTTTGCGGCTAAACTATTCACAGCAGTGCCAAACCTTTGCCGTCACTGAATACGGGTGCCAGCGGCCTACAAGCAAACCAAAAATCAAATCAATGCGACCACTCACATCAGAGCTGGGTCATGTTATAGAGAGGTACGTTGAAAGTGACAAGTGGGCACAAATGGTCAAAAATCGACAATTTCTTGCCTTTCTGCCCGTTCGAAGCTCAAGAACTGACCATCGCCACCCTGATCTTGTTGTTTAGCTGGACATAGGGAAGTTGACGAAGAAAAAATGCCACATTTCAATAAACAACTTGCCCAGGGCTGCTCAAAGCTGAAACAAGCTATCTCGAAGTTTTGGGCCTTTTTCCCCGTGATTCTTCACTTTGCGGCTAAACTATTCACAGCAGTGCCAACATTTTGCCGTCACTGAATACGGATACCAGCGGCCTACAAGCAAACCAAAAATCAAATCAATGCGACCACTAACATCACAGCTGGGTCATGTTATAGAGAGGTACGTTGAAAGTGACACGTGGGCACAAATGGTCAAAAAGCGACAATTTCTCACCGTTCTGCCTGTTCGAAGCGCAAGAACTGACCATCGCCACCCTGATCTTGTCGTTTAGCTAGACATAGGGAAGTTGACGAAGAAAAAATGCCACATTTCAATAAACAACTTGGCCAGGGCTGCTCAAAGCTGAAATAAGCTATCTCGAAGTTTTGGGCCTTTTTGCCCGTGATTCTTCACTTTGCGGCTCAACTATTCAAAGCAGTGCCAACATTTTGCCGTCACTGAATACGGGTGCCAGCGAACTACAAGCAAACCAAAAATCAAATCAATGCGACCACTCACACCACAGCTGGGTCATGGTATAGAGAGGTACGTTGAAAGTGACATGTGGGCACAAATGGTCAAAAAGCGACAATTTCTCACCGTTCTGCCCGTTTGAAGCTCAAGAACTGACCATCGCCACCCTGATCTTGTTGTTTAGCTGGACACAGGGAAGTTGACGAAGAAAAAATGCCACATTTCAATAAACAACTTGGCCAGGGCTGCTGAAAGCTGAAACAAGCTATCTCGAAATTTTTGGCCTTTTTCCCCGTGATTCTTCACTTTGCGGCTAAACTATTCACAGCAGTGCCAAACCTTTGCCGTCACTGAATACGGGTGCCAGCGGCCTACAAGCAAACCAAAAATCAAATCAATGCGACCACTCACATCACAGCTGGGTCATGTTATAGAGAGGTACGTTGAAAGTGACACGTGGGCACAAATGGTCAAAAAGCGACAATTTCTCACCGTTCTGCCTGTTCGAAGCTCAAGAACTGACCATCGCCACCCTGATCTTGTTGTTTAGCTAGACATAGGGAAGTTGACGAAGAAAAAATGCCACATTTCAATAAACAACTTGGCCAGGGCTGCTCAAAGCTGAAATAAGCTATCTCGAAGTTTTGGGCCTTTTTGCCCGTGATTCTTCACTTTGCGGCTCAACTATTCACAGCAGTGCCAACATTTTGCCGTCACTGAATACGGGTGCCAGCGAACTACAAGCAAACCAAAAATCAAATCAATGCCACCACTTACATCAAAGCTGGGTCATGTTATAGAGAGGTACGTTGAAAGTGACACGTGGGCACAAATGGTCAAAAAGCGACAATTTCTCACCTTTCTGCCCGTTCGAAGCTCAAGAACTGACCATCGCCGCCCTGATCTTGTTGGTTAGCTGGACATAGGGAAGTTCACGAAGAAAAAATGCCACATTTCAATAAACAACTTGCCCAGGGCTGCTCAAAGCTGAAACAAGCTATCTCGAAGTTTTGGGCCTTTTTCCCCGTGATTCTTCACTTTGCGGCTCAACTATTCACAGCGGTGGCAAAATTTTGCCGTCACTGAATACGGGTGCCAGCGGCCTACAAGCAAACCAAAAATCAAATCAATGCGACCACTCACATCACAGCTGGGTCATGTTATAGAGAGGTACGTTGAAAGTGACACGTGGGCACAAATGGTCAAAAAGCGACAATTTCTCACCTTTCTGCCCGTTCCAAGCTCAAGAACTGACCATCGCCACCCTGATCTTGTCGTTTAGCTGGACATAGGGAAGTTGACGAAGAAAAAATGCCACATTTCAATAAACAACTTGCCCAGGGCTGCTGAAGGCTGAAACAAGCTATCACGAAGTTTTGGGCCTTTTTCCCCGTGATTCTTCACTTTGCGGCTAAACTATTCACAGCAGTGCCAACTTTTTGCCGTCACTGAATACGGATACCAGCGGCCTACAAGCAAACCAAAAATCAAATCAATGCGACCACTCAAATCACAGCTGGGTCATGTTATAGAGAGGTAAGTTGAAAGTGACACGTGGGCACAAATGGTCAAAAAGCGACAATTTCTTGCCTTTCTGCCCGTTCGAAGCTCAAGAACTGACCATCGCCACCCTGATCTTGTCGTTTAGCTGGACATAGGGAAGTTGACGAAGAAAAAATGCCACATTTCAATAAACAACTTGCCCAGGGCTGCTCAAAGCTGAAACAAGCTATCTCGAAGTTTTGGGCCTTTTTCCCCGTGATTCTTCACTTTGCGGCTAAACTATTAACAGCAGTGCCAACATTTTGCCGTCACTGAATACGGATAACAGCGGCCTACAAGCAAACCAAAAATCAAATCAATGCGACCACTCACATCACAGCTGGGTCATGTTATAGAGAGGTACGTTGAAAGTGACACGTGGGCACAAATGGTCAAAAAGCGACAATTTCTCACCGTTAGGGCTGTTCGATGCTCAAGAACTGACCATCGCCACCCTGATCTTGTTGTTGAGCTAGACATAGGGAAGTTGACGAAGAAAAAATGCCACATTTCAATAAACAACTTGCCCAGGGCTGCTCAAAGCTGAAACAAGCTATCTCGAAGTTTTGGGCCTTTTTGCCCGTGATTCTTCCCTTTGCGGCTCAACTATTCACAGCAGTGCCAAAATTTTGCCGTCACTGAATACGGGTGCCAGCGGACTACAAGCAAACCAAAAATGAAATCAATGCGACCACTCACATTAAAGCTGGGTCATGTTATAGAGAGGTACGTTGAAAGTGACACGGGGGCACAAATGGTCAAAAAGCGACAATTTCTCACATTTCTGCCCGTTCGAAGCTCAAGAACTGACCATCGCCACCCTGATCTTGTTGTTGAGCTTGACATAGGGAAGTTGACGAAGAAAAAATGCCACATTTCAATAAACAACTTGCCCAGGGCTGCTGAAAGCTGAAACAAGCTATCTCGAAGTTTTGGGCCTTTTTCCCCGTGATTCTTCACTTTGCGGCTAAACTATTCACAGCAGTGCCAAAATTTTCCCGTCACTGAATACGGGTGCCAGCGGCCTACAAGCAAACCAAAAATCAAATCAATGCGACCACTCACATCACAGCTGGGTCATGTTATAGAGAGGTACGTTGAAAGTGACACGTGGCACAAATGGTCAAAAAGCGACAATTTCTCATCGTTCTGCCTGTTCGAAGCTCAAGAACTGACCATCGCCACCCTGATCTTGTTGTTTAGCTAGACATAGGGAAGTTGACGAAGAAAAAATGCCACATTTCAATAAACAACTTGCCCAGGGCTGCTCAAAGCTGAAACAAGCTATCTCGAAGTTTTGGGCCTTTTTGCCCGTGATTCTTCACTTTGCGGCTCAACTATTCCCAGCAGTGCCAAAATTTTGCCGTCACTGAATACGGGTGCCAGCGGACTACAAGCAAACCAAAAATGAAATCAATGCGACCACTCACATTAAAGCTGGGTCATGTTATAGAGAGGTACGTTGAAAGTGACACGTGGGCACAAATGGTCAAAAAGCGACAATTTCTCAACTTTCTGCCCGTTCGAAGCTCAGGAACTGACCATCGCCACCCTGATCTTGTTGTTGAGCTGGACATAGGGAAGTTCACGAAGAAAAAATGCCACATTTCAATAAACAACTTGCCCAGGGCTGCTGAAAGCTGAAACAAGCTATCTCGAAGTTTTGGGCCTTTTTCCCCGTGATTCTTCACTTTGCGGCTAAACTATTCACAGCAGTGCCAAAATTTTGTAGTCACTGAATACGGGTGCCAGCGGCCTACAAGCAAACCAAAAATCAAATCAATGCCACCACTCACATCACAGCTGGGTCATGTTATAGAGAGGTACGTTGAAAGTGACACGTGAGCACAAATGGTCAAAAAGCGACAATTTCTCACCGTTCTGCAGGTTCGAAGCTCAAGAACTGACCATCGCCACCCTGATCTTGTTGTTTAGCTAGACATAGGGAAGTTGACGAAGAAAAAATGCCACATTTCAATAAACAACTTGCCCAGGGCTGCTCAAAGCTGAAACAAGCTATCTCGAAGTTTTGGGCCTTTTTGCCCGTGATTCTTCACTTTGCGGTTTAACTATTCCCAGCAGTGCCAAAATTTTGCCGTCTCTGAATACGGGTGCCAGCGGACTACAAGCAAACCAAAAATGAAATCAATGCGACCACTCACATTAAAGCTGGGTCATGTTATAGAGAGGTACGTTGAAAGTGACACGTGGGCACAAATGGTCAAAAACCGACAATTTCTCAACTTTCTGCCCGTTCGAAGCTCAGGAACTGACCATCGCCACCCTGATCTTGTTGTTGAGCTGGACATAGGGAAGTTCACGAAGAAAAAATGCCACATTTCAATAAACAACTTGCCCAGGGCTGCTGAAAGCTGAAACAAGCTATCTCGAAGTTTTGGGCCTTTTTCCCCGTGATTCTTCACTTTGCGGCTCAACTATTCACAGCAGTGCCAAAATTTTGCCGTCACTGAATACGGGTGCCAGCGGCCTACAAGCAAACCAAAAATGAAATCAATGCGACCACTCACATCACAGCTGGGTCATGTTATAGAGAGGTACGTTGAAAGTGACACGTGGGCCCAAATGGTCAAAAAACGACAATTTTTCACCTTTCTGCCCGTTCGAAGCTCAAGAACTAACCATCGCCACCCTGATCTTGTCGTTTAGCTGGACATAGGGAAGTTGACGAAGAAAAAATGCCACATTTCAATAAACAACTTGCCCAGGGCTGCTCAAAGCTGAAACAAGCTATCTCGAAGTTTTGGGCCTTTTTCCCCGTGATTTTTCACTTTGCGGCTAAACTATTCACAGCAGTGCCAACATTTTGCCGTCACTGAATACGGATACCAGCGGCCTACAAGCAAACCAAAAATCAAATCAATGCGACCACTCACACCACAGCTGGGTCATGTTATAGAGAGGTACGTTGAAAGTGACATGTGGGCACAAATGGTCAAAAAGCGACAATTTCTCACCTTTCTGCCCGTTCGAAGCTCAAGAACTGACCATCGCCACCCTGATCTTGTTGTTTAGCTGGATATAGGGAAGTTGACGAAGAAAAAAATGCCACATTTCAATAAACAACTTGCCCAGGGCTGCTCAAAGCTGAAACAAGCTATCCCGAAGTTTTGGGCCTTTTTCCCCGTGATTCTTCACTTTGCGGCTAAACAATTCCAAGCAGTGCCAAAATTTTGGCGTCACTTAATACGGGTGCCAGCGGCCTACAAGCAAACCAAAAATCAAATCAATGCGACCACTCACATCACAGCTGGGTCATGATATGGAAAGGTACGTTAAAAGTGACAAGTGGGCACAAATGGTCAAAAAGCGACAATTTCTCACCTTTCTGCCAGTTCTACGCTCAAGAACTGACCATCGCCACCCTGATCATGTTGTTTAGCTGGACATAGGGAAGTTGACGAAGAAAAAAATGCCACATTTCAATAAACAACTTGCCCAGGGCTGCTCAAAGCTGAAACAAGCTATCTCGAAGTTTTGGGCCTTTTTCCCCGTGATTCTTCACTTTGCGGCTAAACTATTCCCAGCAGTGCCAAAATTTTGCCGTCACTGAATACGGGTGCCAGCGGCCTACAAGCAAACCAAAAATCAAATCAATGCGACCACTCACATCAAAGCTGGGTCATGTTATAGAGAGGTACGTTGAAAGTGACACGTGGGCACAAATGGTCAAAAAGCGACAATTTCTCACCTTTCTGCCCGTTCAAAGCTCAAGAACTGACCATCGCCACCCTGATCTTGTTGTTTAGCTGGACATAGGGAAGTTGACGAAGAAAAAAATGCCACATTTCAATAAACAACTTGCCCAGCGCTGCTCAAAGCTGAAACAAGCTATCTCGAAGTTTTGGGCCTTTTTGCCCGTGATTCTTCACTTTGCGGCTAAACTTTTCACAGCAGTGCCAACATTTTAGCGTCACTAAATACGGGTGCAAGCGGCCTACAAGCAAACCAAAAATCAAATCAATGCGACCACTCACATCACAGCTGGGTCATGTTATAGAGAGGTACGTTGAAAGTGACACGTGGGCACAAATGGTCAAAAAGCGACAATTTCTCACCTTTCTGCCTGTTCGAAGCTCAAGAACTGACCATCGCCAACCTGATCTTGTTGTTTAGCTGGACATAGGGAAGTTCACGAAGAAAAAATGCCACATTTCAATAAACAACTTGCCCAGGGCTGCTCAAAGCTGAAACAAGCTACCCCGAAGTTTCGGGCCTTTTTCCTCGTGATTCTTCACTTTGCGGCTAAACTATTCCCAGCAGTGCCAACATTTTGGCCTTAATGAATACGGGTACCAGCGGCCTACAAGCAAACCAAAAATCAAATCAATGAGACCACTCACATCACAGCTGGGTCATGTTATAGAGAGGTACGTTGAAAGTGACACGTGGGCCCAAATGGTCAAAAAACGACAATTTTTCACCTTTCTGCCCGTTCGAAGCTCAAGAACTAACCATCGCCACCCTGATCTTGTCGTTTAGCTGGACATAGGGAAGTTGACGAAGAAAAAATGCCACATTTCAATAAACAACTTGCCCAGGGCTGCTCAAAGCTGAAACAAGCTATCTCGAAGTTTTGGGCCTTTTTCCCCGTGATTTTTCACTTTGCGGCTAAACTATTCACAGCAGTGCCAACATTTTGCCGTCACTGAATACGGATACCAGCGGCCTACAAGCAAACCAAAAATCAAATCAATGCGACCACTCACACCACAGCTGGGTCATGTTATAGAGAGGTACGTTGAAAGTGACATGTGGGCACAAATGGTCAAAAAGCGACAATTTCTCACCTTTCTGCCCGTTCGAAGCTCAAGAACTGACCATCGCCACCCTGATCTTGTTGTTTAGCTGGATATAGGGAAGTTGACGAAGAAAAAAATGCCACATTTCAATAAACAACTTGCCCAGGGCTGCTCAAAGCTGAAACAAGCTATCCCGAAGTTTTGGGCCTTTTTCCCCGTGATTCTTCACTTTGCGGCTAAACAATTCCAAGCAGTGCCAAAATTTTGGCGTCACTTAATACGGGTGCCAGCGGCCTACAAGCAAACCAAAAATCAAATCAATGCGACCACTCACATCACAGCTGGGTCATGATATGGAAAGGTACGTTAAAAGTGACAAGTGGGCACAAATGGTCAAAAAGCGACAATTTCTCACCTTTCTGCCAGTTCTACGCTCAAGAACTGACCATCGCCACCCTGATCATGTTGTTTAGCTGGACATAGGGAAGTTGACGAAGAAAAAAATGCCACATTTCAATAAACAACTTGCCCAGGGCTGCTCAAAGCTGAAACAAGCTATCTCGAAGTTTTGGGCCTTTTTCCCCGTGATTCTTCACTTTGCGGCTAAACTATTCCCAGCAGTGCCAAAATTTTGCCGTCACTGAATACGGGTGCCAGCGGCCTACAAGCAAACCAAAAATCAAATCAATGCGACCACTCACATCAAAGCCGGGTCATGTTATAGAGAGGTACGTTGAAAGTGACACGTGGGCACAAATGGTCAAAAAGCGACAATTTCTCACCTTTCTGCCCGTTCAAAGCTCAAGAACTGACCATCGCCACCCTGATCTTGTTGTTTAGCTGGACATAGGGAAGTTGACGAAGAAAAAAATGCCACATTTCAATAAACAACTTGCCCAGCGCTGCTCAAAGCTGAAACAAGCTATCTCGAAGTTTTGGGCCTTTTTGCCCGTGATTCTTCACTTTGCGGCTAAACTTTTCACAGCAGTGCCAACATTTTAGCGTCACTAAATACGGGTGCAAGCGGCCTACAAGCAAACCAAAAATCAAATCAATGCGACCACTCACATCACAGCTGGGTCATGTTATAGAGAGGTACGTTGAAAGTGACACGTGGGCACAAATGGTCAAAAAGCGACAATTTCTCACCTTTCTGCCTGTTCGAAGCTCAAGAACTGACCATCGCCAACCTGATCTTGTTGTTTAGCTGGACATAGGGAAGTTCACGAAGAAAAAATGCCACATTTCAATAAACAACTTGCCCAGGGCTGCTCAAAGCTGAAACAAGCTACCCCGAAGTTTCGGGCCTTTTTCCTCGTGATTCTTCACTTTGCGGCTAAACTATTCCCAGCAGTGCCAACATTTTGGCCTTAATGAATACGGGTACCAGCGGCCTACAAGCAAACCAAAAATCAAATCAATGAGACCACTCACATCACAGCTGGGTCATGTTATAGAGAGGTACGTTGAAAGTGACACGTGGGCACAAATGGTCAAAAAGCGACAATTTCTCACCTTTCTGCCCGTTCGAAGCTCAAGAACTGACCATCGCCACCCTGATCTTGTTGTTTAGCTGGACATAGGGAAATGTACGAAGAAAAAATGCCACATTTCAATAAACAACTTGCCCAGGGTTGCTGAAAGCTGAAACAAGCTATCTCGAAGTTTTTGGCCTTTTTCCCCGTGATTCTTCACTTTGCGGCTAAACTATTCACAGCAGTGCCAACATTTTGCCGTCACTGAATACGGATACCAGCGGCCTACAAGCAAACCAAAAATCAAATCAATGCGACCACTCACATCACAGCTGGGTCATGTTATATAACAGGTACGTTGAAAGTGACACGTGGGCACAAATGGTCAAAAAGCGCCAATTTCTCACCGTTCTGCCTGTTCGAAGCTCAAGAACTGACCATCGCCACCCTGATCTTGTTGTTTAGCTAGACATAGGGAAGTTGACGAAGAAAAAATGCCACATTTCAATAAACAACTTGGCCAGGGCTGCTCAAAGCTGAAACAAGCTATCTCGAAGTTTTGGGCCTTTTTGCCCGTGATTCTTCACTTTGCGGCTCAACTATTCACAGCAGTGCCAAAATTTTGCCGTCACTGAATACGGGTGCCAGCGGACTACAAGCAAACCAAAAATCAAATCAATGCGACCACTCACATCAAAGCTGGGTCATGTTATAGAGAGGTACGTTGAAAGTGACACGTGGGCACAAATGGTGAAAAAGCGACAATTTCTCACCTTTCTGCCTGTTCGATGCTCAAGAACTGACCATCGCCACCCTGATCTTGTTGCTTAGCTGGACATAGGGAAGTTGACGAAGAAAAAATGCCACATTTCAATAAACAACTTGCCCAGGGCTGCTGAAGGCTGAAACAAGCTATCTCGAAGTTTTGGGCCTTTTTCCCCGTGATTCTTCACTTTGCGGCTAAACTATTCACAGCAGTGCCAACTTTTTGCCGTCACTGAATACGGATACCAGCGGCCTACAAGCAAACCAAAAATCAAATCAATGCGACCACTCAAATCACAGCTGGGTCATGTTATAGAGAGGTAAGTTGAAAGTGACACGTGGGCACAAATGGTCAAAAAGCGACAATTTCTTGCCTTTCTGCCCGTTCGAAGCTCAAGAACTGACCATCGCCACCCTGATCTTGTCGTTTAGCTGGACATAGGGAAGTTGACGAAGAAAAAATGCCACATTTCAATAAACAACTTGCCCAGGGCTGCTCAAAGCTGAAACAAGCTATCTCGAAGTTTTGGGCCTTTTTCCCCGTGATTCTTCACTTTGCGGCTAAACTATTCACAGCAGTGCCAAAATTTTGCCGTCACTGAATACGGGTGCCAGCGGCCTACAAGCAAACCAAAAATCAAATCAATGCGACCACTCACATCACAGCTGGGTCATGTTATAGAGAGGTACGTTGAAAGTGACACGTGGCACAAATGGTCAAAAAGCGACAATTTCTCACCGTTCTGCCTGTTCGAAGCTCAAGAACTGACCATCGCCACCCTGATCTTGTTGTTTAGCTAGACATAGGGAAGTTGACGAAGAAAAAATGCCACATTTCAATAAACAACTTGCCCAGGGCTGCTCAAAGCTGAAACAAGCTATCTCGAAGTTTTGGGCCTTTTTGCCCGTGATTCTTCACTTTGCGGCTCAACTATTCCCAGCAGTGCCAAAATTTGCCGTCACTGAATACGGGTGCCAGCGGACTACAAGCAAACCAAAAATGAAATCAATGCGACCACTCACATTAAAGCTGGGTCATGTTATAGAGAGGTACGTTGAAAGTGACACGTGGGCACAAATGGTCAAAAAGCGACAATTTCTCAACTTTCTGCCCGTTCGAAGCTCAGGAACTGACCATCGCCACCCTGATCTTGTTGTTGAGCTGGACATAGGGAAGTTCACGAAGAAAAAATGCCACATTTCAATAAACAACTTGCCCAGGGCTGCTGAAAGCTGAAACAAGCTATCTCGAAGTTTTGGGCCTTTTTCCCCGTGATTCTTCACTTTGCGGCTCAACTATTCACAGCAGTGCCAAAATTTTGCCGTCACTGAATACGGGTGCCAGCGGCCTACAAGCAAACCAAAAATCAAATCAATGCCACCACTCACATCACAGCTGGGTCATGTTATAGAGAGGTACGTTGAAAGTGACACGTGGGCACAAATGGTCAAAAAGCGACAATTTCTCACCGTTCTGCCTGTTCGAAGCTCAAGAACTGACCATCGCCACCCTGATCTTGTTGTTTAGCTAGACATAGGGAAGTTGACGAAGAAAAAATGCCACATTTCAATAAACAACTTGCCCAGGGCTGCTCAAAGCTGAAACAAGCTATCTCGAAGTTTTGGGGCTTTTTGCCCGTGATTCTTCACTTTGCGGCTCAACTATTCCCAGCAGTGCCAAAATTTTGCCGTCACTGAATACGGGTGCCAGCGGCCTACAAGCAAACCAAAAATCAAATCAATGCGACCAATCACATCACAGCTGGGTCATGTTATAGAGAGGTACGTTGAAAGTGACAAGTGGGCTCAAATGGTCAAAAAGCGACAATTTCTTGCCTTTCTGCCCGTTCGAAGCTCAAGAACTGACCATCGCCACCCTTATCTTGTCGATTAGCTGGACATAGGGAAGTTGACGAAGAAAAAATGCCACATTTCAATAAACAACTTGCCCAGGGCTGCTCAAAGCTGAAACAAGCTATCTCGAAGTTTTTGGCCTTTTTCCCCGTGATTCTTCACTTTGCGGCTCAACTATTCACAGCAGTGCCAAAATTTTGCCGTCACTGAATACGGGTGCCAGCGGCCTACAAGCAAACCAAAAATGAAATCAATGCGACCACTCACATCACAGGTGGGTCATGTTATAGAGAGGTACGTTGAAAGTGACACGTGGGCCCAAATGGTCAAAAAACGACAATTTTTCACCTTTCTGCCCGTTCGAAGCTCAAGAACTAACCATCGCCACCCTGATCTTGTCGTTTAGCTGGACATAGGGAAGTTGACGAAGAAAAAATGCCACATTTCAATAAACAACTTGCCCAGGGCTGCTCAAAGCTGAAACAAGCTATCTCGAAGTTTTGGGCCTTTTTCCCCGTGATTTTTCACTTTGCGGCTAAACTATTCACAGCAGTGCCAACATTTTGCCGTCACTGAATACGGATACCAGCGGCCTACAAGCAAGCCAAAAATCAAATCAATGCGACCACTCACACCACAGCTGGGTCATGTTATAGAGAGGTACGTTGAAAGTGACATGTGGGCACAAATGGTCAAAAAGCGACAATTTCTCACCTTTCTGCCCGTTCGAAGCTCAAGAACTGACCATCGCCACCCTGATCTTGTTGTTTAGCTGGACATAGGGAAGTTGACGAAGAAAAAAATGCCACATTTCAATAAACAACTTGCCCAGGGCTGCTCAAAGCTGAAACAAGCTATCCCGAAGTTTTGGGCCTTTTTCCCCGTGATTCTTCACTTTGCGGCTAAACAATTCCCAGCAGTGCCAAAATTTTGGCGTCACTTAATACGGGTGCCAGCGGCCTACAAGCAAACCAAAAATCAAATCAATGCGACCACTCACATCACAGCTGGGTCATGTTTTAGAGAGGTACGTTGAAAGTGACACGTGGGCACAAATGGTCAAAAAGCGACAATTTCTCACCTTTCTGCCAGTTCTACGCTCAAGAACTGACCATCGCCACCCTGATCATGTTGTTTAGCTGGACATAGGGAAGTTGACGAAGAAAAAAATGCCACATTTCAATAAACAACTTGCCCAGGGCTGCTCAAAGCTGAAACAAGCTATCTCGAAGTTTTGGGCCTTTTTCCCCGTGATTCTTCACTTTGCGGCTAAACTATTCCCAGCAGTGCCAAAATTTTGCCGTCACTGAATACGGGTGCCAGCGGCCTACAAGCAAACCAAAAATCAAATCAATGCGACCACTCACATCAAAGCTGGGTCATGTTATAGAGAGGTACGTTGAAAGTGACACGTGGGCACAAATGATCAAAAAGCGACAATTTCTCACCTTTCTGCCCGTTCAAAGCTCAAGAACTGACCATCGCCACCCTGATCTTGTTGTTTAGCTGGACATAGGGAAGTTGACGAAGAAAAAAATGCCACGTTTCAATAAACAACTTGCCCAGCGCTGCTCAAAGCTGAAACAAGCTATCTCGAAGTTTTGGGCCTTTTGCCCGTGATTCTTCACTTTGCGGCTAAACTTTTCACAGCAGTGCCAACATTTTGGCGTCACTAAATACGGGAGCCAGCGGCCTACAAGCAAACCAAAAATCAAAACAATGCGACCACTCACATCACAGCTGGGTTATGATAAGGAAAGGTACGTTGAAAGTGAAACGTGGGCACAAATGGTCAAAAAGCGACAATTTCTCACCTTTCTGCCCGTTCGAAGCTCAAGAACTGACCATCGCCACCCTGATCTTGTTGTTTAGCTGGACATAGTGAAGTGCACGAAAAAAATGCCACATTTCAATAAACAACTTGCCCAGGGCTGCTCAAAGCTGAAACAAGCTATTTCGAAGTTTTGGGCCTTTTTCCCCGTGATTCTTCACTTTGCGGCTAAACTATTCACAGCAGTGCCAACATTTTGTAGTCACTGAATACGGATACCAGCGACCTACAAGCAAACCAAAAATCAAATCAATGCGACCACTCACATCAAAGCTAGGTCATGTTATAGAGAGGTACGTTGAAAGTGACACGTGGGCACAAATGGTCAAAAAGCGACAATTTCTCACCTTTCTGCCCGTTCGAACCTCAAGAACTGACCATCGCCACCCTGATCTTGTTGTTTAGCTAGACATAGGGAAGTTGACGAAGAAAAAATGCCACATTTCAATAAACAACTTGCCCAGGGCTGCTCGAAGCTGAAACAAGCTATCTCGAAGTTTTGGGGCTTTTTGCCCGTGATTCTTCACTTTGCGGCTCAACTATTCCCAGCAGTGCCAAAATTTTGCCGTCACTGAATACGGGTGCCAGCAGCCTACAAGCAGACCAAAAATAAAATCAATGCGACCACTCACATCAAAGCTGGGTCATGTTATAGAGAGGTACGTTGAAAGTGACACGTGGGCACAAATGGTCAAAAAGCGACAATTTCTCACCTTTCTGCCCGTTCGAAGCTCAAGAACTGACCATCGCCACCCTGATCTTGTTGTTTAGCTGGACATAGGGAAGTTCACGAAGAAAAAATGTCACATTTCAATAAACAACTTGCCCAGGGCTGCTCAAAGCTGAAACAAGCTATCCCGAAGTTTTGGGCCTTTTTCCCCGTGATTCTTCACTTTGCGGCTTAACTATTCCCAGAAGTGCCAAAATTTTGGCCTCACTGAATACGGATACCAGCGGCCTACAAGCAAACCAAAAATCAAATCAATGCGACCCCTCACATCAAAGCTGGGTCATGTTATAGAGAGGTACGTTGAAAGTGACACGTGGGCACAAATGGTCAAAAAGCGACAATTTCTCACCTTTCTGCCCGTTCGAAGCTCAAGAACTGACCATCGCCACCCTGATCTTGTTGTTTAGCTGGACATGGGGAAGTTCAAGAAGAAAAAATGCCACATTTCAATAAACAACTTGCCCAGGGCTGCTGAAAGCTGAAACTAGCTATCTCGAAGTTTTGGGCCTTTTCCCCGTGATTCTTCACTTTGCGGCTAAACTATTCCCAGCAGTGCCAAGATTTTGCCGTCATTGAATACGGATACCAGCGGCCTACAAGCAAACCAAAAATCAAAACAATGCGACCACTCACATCACAGCTGGGTTATGATAAGGAAAGGTACGTTGAAAGTGACACGTGGGCACAAATGGTCAAAAAGCGACAATTTCTCACCTTTCTGCCCGTTCGAAGCTCAAGAACTGACCATCGCCACCCTGATCTTGTAGTTTAGCTGGACATAGGGAAGTTGACGAAGAAAAAATGCCACATTTCAATAAACAACTTGCCCAGGGCTGCTGAAAGCTGAAACTAGCTATCTCGAAGTTTTGGGCCTTTTCCCCGTGATTCTTCACTTTGCGGCTAAACTATTCCCAGCAGTGCCAAGATTTTGCCGTCATTGAATACGGATACCAGCGGCCTACAAGCAAACCAAAAATCAAATCAATGCGACCACTCACATCACAGCTGGGTCATGTTATAGAGAGGTACGTTGAAAGTGACACGTGGGCACAACTGGTCAAAAAGCGACAATTTCTCACCGTTCTGCCTGTTCGAAGCTCAGGAACTGACCATCGCCACCCTGATCTTGTTGTTTAGCTAGACATAGGGAAGTTGACGAAGAAAAAATGCCACATTTCAATAAACAACTTGCCCAGGGCTGCTGAAAGCTGAAACAAGCTATCTCGAAGTTTTGGGCCTTTTTCCCCGTGATTCTTCACTTTGCGGCTAAACTATTCGCAGCAGTGCCAACATTTTGCCGTCACTGAATACGGATACCAGCGGCCTACAAGCAAACCAAAAATCAAATCAATGCGACCACTCACATCACAGCTGGGTCATGTTATAGAGAGGTACGTTGAAAGTGACACGTGGGCACAAATGGTCAAAAAGCGACAATTTCTCACCGTTCTGCCCGTTCGAAGCTCAAGAACTGACCATCGTCACCCTGATCTTGTTGTTTAGCTAGACATAGGGAAGTTGACGAAGAAAAAATGCCACATTTCAATAAACAACTTGCCCAGGGCTGCTCAAAGCTGAAACAAGCTATCTCGAAGTTTTGGGCCTTTTTCCCCGTGATTCTTCACTTTGCGGCTAAACTATTCACAGCAGTGCCAAAATTTTGCCGTCGCTGAATACGGGTGCCAGCGGCCTACAAGCAAACCAAAAATGAAATCAATGCGACCACTCACATCAAAGCTGGGTCATGTTATAGAGAGGTACGTTGAAAGTGACACGTGGGCACAAATGGTTAAAAAGCGACAATTTCTCACCTTTCTGCCCATTCGAACCTCAAGAACTGACCATCGCCACCCTGATCTTGTTGTTTAGCTGGACATAGTAAAGTTGACGAAGAAAAAATGCCACATTTCAATAAACAACTTGCCCAGGGCTGCTCAAAGCTGAAAACAAGCTATCTCGAAGTTTTGGGCCTTTTTGCCCGTGATTCTTCACTTTGCGACTGAACGATTCACAGCAGCGCCAAAATTTTGGCGTCAATGAATACGGGTGCCAGCGGCCTACAAGCAAACCAAAAATCAAATCAATGCGACCACTCACATCACAGCTGAGTCATGTTATGGAGAGGTACGTTGAAAGTGACACGTGGGCACAAATGATCAAAAAGCAACAATTTTTCGCCCTTCTGCCCGTTCAAAGCTCAAGAACTGACCATCGCCACCCTGATCTTGTTGTTTAGCTGGACATAGGGAAGTTGACGAAGAAAAAATGCCACATTTCAATAAACAACTTGCCCAGGTCTGCTGAAAGCTGAAACAAGCTATCTCGAAGTTTTGGGCCTTTTTGCCCGTGATTCTTCACTTTGCGGCTCAACTATTCACAGCAGTGCCAAAATTTTGGCGTCACTGATTACGGGTGCCAGCAGCCTACAAGCAGACCAAAAATAAAATCAATGCGACCACTCACATCAAAGCTGGGTCATGTTATAGAGAGGTACGTTGAAAGTGACACGTGGGCACAAATGGTCAAAAAGCGACAATTTCTCACCTTTCTGCCCGTTCGAAGCTCAAGAACTGACCATCGCCACCCTGATCTTGTTGTTTAGCTGGACATAGGGAAATTGACGAAGAAAAAATGCCACATTTCAATAAACAACTTGCCCAGGGCTGCTCAAAGCTGAAACAAGCTATCTCGAAGTTTTGGGCCTTTTTCCCCGTGATTCTTCACTTTGCGGCTAAACTATTCACAGCAGTGCCAACATTTTGCCGTCACTGAATACGGGTGCCAGCGGCCTACAAGCAAACCAAAAATCAAATCAATGCGACCACTCACATCACAGCTGGGTCATGTTATAGAGAGGTACGTTGAAAGTGACAAGTGGGCACAAATGGTCAAAAAGCGACAATTTCTTGCCTTTCTGCCCGTTCAAAGCTCAAGAACTGACCATCGCCACTCTGATCTTGTCGTTTAGCTGGACATAGGGAAGTTGACGAAGAAAAAATGCCACATTTCAATAAACAACTTGCCCAGGGCTGCTGAAAGCTGAAACAAGCTATCTCGAAGTTTTGGGCCTTTTTCCCCGTGATTCTTCACTTTGCGGCTAAACTATTCACAGCAGTGCCAACATTTTGCCGTCACTGAATACGGACACCAGCGGCCTACAAGCCAACCAAAAATAAAATCAATGCGACCACTCACATTACAGCTGGGTCATGTTATAGAGAGGTACGTTGAAAGTGACACGTGGGCACAAATGGTCAAAAAGCGACAATTTCTCACCCTTCTGCCCGTTCAAAGCTCAAGAACTGACCATCGCCACCCTGATCTTGTTGTTTAGCTGGACATAGGGAAGTTGACGAAGAAAAAATGCCACATTTCAATAAACAACTTGCCCAGGGCTGCTCAAAGCTGAAACAAGCTATCTCGAAGTTTTGGGCCTTTTTCCCCGTGATTCTTCACTTTGCCGCTAAACTATTCACAGCAGTGCCAAAATTTTGCCGTCACTGAATACGGGTGCCAGCGGCCTACAAGCAAACCAAAAATCAAATCAATGCGACCACTCACATCAAAGCTGGGTCATGTTATAGAGAGGTACGTTGAAAGTGACACGTGGGCACAAATGGTCAAAAAGCTACAATTTTTCGCCCTTCTGCCCGTTCAAAGCTCAAGAACTGACCATCGCCACCCTGATCTTGTTGTTTAGCTGGACATAGGGAAGTTGACGAAGAAAAAATGCCACATTTCAATAAACAACTTGCCCAGGGCTGCTCAAAGCTGAAACAAGCTATCTCGAAGTTTTGGGCCTTTTTGCCCGTGATTCTTCACTTTGCGGCTCAACTATTCACAGCAGTGCCAAAATTTTGGCGTCACTGATTACGGGTGCCAGCAGCCTACAAGCAGACCAAAAATAAAATCAATGCGACCACTCACATCAAAGCTGGGTCATGTTATAGAGAGGTACGTTGAAAGTGACACGTGGGCACAAATGGTCAAAAAGCGACAATTTCTCACCTTTCTGCCCGTTCGAAGCTCAAGAACTGACCATCGCCACCCTGATCTTGTTGTTTAGCTGGACATAGGGAAATTGACGAAGAAAAAATGCCACATTTCAATAAACAACTTGCCCAGGGCTGCTCAAAGCTGAAACAAGCTATCTCGAAGTTTTGGGCCTTTTTCCCCGTGATTCTTCACTTTGCGGCTAAACTATTCACAGCAGTGCCAACATTTTGCCGTCACTGAATACGGGTGCCAGCGGCCTACAAGCAAACCAAAAATCAAATCAATGCGACCACTCACATCACAGCTGGGTCATGTTATAGAGAGGTACGTTGAAAGTGACAAGTGGGCACAAATGGTCAAAAAGCGACAATTTCTTGCCTTTCTGCCCGTTCAAAGCTCAAGAACTGACCATCGCCACCCTGATCTTGTCGTTTAGCTGGACATAGGGAAGTTGACGAAGAAAAAATGCCACATTTCAATAAACAACTTGCCCAGGGATGCTGAAAGCTGAAACAAGCTATCTCGAAGTTTTGGGCCTTTTTCCCCGTGATTCTTCACTTTGCGGCTAAACTTTTCACAGCAGTGCCAACATTTTGCCGTCACTGAATACGGATACCAGCGGCCTACAAGCCAACCAAAAATAAAATCAATGCGACCACTCAAATCACAGCTGGGTCATGTTATAGAGAGGTACGTTGAAAGTGACACGTGGGCACAAATGGTCAAAAAGCGACAATTTCTCACCCTTCTGCCCGTTCAAAGCTCAAGAACTGACCATCGCCACCCTGATCTTGTTTTTTAGCTGGACATAGGGAAGTTGACGAAGAAAAAATGCCACATTTCAATAAACAACTTGCCCAGGGCTGCTCAAAGCTGAAACAAGCTATCTCGAAGTTTTGGGCCTTTTTGCCCGTGATTCTTCACTTTGCCGCTAAACTATTCACAGCAGTGCCAAAATTTTGCCGTCACTGAATACGGGTGCCAGCGGCCTACAAGCAAACCAAAAATCAAATCAATGCGACCACTCACATCAAAGCTGGGTCATGTTATAGAGAGGTACGTTGAAAGTGACACGTGGGCACAAATGGTCAAAAAGCGACAATTTCTCACCTTTCTGCCCGTTCGAAGCTCAAGAACTGACCATCGCCACCCTGATCTTGTTGTTTAGCTGGACATAGGGAAGTTGACGAAGAAAAAATGCCACATTTCAATAAACAACTTGCCCAGGGCTGCTGAAAGCTGAAACTAGCTATCTCGAAGTTTTGGGCCTTTTCCCCGTGATTCTTCACTTTGCGGCTAAACTATTCCCAGCAGTGCCAAGATTTTGCCGTCATTGAATACGGATACCAGCGGCCTACAAGCAAACCAAAAATCAAATCAATGCGACCACTCACATCACAGCTGGGTCATGTTATAGAGAGGTACGTTGAAAGTGACACGTGGGCACAAATGGTCAAAAAGCGACAATTTCTCACCGTTCTGCCTGTTCGAAGCTCAAGAACTGACCATCGTCACCCTGATCTTGTTGTTTGGCTAGACATAGGGAAGTTGACGAAGAAAAAATGCCACATTTCAATAAACAACTTGCCCAGGGCTGCTCAAAGCTGAAACAAGCTATCTCGAAGTTTTGGGCCTTTTTGCCCGTGATTCTTCACTTTGCGGCTAAACTATTCCCAGCAGTGCCAAGATTTTGCCGTCACTGAATACGGATACCAGCGGCCTTCAAGCAAACCAAAAATCAAATCAATGCGAACACTCACATCACAGCTAGGTCATGTTATAGAGAGGTACGTTGAAAGTGACACGTGGGCACAAATGGTCAAAAAGCGACAATTTCTCACCGTTCTGCCTGTTCGAAGCTCAAGAACTGCCCATCGCCACCCTGATCTTGTTGTTTAGCTAGACATAGGGAAGTTGACGAAGAAAAAATGCCACATTTCAATAAACAACTTGCCCAGGGCTGCTCAAAGCTGAAACAAGCTATCTCGAAGTTTTGGGCCTTTTTGCCCGTGATTCTTCACTTTGCGGCTAAACTATTCACAGCAGTGCCAAAATTTTGCCGTCACTGAATACGGGTGCCAGCGGCCTACAAGCAAACCAAAAATCAAATCAATGCGACCACTCACATCAAAGCTGGGTCATGTTATAGAGAGGTACGTTGAAAGTGACACGTGGGCACAAATGGTCAAAAAGCGACAATTTCTCACCTTTCTGCCCATTCGAAGCTCAAGAACTGACCATCGCCACCCTGATCTTGTTGTTTAGCTGGACATAGGGAAGTTGACGAAGAAAAAATGCCACATTTCAATAAACAACTTGCCCAGGGCTGCTGAAAGCTGAAACAAGCTATCTCGAAGTTTTGGGCCTTTTTCCCCGTGATTCTTCACTTTGCGGCTAAACTATTCTCAGCAGTGCCAAAATTTTGCCGTCACTAAATACGGATACCAGCGGCCTACAAGCAAACCAAAAATCAAATCAATGCGACCACTCACATCACAGCTGGGTCATGTTCTAGAGAGGTACGTTGAAAGTGACACGTGGGCACAAATGGTCAAAAAGCGACAATTTCTCACCGTTCTGCCTGTTCGAAGCTCAAGAACTGACCATCGCCACCCTGATCTTGTTGTTTAGCTAGACATAGGGAAGTTGACGAAGAAAAAATGCCACATTTCAATAAACAACTTGCCCAGGGCTGCTCAAAGCTGAAACAAGCTATCTCGAAGTTTTGGGCCTTTTTGCCCGTGATTCTTCACTTTGCGGCTAAACTATTCCCAGCAGTGCCAAGATTTTGCCGTCACTGAATACGGATACCAGCGGCCTACAAGCAAACCAAAAATCAGATCAATGCGAACACTCACATCACAGCTAGGTCATGTTATAGAGAGGTACGTTGAAAGTGACACGTGGGCACAAATGGTCAAAAAGCGACAATTTCTCACCGTTCTGCCTGTTCGAAGCTCAAGAACTGCCCATCGCCACCCTGATCTTGTTGTTTAGCTAGACATAGGGAAGTTCACGAAGAAAAAATGCCACATTTCAATAAACAACTTGCCCAGGGCTGCTCAAAGCTGAAACAAGCTATCTCGAAGTTTTGGGCCTTTTTGCCCGTGATTCTTCACTTTGCGGCTAAACTATTCACAGCAGTGCCAAAATTTTGCCGTCACTGAATACGGGTGCCAGCGGCCTACAAGCAAACCAAAAATCAAATCAATGCGACCACTCACATCAAAGCTGGGTCATGTTATAGAGAGGTACGTTGAAAGTGACACGTGGGCACAAATGGTCAAAAAGCGACAATTTCTCACCTTTCTGCCCATTCGAAGCTCAACAACTGACCATCGCCACCCTGATCTTGTTGTTTAGCTAGACATAGGGAAGTGTACGAAGAAAAAATGCCACATTTCAATAAACAACTTACCCAGGGCTGCTCAAAGCTGAAACAAGCTATCTCGAAGTTTTGGGCCTTTTCCCCGTGATTCTTCACTTTGCGGCTAAACTATTCTCAGCAGTGCCAAAATTTTGCCGTCACTAAATACGGATACCAGCGGCCTACAAGCAAACCAAAAATCAAATCAATGCGACCACTCACTTCACAGCTGGGTCATGTTCTAGAGAGGTACGTTGAAAGTGACACGTGGGCACAAATGGTCAAAAAGCGACAATTTCTCACCGTTCTGCCTGTTCGAAGCTCAAGAACTGACCATCGCCACCCTGATCTTGTTGTTTAGCTAGACATAGGGAAGTTGACGAAGAAAAAATGCCACATTTCAATAAACAACTTGCCCAGGGCTGCTCAAAGCTGAAACAAGCTATCTCGAAGTTTTGGGCCTTTTTCCCCGTGATTCTTCACTTTGCGGCTAAACTATTCACAGCAGTGCCAAAATTTTGCCGTCACTGAATACGGGTGCCAGCGGCCCAAAAGAAAACCAAAAATGAAATCAATGCGACCACTCACATCAAAGCTGGGTCATGTTATAGAGAGGTACGTTGAAAGTGACACGTGGGCACAAATGGTCAAAAAGCGACAATTTCTCACATTTCTGCCCATTCGAAGCTCAAGAACTGACCATCGCCACCCTGATCTTGTTGTTTAGCTGGACATAGGGAAGTTGACGAAGAAAAAATGCCACATTTCAATAAACAACTTGCCCAGGGCTGCTCAAAGCTGAAAACAAGCTATCTCGAAGTTTTGGGCCTTTTGCCCGTGATTCTTCACTTTGCGGCTAAACTTTTCACAGCAGTGCCAACATTTTAGCGTCACTAAATGAGCCGGGCCGTGCGAAAAGGGCCCTAACGATGTTCACTGTACAGTGCAGTAACACGCACTTGAAAGTTGACAGGTCGATTACGTCATAGTTCACATACACCACAGTATTCGTGCGCTCGCAACGCGAGTCTGGTAAGCGCTAGGCTCTACAGGATAGCACAGTGCGATGGCCCAAGGTCCCAGCTCTACGTGGGTATTTCCCTTTTTCAAATCGGCCAATGTACGGCTGAGATCGAAAAAATTTGCGTCGCGCTTCGGGGAGCGAGCTGCGCTAGTTTGGAAATTTCTCGAGTGCGATTTTCCATCGCTGTTCTTGTTTTACTATTCCTCCGCCGAGATGAGTATCTATCGACATTTCACTGTTGACGAAGCACTGAGCCTGGTCCTCACCGCCAGTGAGGATCAGTATCTCGCGCCCAGCGCTGAATCTGAATCCAATGCCGACACTAGCGCGAGTGATGACGATTCTGACGGAGAAGAAATTCGAGTGTCACGATCAGCTGTTCCACTTTCCGCTGCTGTCGTTGGTGTCTCCACCAGCCTTCATGGTGACGTTCCAGATGGCTCAGAACCCTGTGATGCGCCAGGATCGCCCAGGGAGGATGATGGTGACGAGCGATCGCTTCAGTACTGGGAAGGTGATGTGGACACGGACAAAGCCGTCCATGAGTTTGTTCTGAAATGCTTTTTCGGTTCAAGAAAATCAAGAACCAGCGGGGGAACAGGCTGCTGCTGCTGCCCCTATGCAACAGGTTGTTGGCGCTGCTGAGGGACAGGCTGCTGCTGCTGCTGCTGCTGCTGCTCAGGTGCATGTTGCTGATGCTGGGGAGGGACAGGCTGCTGATGCAGCAGCAGCAGCAGCAGCTGACACTCCAACGAGGTCCTGCGGCTGCACCAAAAACTGCCTCAGCAAGTTCCCATCCAGTGAAGTGGACGATTTCCAACTTACGATGAGAGGACTAGAAAAAGCAGAAAAAGGATATGCTGTTGATGGGAGTACTGTTGTCGGCGGAGTAGCGCTCTGACGCTCAGCGAGGAAAGAGAAGACGTGCAGCATTTGATTATTCGTTCCGCGGAGAGGTTGTATGCGCCGGAGCATTCAGGCAAATCTATGACGTGTCGCAGAGAGTATTGAAAAATATACTCAACCACCTGAAAAACTGCGGACCTGTGCCACGCATCAACCGTAACACGGGACGGCGGCCGCACAATGCCCTGACGTCTGCCATTCCTCTTGGTGGCATAAGTGATGACCGGGCGCAGTACTTGTACAAGGAGATCCGTCCGTTTGTTGCTGACCCGTACACGGACGACCTCTGCCCACAGCCCGTACCTGCAGAAGCCGAGATGTCGGATTGACTTACACAGGAATCTGCATGACTCTTGAGGAACAAACAGGGATATAACAAGCTTATGATTCACTGAATGTCATGGTTTTTTTTAATTAATTTGGCTGAGTTATTCTTGCCATTACGAACCGCTGTCAAATAATCTAGTTTCCATTAATTTATCAGCCGTTTACTCAGAAAATACCTTGAAACGCAGGTTACAAAAATCACTATAACTCTGGTTTGGATTGACATTTTTTGGAACGGTTTTTTGCACAGCAATCCTGACAGCTTCAGCTATAATAGTGGACACTAAACTCATTTTGACAAAAATCATCATTAGGGCCCTTTTCGCGTGGCCAGGCTCAAATACAGGTGCCAGCGGCCTACAAGCAAACCAAAAATCAAATCAATGCGACCACTCACATCACAGCTGGGTCATGTTATAGAGAGGTACTTTGAAAGTGACACGTGGGCACAAATGGTCAAAAAGCGACAATTTCTCACCTTTCTGCCCGTTCGAAGCTCAAGAATTGACCATCGCCACCCTGATCTTGTTGTTTAGCTGCACATAGGTAAGTTCACGAAGAAAAAATGCCACATTTCAATAAACAACTTGCCCAGGGCTGCTCAAAGCTGAAACAAGCTATCTCGAAGTTTTTGGCCTTTTTCCCCGTGATTCTTCACTTTGCGGCTAAACTGTTCCCAGCAGTACCAAAATTTTGGCGTCACTGAATACGGATACCAGCAGCCTACAAGCAAACCAAAAATGAAATCAATGCGACCACTCACATCACAGCTGGGTCATGTTATAGAGAGGTACGTTGAAAGTGACGCGTGGGCACAAATGGTCAAAAAGCGACAATTTCTCACCGTTCTGCCTGTTCGAAGCTCAAGAACTGACCATCGCCAACCTGATCTTGTTGTTTAGCTAGACATAGGGAAGTTGACGAAGAAAAAATGCCACATTTCAATAAACAACTTGCCCAGGGCTGCTGAAAGCTGAAACAAGCTATCTCGAAGTTTTGGGCCTTTTTCCCCGTGATTCTTCACTTTGCGGCTAAACTATTCACAGCAGTGCCAAAATTTTGCCGTCACTGAATACGGGTGCCAGCGGCCTACAAGCAAACCAAAAATGAAATCAATGCGACCACCCACATCAAAGCTGGGTCATGTTATAGAGAGGTACGTTGAAAGTGAGACGTGGGCACAAATGGTGAAAAGGCGACAATTTCTCTCCTTTCTGCCCATTCCAAGCTCAAGAACTGACCATCGCCAACCTGATCTTGTTGTTTAGCTAGACATAGGGAAGTTGACGAAGAAAAAATGCCACATTTCAATAAACAACTTGCCCAGGGCTGCTGAAAGCTGAAACAAGCTATCTCGAAGCTTTGGGACTTTTGCCCGTGATTCTTCACTTTGCGGCTAAACATTTCACAGCAGTGCCAATATTTTAGCGTCACTAAATACGGGTGCCATCGGCCTACAAGCAAACCAAAAATCAAATCAATGCGACCACTCACATCACAGCTGGGTCATGTTATAGAGAGGTACTTTGAAAGTGACACGTGGGCACAAATGGTCAAAAAGCGACAACTTCTCTCCTTTCTGCCCGTTCCAAGCTCAAGAACTGACCATCGCCACCCTGATCTTATTGTTTAGCTGGACATAGGGAAGTGTACGAAGAAAAAATGCCACATTTCAATAAACAACTTGCCCAGGGCTGCTCAAAGCTGAAACAAGCTATCTCGAAGTTTTGGGCCTTTTCCCCGTGATTCTTCACTTTGCGGCTAAACTATTCTCAGCAGTGCCAAAATTTTGCCGTCACTGAATACGGATACCAGCGGCCTACAAGCAAACCAAAAATCAAATCAATGCGACCACTCACATCACAGCTGGGTCATGTTATAGAGAGGTACGTTGAAAGTGACACATGGGCACAAATGGTCAAAAAGCGACAATTTCTCACCGTTCTGCCTGTTCGAAGCTCAAGAACTGACCATCGCCACCCTGATCTTGTTGTTTAGCTAGACATAGGGAAGTTGACGAAGAAAAATGCCACATTTTAATAAACAACTTGCCCAGGGCTGCTCAAAGCTGAAACAAGCTATCTCGAAGTTTTGGGCCTTTTTCCCCGTGATTCTTCACTTTGCGGCTAAACTATTCACAGCAGTGCCAACATTTTAGCGTCACTAAATACGGGTGCCAGCGGCCTACAAGCAAACCAAAAATCAAATCAATGCGACCACTCACGTCACAGCCTGGTCATGTTATAAAGAGGTACTTTGAAAGTGACACGTGGGCACAAATGGTCAAAAAGCGACAACTTCTCTCCTTTCTGCCCGTTCCAAGCTCAAGAACTGACCATCGCCACCCTGATCTTATTGTTTAGCTGGACATAGGGAAGTGTACGAAGAAAAAATGCCACATTTCAATAAACAACTTGCCCAGGGCTGCTCAAAGCTGAAACAAGCTATCTCGAAGTTTAGGGCCTTTTTCCCCGTGATTCTTCACTTTGCGACTGAACGATTCACAGCAGCGCCAAAATTTTGGAGTCACTGAATACGGCCGCCAGCGGCCTACAAGCAAACCAAAAATCAAATCAATGCGACCACTCACATCACAGCTGGGTCATGTTATAGAGAGGTACGTTGAAAGTGGCACGTGGGCACAAATGGTCCAAAAGCGACAATTTCTCACCTTTCTGCCTGTTCGAAGCTCAAGAACTGACCATCGCCACCCTGATCTTGTTGTTTAGCTAGACATAGGGAAGTTGACGAAGAAAAATTGCTACATTTCAATAAACAACTTGCCCAGGGCTGCTCAAAGCTGAAAACAAGCTATCTCGAAGTTTTGGGCCTTTTTCCCCGTGATTCTTAACTTTGCGGCTAAACTATTCACAGCAGTGCCAAAATTTTACCGTCACTGAATACGGGTGCCAGCGGCCTACAAGCGAACCAAAAATCAAATCAATGCGACCACTTACCTCAAAGCTGGGTCATGTTATAGAGAGGTACGTTGAAAGTGACACGTGGGCACAAATGGTCAAAAAGCGACAATTTCTCTCCTTTCAGCCCGTTCGAAGTTCAAGAACTGACCATCGCCACCCTGATCTTGTTGTTTAGCTGGACATAGGGAAGTTGACGAAGAAAAAATGCCACATTTCAATAAACAACTTGCCCAGGGCTGCTGAAAGCTGAAACAAGCTATCTCGAAGTTTTGGGCCTTTTTCCCCGTGATTCTTCACTTTGCGGCTAAACTATTCACAGCAGTGCCAAAATTTTGCCGTCACTGAATACGGATACAAGCGGCCTACAAGCAAACCAAAAATCAAATCAATGCGACCACTCACATCACAGCTGGGTCATGTTATAGAGAGGTACGTTGAAAGTGACACGTGGGCACAAATGGTCAAAAAGCGACAATTTCTCACCGTTCTGCCTGTTCGAAGCTCAAGAACTGACCATCGCCACCCTGATCTTGTTGTTTAGCTAGACATAGGGAAGTTGACGAAGAAAAAATGCTACATTTCAATAAACAACTTGCCCAGGGCTGCTCAAAGCTGAAACAAGCTATCTCGAAGTTTTTGGCCTTTTTCCCCGTGATTCTTAACTTTGCGGCTAAACTATTCACAGCAGTGCCAAAATTTTGCCGTCACTGAATACGGGTGCCAGCGGCCTACAAGCAAACCAAAAATGAAATCAATGCGACCACTTACCTCAAAGCTGGGTCATGTTATAGAGAGGTACGTTGAAAGTGACACGTGGGCAAAAATGGTCAAAAAGCGACAATTTCTCACCTTCTTGCCCGTTCGAAGTTCAAGAACTGACCATCGCCACCCTGATCTTGTTGTTTAGCTGGACATAGGGAAGTTGACGAAGAAAAAATGCTACATTTCAATAAACAACTTGCCCAGGGCTGCTCAAAGCTGAAACAAGCTATCTCGAAGTTTTGGGCCTTTTTCCCCGTGATTCTTCACTTTGCGGCTAAACTATTCACAGCAGTGCCAAAATTTTGCCGTCACTGAATACGGGTGCCAGCGGCCTACAAGCAAACCAAAAATGAAATTAATGCGACCACTCACATCAAAGCTGGGTCATGTTATAGAGAGGTACGTTGAAAGTGACACGTGGGCACAAATGGTCAAAAAGCGACAATTTCTCACCTTTCTGCCCGTTCGAAGCTCAAGAACTGACCATCGCCACCCTGATCTTGTTGTTTAGCTGGACATAGGGAAGTTGACGAAGAAAAAATGCCACATTTCAATAAACAACTTGCCCAGGGCTGCTCAAAGCTGAAACAAGCTATCTCGAAGTTTTGGGCCTTTTTCCCCGTGATTCTTAACTTTGCGGCTAAACTATTCACAGCAGTGCCAAAATTTTGCCGTCACTGAATACGGGTGCCAGCGGCCTACAAGCGAACCAAAAATCAAATCAATGCGACCACTTACCTCAAAGCTGGGTCATGTTATAGAGAGGTACGTTGAAAGTGACACGTGGGCACAAATGGTCAAAAAGCTTAAATTTCTCACCTTTCTGCCCGTTCGAAGCTCAAGAACTGACCATCGCCACCCTGATCTTGTTGTTTAGCTGGACATAGGGAAGTTGACGAAGAAAAAATGCCACATTTCAATAAACAACTTGCCCAGGGCTGCTCAAAGCTGAAAACAAGCTATCTCGAAGTTTAGGGCCTTTTTCCCCGTGATTCTTCACTTTGTGACTGAACGATTCACAGCAGCGCCAAAATTTTGGAGTCACCGAATACGGCCGCCAGCGGCCTACAAGCAAACCAAAAATCAAATCAATGCGACCACTCACATCACAGCTGGGTCATGTTATAGAGAGGTACGTTGAAAGTGGCACGTGGGCACAAATGGTCAAAAAGCGACAATTTCTCACCTTTCTGCCTGTTCGAAGCTCAAGAACTGACCATCGCCACCCTGATCTTGTTGTTTAGCTAGACGTAGGGAAGTTGACGAAGAAAAAATGCCACATTTCTATAAACAACTTGCCCAGGGCTGCTCAAAGCTGAAACAAGCTATCTCGAAGTTTTGGGTCTTTTTCCCCGTGATTCTTAACTTTGCGACTAAACTATTCACAGCAGTGCCAACATTTTGCCGTCACTGAATACGGCCCCCAGCGGCCTACAAGCAAACCAAAAATCAAATCAATGCGACCACTCACATCACAGCTGGGTCATGTTATAGAGAGGTACGTTGAAAGTGGCACGTGGGCACAAATGGTCAAAAAGCGACAATTTCTCACCTTTCTGCCTGTTCGAAGCTCAAGAACTGACCATCGCCACCCTGATCTTGTTGTTTAGCTAGACATAGGGAAGTTGACGAAGAAAAAATGCCACATTTCAATAAACAACTTGCCCAGGGCTGCTCAAAGCTGAAACAAGCTATCTTGAAGTTTTGGGCCTTTTTCCCCGTGATTCTTCACTTTGCGACTAAACTATTCACAGCAGTGCCAAAATTTTGCCGTCACTGAATACGGGTGCCAGCGGCCTACAAGCAAACCAAAAATCAAATCAATGCGACCACTCACATCACAGCTGGGTCATGTTATAGAGAGGTACGTTGAAAGTGACACGTGGGCACAAATGGTCAAAAAGCGACAATTTCTCACCGTTCTGCCTGTTCGAAGCTCAAGAACTGACCATCGCCACCCTGATCTTGTTGTTTAGCTAGACATAGGGATGTTGACGAAGAAAAAATGCCACATTTCAATAAACAACTTGCCCAGGGCTGCTCAAAGCTGAAACAAGCTATCTCGAAGTTTTGGGCCTTTTTCCCCGTGATTCTTCACTTTGCGGCTAAACTATTCACATCAGTGCGAAAATTTTGCCGTCACTGAATATGGGTGCCCGCGGCCTACAAGCAAACCAAAAATGAAATCAATGCGACCACTCACATCAAAGCTGGGTCATGTTATAGAGAGGTACGTTGAAAGTGACACATGGGCACATATGGTCAAAAAGCGACAATTTCTCACCTTTCTGCCCGTTCGAAGCTCAAGAACTGACCATCGCCACCCTGATCTTGTTGTTTAGCTGGACATAGGGAAGTTGACGAAGAAAAAATGCCACATTTTAATAAACAACTTGCCCAGGGCTGCTGAAAGCTGAAACAAGCAATCTCGAAGTTATGGGCCTTTTTCCCCGTGATTCTTCACTTTGCGGCTAAACTATTCACAGCAGTGCCAAAATTTTGCCGTCACTAAATACGGATACCAGCGGCCTACAAGCAAACCAAAAATCAAATCAACGCGACCACTCACAACACAGCTGGGTCATGTTATAGAGAGGTACGTTGAAAGTGACACGTGGGCACAAATGGTCAAAAAGCGACAATTTCTCACCTTTCTGCCCGTTCGAAGCTCAAGAACTGACCATCGCCACCCTGATCTTGTTGTTTAGCTGGACATAGGGAAGTTCACGAAGAAAAAAATGCCACATTTCAATAAACAACTTGCCCAAGGCTGCTCAAAGCTGAAAACAAGCTATCTCGAAGTTTAGGGCCTTTTTGCCAGTGATTCTTCACTTTCCGACTGAACGATTCACAGCAGTGCCAAAATGTTTGCGTCACTGAATACGGGTGCCAGCGGCCTACAAGCAAACCAAAAATCAAATCAATGCGACCACTCACATCAAAGCTGGGTCATGTTATGGAGAGGTACGTTGAAAGTGACACGTGGGCACAAATGGTCAAAAAGCGACAATTTCTCACCTTCCTGCCCGTTCAAAGCTCAAGAACTGACCATCGCCACCCTGATCTTGTTGTTTAGCTGGACATAGGGAAGTTGACGAAGAACAAATGCGACATTTCAATAAACAACTTGCCCAGGGCTGCTCAAAGCTGAAACAAGCTATCTCGAAGTTTTGGGCCTTTTCCCCCGTGATTCTTCACTTTGCGACTAAACTATTCACAGCAGTGCCAAAATTTTGCCGTCACTGAATACGGATACCAGCGGCCTACAAGCAAACCAAAAATCAAATCAACGAGACCACTCACAACACAGCTGGGTCATGTTATAGAGAGGTACGTTGAAAGTGACACGTGGGCACAAATGGTCAAAAAGCGACAATTTCTCACCTTCCTGCCCGTTCAAAGCTCAAGAACTGACCATCGCCACCCTGATCTTGTTGTTTAGCTGGACATAGGGAAGTTGACGAAGAAAAAATGTCACATTTCAATCAACAACTTGCCCAGGGCTGCTGAAAGCTGAAACTAGCTATCTCGAAGTTTTGGGCCTTTTCCCGTGATTCTTCACTTTGCGGCTAAACTATTCACAGCAGTGCCAAAATTTTGCCGTCACTGAATACCGATACCAACGGCCTACAAGCAAACCAAAAATCAAATCAATGCGACCACTCACATCACAGCTGGGTCATGTTATAGAGAGGTACGTTGAAAGTGACACGTGGGCACAAATGGTCAAAAAGCGACAATTTCTCAACGTTCAGCCTGTTCGAAGCTCAAGAACTGACCATTCCCACCCTGATCTTGTTGTTTAGCTAGACAAAGGGAAGTTGACGAAGAAAAAATGCGACATTTCAATAAACAACTTGCCCAGGGCTGCTCAAAGCTGAAACAAGCTATCTCGAAGTTTTGGGCCTTTTCCCCCGTGATTCTTCACTTTGCGACTAAACTATTCACAGCAGTGCCAAAATTTTGCCGTCACTGAATACGGATACCAGCGGCCTACAAGCAAACCAAAAATCAAATAAACGCGACCTCTCACAACACAGCTGGGTCATGTTATAGAGAGGTACGTTGAAAGTGACACGTGGGCACAAATGGTCAAAAAGCGACAATTTCTCACCTTCCTGCCCGTTCAAAGCTCAAGAACTGACCATCGCCACACTGATCTAGTTGTTTAGCTGGACATAGGGAAGTTCACGAAGAAAAAATGCCACATTTCAATAAACAACTTGCCCAGGGCTGCTCAAAGCTGAAATTAAGTTATCTCGAAGTTTTGGGCCTTTTAGTCTGTGATTCTTCACTTTGCGGCTAATCTATTCACAGCAATGCCAACATTTTGGCGTCACTGAATACGGGTGCCAGCGGCCTACAAGCAAACCAAAAATCAAATCAATGCGACCACTCACATCACAGCTGGGTCATGTTATAGAGAGGTACGTTGAAAGTGACACGTGGGCACAAATGGTCAAAAAGCGACAATTTCTCACCGTTCTACCTATCGAAGCTCAAGAACTGACCATCGCCACCCTGATCTTGTTGTTTAGCTAGACATAGGGAAGTTGACGAAGAAAAAATGCCACATTTCAATAAACAACTTGCCCAGGGCTGCTCAAAGCTGAAACAAGCTATCTCGAAGTTTTGGGCCTTTTTCCCCGTGATTCTTGACTTTGCGACTAAACTTTTCACAGCAGTGCCAAAATTTTGTCGGCACTGAATACGGGTGCCAGCAGCCTACAAGCAAACCAAAAATCAAATCAATGCGACCACTCACATCAAAGCTGGGTCATGTTATAGAGAGGTACGTTGAAAGTGACACGTGGGCACAAAATTATTGGTCAAAAAGCGACAATTTCTCGCCTTTCTGCCCGTTCCAAGCTCAAGAACTGACCATCGCCACCCTGATCTTGTTGTTTAGCTCGACATAGGGAAGTTGACGAAGAAAAAATGCCACATTTCAATAAACAACTTGCCCAGGGCTGCTGAAAGCAGAAATTAAGCTATCTCGAAGTTTTGGGCCTTTTGCCCGTGATTCTTCACTTTGCGGCTAAACTATTCACAGCAGTGCCAACATTTTGCCGTCACTGAATACGGGTGCCAATGGCCTACAAGCGAACCAAAAATGAAATCAATGCGACCACTCACATCACAGCTGGGTCATGTTATAGAGAGGTACGTTGAAAGTGACACGTGGGCACAAAATTATTGGTCAAAAAGCGACAATTTCTCACCTTTCTGCCCGTTCGAAGCTCAAGAACTGACCATCGCCACCCTGATCTTGTTGTTTAGCTGGACATAGGGAAGTTCACGAAGAAAAAAATGCCACATTTCAATAAACAACTTGCCCAGGGCTGCTCAAAGCTGAAAACAAGCTATCTCGAAGTTTAGGGCCTTTTTGCCAGTGATTCTTCACTTTGCGACTGAACGATTCACAGCAGCGCCAAAATTTTTGCGTCACTGAATACGGGTGCCAGCGGCCTACAAGCAAACCAAAAATCAAATCAATGCGACCACTCACATCAAAGCTGGGTCATGTTATGGAGAGGTACGTTGAAAGTGACACGTGGGCACAAATGGTCAAAAAGCGACAATTTCTCACCTTCCTGCCTGTTCAAAGCTCAAGAACTGACCATCGCCACCCTGATCTTGTTGTTTAGCTGGACATAGGGAAGTTGACGAAGAAAAAATGCCACATTTCAATCAACAACTTGCCCAGGGCTGCTGAAAGCTGAAACTAGCTATCTCGAAGTTTTGGGCCTTTTCCCGTGATTCTTCACTTTGCGACTAAACTATTCACAGCAGTGCCAAATTTTTGCCGTCACTGAATACCGATACCAACGCCCTACAAGCAAACCAAAAATCAAATCAATGCGACCACTCACATCACAGCTGGGTCATGTTATAGAGAGGTACGTTGAAAGTGACACGTGGGCACAAATGGTCAAAAAGCGACAATTTCTCACCGTTCTGCCTGTTCGAAGCTCAAGAACTGACCATTGCCACCCTGATCTTGTTGTTTAGCTAGACATAGGGAAGTTGACGAAGAAAAAATGCGACATTTCAATAAACAACTTGCCCAGGGCTGCTCAAAGCTGAAACAAGCTATCTCGAAGTTTTGGGCCTTTTCCCCCGTGATTCTTCACTTTGCGACTAAACTATTCACAGCAGTGCCAAAATTTTGCCGTCACTGAATACGGATACCAGCGGCCTACAAGCAAACCAAAAATCAAATCAATGCGACCACTCACAACACAGCTGGGTCATGTTATAGAGAGGTACGTTGAAAGTGACACGTGGGCACAAATGGTCAAAAAGCGACAATTTCTCACCTTCCTGCCCGTTCAAAGCTCAAGAACTGACCATCGCCACACTGATCTTGTTGTTTAGCTGGACATAGGGAAGTTCACGAAGAAAAAATGCCACATTTCAATAAACAACTTGCCCAGGGCTGCTCAAAGCTGAAATTAAGTTATCTCGAAGTTTTGGGCCTTTTAGTCTGTGATTCTTCACTTTGCGGCTAATCTATTCACAGCAATGCCAACATTTTGGCGTCACTGAATACGGGTGCCAGCGGCCTACAAGCAAACCAAAAATCAAATCAATGCGACCACTCACATCACAGCTGGGTCATGTTATAGAGAGGTACGTTGAAAGTGACACGTGGGCACAAATGGTCAAAAAGCGACAATTTCTCACCTTCCTGCCCGTTCAAAGCTCAAGAACTGACCATCGCCACACTGATCTTGTTGTTTAGCTGGACATAGGGAAGTTCACGAAGAAAAAATGCCACATTTCAATAAACAACTTGCCCAGGGCTGCTCAAAGCTGAAATTAAGTTATCTCGAAGTTTTGGGCCTTTTAGTCTGTGATTCTTCACTTTGCGGCTAATCTATTCACAGCAATGCCAACATTTTGGCGTCACTGAATACGGGTGCCAGCGGCCTACAAGCAAACCAAAAATCAAATCAATGCGACCACTCACATCACAGCTGGGTCATGTTATAGAGAGGTACGTTGAAAGTGACACGTGGGCACAAATGGTCAAAAAGCGACAATTTCTCACCTTTCTGCCCGTTCGAAGCTCAAGAACTGACCATCGCCACCCTGATCTTGTTGTTTAGCTTGACATAGGGAAGTTCACGAAGAAAAAATGCCACATTTCAATAAACAACTTGCCCAGGGCTGCTCAAAGCTGAAATCAAGCTATCTCGAAGTTTTGGGCCTTTTTGTCCGTGATTCTTCACTTTGCGGCTAAACTATTCACAGCAATGCCAACATTTTGGCGACACTGAATACGGGTGCCAGCGGCCTACAAGCAAACCATAAAAAATATCAATGCGACAATTTCTCACCGTTCTGCCTGTTCGAAGCTCAAGAACTGACCATCGCCACCCTGATCTTGTTGTTTAGCTAGACATAGGGAAGTTGACGAAGAAAAAATGCTACATTTCAATAAACAACTTGCCCAGGGCTGCTCAAAGCTGAAACAAGCTATCTCGAAGTTTTTGGCCTTTTTCCCCGTGATTCTTAACTTTGCGGCTAAACTATTCACAGCAGTGCCAAAATTTTGCCGTCACTGAATACGGGTGCCAGCGGCCTACAAGCAAACCAAAAATGAAATCAATGCGACCACTTACCTCAAAGCTGGGTCATGTTATAGAGAGGTACGTTGAAAGTGACACGTGGGCAAAAATGGTCAAAAAGCGACAATTTCTCACCTTCTTGCCCGTTCGAAGTTCAAGAACTGACCATCGCCACCCTGATCTTGTTGTTTAGCTGGACATAGGGAAGTTGACGAAGAAAAAATGCTACATTTCAATAAACAACTTGCCCAGGGCTGCTCAAAGCTGAAACAAGCTATCTCGAAGTTTTGGGCCTTTTTCCCCGTGATTCTTCACTTTGCGGCTAAACTATTCACAGCAGTGCCAAAATTTTGCCGTCACTGAATACGGGTGCCAGCGGCCTACAAGCAAACCAAAAATGAAATTAATGCGACCACTCACATCAAAGCTGGGTCATGTTATAGAGAGGTACGTTGAAAGTGACACGTGGGCACAAATGGTCAAAAAGCGACAATTTCTCACCTTTCTGCCCGTTCGAAGCTCAAGAACTGACCATCGCCACCCTGATCTTGTTGTTTAGCTGGACATAGGGAAGTTGACGAAGAAAAAATGCCACATTTCAATAAACAACTTGCCCAGGGCTGCTCAAAGCTGAAACAAGCTATCTCGAAGTTTTGGGCCTTTTTCCCCGTGATTCTTAACTTTGCGGCTAAACTATTCACAGCAGTGCCAAAATTTTGCCGTCACTGAATACGGGTGCCAGCGGCCTACAAGCGAACCAAAAATCAAATCAATGCGACCACTTACCTCAAAGCTGGGTCATGTTATAGAGAGGTACGTTGAAAGTGACACGTGGGCACAAATGGTCAAAAAGCTTAAATTTCTCACCTTTCTGCCCGTTCGAAGCTCAAGAACTGACCATCGCCACCCTGATCTTGTTGTTTAGCTGGACATAGGGAAGTTGACGAAGAAAAAATGCCACATTTCAATAAACAACTTGCCCAGGGCTGCTCAAAGCTGAAAACAAGCTATCTCGAAGTTTAGGGCCTTTTTCCCCGTGATTCTTCACTTTGTGACTGAACGATTCACAGCAGCGCCAAAATTTTGGAGTCACCGAATACGGCCGCCAGCGGCCTACAAGCAAACCAAAAATCAAATCAATGCGACCACTCACATCACAGCTGGGTCATGTTATAGAGAGGTACGTTGAAAGTGGCACGTGGGCACAAATGGTCAAAAAGCGACAATTTCTCACCTTTCTGCCTGTTCGAAGCTCAAGAACTGACCATCGCCACCCTGATCTTGTTGTTTAGCTAGACGTAGGGAAGTTGACGAAGAAAAAATGCCACATTTCTATAAACAACTTGCCCAGGGCTGCTCAAAGCTGAAACAAGCTATCTCGAAGTTTTGGGTCTTTTTCCCCGTGATTCTTAACTTTGCGACTAAACTATTCACAGCAGTGCCAACATTTTGCCGTCACTGAATACGGCCCCCAGCGGCCTACAAGCAAACCAAAAATCAAATCAATGCGACCACTCACATCACAGCCGGGTCATGTTATAGAGAGGTACGTTGAAAGTGGCACGTGGGCACAAATGGTCAAAAAGCGACAATTTCTCACCTTTCTGCCTGTTCGAAGCTCAAGAACTGACCATCGCCACCCTGATCTTGTTGTTTAGCTAGACATAGGGAAGTTGACGAAGAAAAAATGCCACATTTCAATAAACAACTTGCCCAGGGCTGCTCAAAGCTGAAACAAGCTATCTTGAAGTTTTGGGCCTTTTTCCCCGTGATTCTTCACTTTGCGACTAAACTATTCACAGCAGTGCCAAAATTTTGCCGTCACTGAATACGGGTGCCAGCGGCCTACAAGCAAACCAAAAATCAAATCAATGCGACCACTCACATCACAGCTGGGTCATGTTATAGAGAGGTACGTTGAAAGTGACACGTGGGCACATATGGTCAAAAAGCGACAATTTCTCACCTTTCTGCCCGTTCGAAGCTCAAGAACTGACCATCGCCACCCTGATCTTGTTGTTTAGCTGGACATAGGGAAGTTGACGAAGAAAAAATGCCACATTTTAATAAACAACTTGCCCAGGGCTGCTGAAAGCTGAAACAAGCAATCTCGAAGTTATGGGCCTTTTTCCCCGTGATTCTTCACTTTGCGGCTAAACTATTCACAGCAGTGCCAAAATTTTGCCGTCACTAAATACGGATACCAGCGGCCTACAAGCAAACCAAAAATCAAATCAACGCGACCACTCACAACACAGCTGGGTCATGTTATAGAGAGGTACGTTGAAAGTGACACGTGGGCACAAATGGTCAAAAAGCGACAATTTCTCACCTTTCTGCCCGTTCGAAGCTCAAGAACTGACCATCGCCACCCTGATCTTGTTGTTTAGCTGGACATAGGGAAGTTCACGAAGAAAAAAATGCCACATTTCAATAAACAACTTGCCCAAGGCTGCTCAAAGCTGAAAACAAGCTATCTCGAAGTTTAGGGCCTTTTTGCCAGTGATTCTTCACTTTCCGACTGAACGATTCACAGCAGTGCCAAAATGTTTGCGTCACTGAATACGGGTGCCAGCGGCCTACAAGCAAACCAAAAATCAAATCAATGCGACCACTCACATCAAAGCTGGGTCATGTTATGGAGAGGTACGTTGAAAGTGACACGTGGGCACAAATGGTCAAAAAGCGACAATTTCTCACCTTCCTGCCCGTTCAAAGCTCAAGAACTGACCATCGCCACCCTGATCTTGTTGTTTAGCTGGACATAGGGAAGTTGACGAAGAACAAATGCGACATTTCAATAAACAACTTGCCCAGGGCTGCTCAAAGCTGAAACAAGCTATCTCGAAGTTTTGGGCCTTTTCCCCCGTGATTCTTCACTTTGCGACTAAACTATTCACAGCAGTGCCAAAATTTTGCCGTCACTGAATACGGATACCAGCGGCCTACAAGCAAACCAAAAATCAAATCAACGAGACCACTCACAACACAGCTGGGTCATGTTATAGAGAGGTACGTTGAAAGTGACACGTGGGCACAAATGGTCAAAAAGCGACAATTTCTCACCTTCCTGCCCGTTCAAAGCTCAAGAACTGACCATCGCCACCCTGATCTTGTTGTTTAGCTGGACATAGGGAAGTTGACGAAGAAAAAATGTCACATTTCAATCAACAACTTGCCCAGGGCTGCTGAAAGCTGAAACTAGCTATCTCGAAGTTTTGGGCCTTTTCCCGTGATTCTTCACTTTGCGGCTAAACTATTCACAGCAGTGCCAAAATTTTGGCGTCATTGAATACGGGTGCCAGCGGCCTACAAGCAAACCAAAAATCAAATCAATGCGACCACTCACATCACAGCTGGGTCATGTTATAGAGAGGTACGTTGAAAGTGACACGTGGGCACAAATGGTCAAAAAGCGACAATTTCTCACCGTTCTACCTATCGAAGCTCAAGAACTGACCATCGCCACCCTGATCTTGTTGTTTAGCTAGACATAGGGAAGTTGACGAAGAAAAAATGCCACATTTCAATAAACAACTTGCCCAGGGCTGCTCAAAGCTGAAACAAGCTATCTCGAAGTTTTGGGCCTTTTTCCCCGTGATTCTTGACTTTGCGACTAAACTTTTCACAGCAGTGCCAAAATTTTGTCGGCACTGAATACGGGTGCCAGCAGCCTACAAGCAAACCAAAAATCAAATCAATGCGACCACTCACATCAAAGCTGGGTCATGTTATAGAGAGGTACGTTGAAAGTGACACGTGGGCACAAAATTATTGGTCAAAAAGCGACAATTTCTCGCCTTTCTGCCCGTTCCAAGCTCAAGAACTGACCATCGCCACCCTGATCTTGTTGTTTAGCTCGACATAGGGAAGTTGACGAAGAAAAAATGCCACATTTCAATAAACAACTTGCCCAGGGCTGCTGAAAGCAGAAATTAAGCTATCTCGAAGTTTTGGGCCTTTTGCCCGTGATTCTTCACTTTGCGGCTAAACTATTCACAGCAGTGCCAACATTTTGCCGTCACTGAATACGGGTGCCAATGGCCTACAAGCGAACCAAAAATGAAATCAATGCGACCACTCACATCACAGCTGGGTCATGTTATAGAGAGGTACGTTGAAAGTGACACGTGGGCACAAAATTATTGGTCAAAAAGCGACAATTTCTCACCTTTCTGCCCGTTCGAAGCTCAAGAACTGACCATCGCCACCCTGATCTTGTTGTTTAGCTGGACATAGGGAAGTTCACGAAGAAAAAAATGCCACATTTCAATAAACAACTTGCCCAGGGCTGCTCAAAGCTGAAAACAAGCTATCTCGAAGTTTAGGGCCTTTTTGCCAGTGATTCTTCACTTTGCGACTGAACGATTCACAGCAGCGCCAAAATTTTTGCGTCACTGAATACGGGTGCCAGCGGCCTACAAGCAAACCAAAAATCAAATCAATGCGACCACTCACATCAAAGCTGGGTCATGTTATGGAGAGGTACGTTGAAAGTGACACGTGGGCACAAATGGTCAAAAAGCGACAATTTCTCACCTTCCTGCCTGTTCAAAGCTCAAGAACTGACCATCGCCACCCTGATCTTGTTGTTTAGCTGGACATAGGGAAGTTGACGAAGAAAAAATGCCACATTTCAATCAACAACTTGCCCAGGGCTGCTGAAAGCTGAAACTAGCTATCTCGAAGTTTTGGGCCTTTTCCCGTGATTCTTCACTTTGCGACTAAACTATTCACAGCAGTGCCAAATTTTTGCCGTCACTGAATACCGATACCAACGGCCTACAAGCAAACCAAAAATCAAATCAATGCGACCACTCACATCACAGCTGGGTCATGTTATAGAGAGGTACGTTGAAAGTGACACGTGGGCACAAATGGTCAAAAAGCGACAATTTCTCACCGTTCTGCCTGTTCGAAGCTCAAGAACTGACCATTGCCACCCTGATCTTGTTGTTTAGCTAGACATAGGGAAGTTGACGAAGAAAAAATGCGACATTTCAATAAACAACTTGCCCAGGGCTGCTCAAAGCTGAAACAAGCTATCTCGAAGTTTTGGGCCTTTTCCCCCGTGATTCTTCACTTTGCGACTAAACTATTCACAGCAGTGCCAAAATTTTGCCGTCACTGAATACGGATACCAGCGGCCTACAAGCAAACCAAAAATCAAATCAATGCGACCACTCACAACACAGCTGGGTCATGTTATAGAGAGGTACGTTGAAAGTGACACGTGGGCACAAATGGTCAAAAAGCGACAATTTCTCACCTTCCTGCCCGTTCAAAGCTCAAGAACTGACCATCGCCACACTGATCTTGTTGTTTAGCTGGACATAGGGAAGTTCACGAAGAAAAAATGCCACATTTCAATAAACAACTTGCCCAGGGCTGCTCAAAGCTGAAATTAAGTTATCTCGAAGTTTTGGGCCTTTTAGTCTGTGATTCTTCACTTTGCGGCTAATCTATTCACAGCAATGCCAACATTTTGGCGTCACTGAATACGGGTGCCAGCGGCCTACAAGCAAACCAAAAATCAAATCAATGCGACCACTCACATCACAGCTGGGTCATGTTATAGAGAGGTACGTTGAAAGTGACACGTGGGCACAAATGGTCAAAAAGCGACAATTTCTCACCTTCCTGCCCGTTCAAAGCTCAAGAACTGACCATCGCCACACTGATCTTGTTGTTTAGCTGGACATAGGGAAGTTCACGAAGAAAAAATGCCACATTTCAATAAACAACTTGCCCAGGGCTGCTCAAAGCTGAAATTAAGTTATCTCGAAGTTTTGGGCCTTTTAGTCTGTGATTCTTCACTTTGCGGCTAATCTATTCACAGCAATGCCAACATTTTGGCGTCACTGAATACGGGTGCCAGCGGCCTACAAGCAAACCAAAAATCAAATCAATGCGACCACTCACATCACAGCTGGGTCATGTTATAGAGAGGTACGTTGAAAGTGACACGTGGGCACAAATGGTCAAAAAGCGACAATTTCTCACCTTCCTGCCCGTTCAAAGCTCAAGAACTGACCATCGCCACACTGATCTTGTTGTTTAGCTGGACATAGGGAAGTTCACGAAGAAAAAATGCCACATTTCAATAAACAACTTGCCCAGGGCTGCTCAAAGCTGAAATTAAGTTATCTCGAAGTTTTGGGCCTTTTAGTCTGTGATTCTTCACTTTGCGGCTAATCTATTCACAGCAATGCCAACATTTTGGCGTCACTGAATACGGGTGCCAGCGGCCTACAAGCAAACCAAAAATCAAATCAATGCGACCACTCACATCACAGCTGGGTCATGTTATAGAGAGGTACGTTGAAAGTGACACGTGGGCACAAATGGTCAAAAAGCGACAATTTCTCACCTTTCTGCCCGTTCGAAGCTCAAGAACTGACCATCGCCACCCTGATCTTGTTGTTTAGCTTGACATAGGGAAGTTCACGAAGAAAAAATGCCACATTTCAATAAACAACTTGCCCAGGGCTGCTCAAAGCTGAAATCAAGCTATCTCGAAGTTTTGGGCCTTTTTGTCCGTGATTCTTCACTTTGCGGCTAAACTATTCACAGCAATGCCAACATTTTGGCGACACTGAATACGGGTGCCAGCGGCCTACAAGCAAACCATAAAAAATATCAATGCGACCACTCACATCACCGCTGGGTCATGTTATAGAGAGGTACGTTGAAAGTGACATGTGGGCACAAATGGTCAAAAAGCGACAATTTCTCACCTTTCTGCCCGTTCGAAGCTCAAGAACTGACCATCGCCACCCTGATCTTGTTGTTAACCCTTTAAGAGCCACAGGAAATTTTCAAAAATCTGCATTTTTTCATGTTCCTCGGATCATAGCTTCAGTTCTACTCACTCAATCCTCACAATCTAGGGCTTCCTGGAAAGGTATTCGCGAGAGGAAGAGAATGAGGTCGATCATGATAGCCAGCACACCGTCTATCCAGCGCTAGATCGCAGCGACAGTACGAAAAATGCCCCAAATGCGTCCAATTGCGTCCCGCTCCAGATATTTCATTCTACTCGATCGTGGAGTTCCAATTTTTTTTGCTGTGTACCCTTGACAATATCAACAGTGAAACCCGTGCAAATTCGAGTAAACCAGCGTGACGAAAAGTCTCAAAAATCTCAATACTAAAGTTGCACTGCGCGCTTTTGAAATTGCCGCGATCGCGGCTCAACTTACGAGTGATTTATCTCGGGAACCGTTGCTTGCAGCGCTTCGCAAATTGTTTCTCCCGACAGGTGAGAGTTTTCTCTTCGCCCTGGATATTTCGATCGATGGATTTGAGCAAGATTAGACTGAGTTACGATCTTTTGAAGTTTTGCATTTGAATGCGTCGTTTACGACGCATTCAAGTATGGGGCGGCTCTTAAAGGGTTAAGCTTGACATAGGGAAGTTGACGAAGAAAAAATGCCACATTTCAATAAACAACTTGCCCAGGGCTGCTCAAAGCTGAAATAAAGTTATCTCGAAGTTTTGGGCCTTTTTGTCCGTGATTCTTCACTTTGCGGCTGAACTATTCACAGCAATGCCAACATTTTGGCGTCACTGAATACGGGTGCCAGCGGCCTACAAGAAAACCAAAAATCAAATCAATGCGACCACTCACATCACAGCTGGGTCATGTTATAGAGAGGTACGTTGAAAGTGACACGTGGGCACAAATGGTCAAAAAGCGACAATTTCTCACCGTTCTGCCTGTTCGAAGCTCAAGAACTGACCATCGCCACCCTGATCTTGTTGTTTAGCTAGACATAGGGAAGTTGACGAAGAAAAAATGCCACATTTCAGTAAACAACTTCCCCAGGGCTGCTCAAAGCTGAAACAAGCTATCTCGAAGTTTTGGGCCTTTTTCCCCGTGATTCTTCACTTTGCGACTAAACTATTCACAGCAGTGCCAAAATTTTGCCGTCACTGAATACGCGTGCCAGCGGCCTACAAGAAAACCAAAAATCAAATCAATGCGACCACTCACATCACAGCTGGGTCATGTTATAGAGAGGTACGTTGAAAGTGACACGTGGGCACAAATGGTCAAAAAGCGACAATTTCTCACATTTCTGCTCGTTCGAAGCTCAAGAACTGACCATGACCACCCTGATCTTGTTGTTTAGCTGGACATAGGGAAGTTCACGAAGAAAAAATGCCACATTTCAATAAACAACTTGCCCAGGGCTGCTCAAAGCTGAAATTAAGTTATCTCGAAGTTTTGGGCCTTTTAGTCTGTGATTCTTCACTTTGCGGCTAATCTATTCACAGCAATGCCAACATTTTGGCGTCACTGAATACGGGTGCCAGCGGCCTACAAGCAAACCAAAAATCAAATCAATGCGACCACTCACATCACAGCTGGGTCATGTTATAGAGAGGTACGTTGAAAGTGACACGTGGGCACAAATGGTCAAAAAGCGACAATTTCTCACCTTTCTGCCCGTTCGAAGCTCAAGAACTGACCATCGCCACCCTGATCTTGTTGTTTAGCTTGACATAGGGAAGTTCACGAAGAAAAAATGCCACATTTCAATAAACAACTTGCCCAGGGCTGCTCAAAGCTGAAATCAAGCTATCTCGAAGTTTTGGGCCTTTTTGTCCGTGATTCTTCACTTTGCGGCTAAACTATTCACAGCAATGCCAACATTTTGGCGACACTGAATACGGGTGCCAGCGGCCTACAAGCAAACCATAAAAAATATCAATGCGACCACTCACATCACCGCTGGGTCATGTTATAGAGAGGTACGTTGAAAGTGACATGTGGGCACAAATGGTCAAAAAGCGACAATTTCTCACCTTTCTGCCCGTTCGAAGCTCAAGAACTGACCATCGCCACCCTGATCTTGTTGTTAACCCTTTAAGAGCCACAGGAAATTTTCAAAAATCTGCATTTTTTCATGTTCCTCGGATCATAGCTTCAGTTCTACTCACTCAATCCTCACAATCTAGGGCTTCCTGGAAAGGTATTCGCGAGAGGAAGAGAATGAGGTCGATCATGATAGCCAGCACACCGTCTATCCAGCGCTAGATCGCAGCGACAGTACGAAAAATGCCCCAAATGCGTCCAATTGCGTCCCGCTCCAGATATTTCATTCTACTCGATCGTGGAGTTCCAATTTTTTTGCTGTGTACCCTTGACAATATCAACAGTGAAACCCGTGCAAATTCGAGTAAACCAGCGTGACGAAAAGTCTCAAAAATCTCAATACTAAAGTTGCACTGCGCGCTTTTGAAATTGCCGCGATCGCGGCTCAACTTACGAGTGATTTATCTCGGGAACCGTTGCTTGCAGCGCTTCGCAAATTGTTTCTCCCGACAGGTGAGAGTTTTCTCTTCGCCCTGGATATTTCGATCGATGGATTTGAGCAAGATTAGACTGAGTTACGATCTTTTGAAGTTTTGCATTTGAATGCGTCGTTTACGACGCATTCAAGTATGGGGCGGCTCTTAAAGGGTTAAGCTTGACATAGGGAAGTTGACGAAGAAAAAATGCCACATTTCAATAAACAACTTGCCCAGGGCTGCTCAAAGCTGAAATAAAGTTATCTCGAAGTTTTGGGCCTTTTTGTCCGTGATTCTTCACTTTGCGGCTGAACTATTCACAGCAATGCCAACATTTTGGCGTCACTGAATACGGGTGCCAGCGGCCTACAAGAAAACCAAAAATCAAATCAATGCGACCACTCACATCACAGCTGGGTCATGTTATAGAGAGGTACGTTGAAAGTGACACGTGGGCACAAATGGTCAAAAAGCGACAATTTCTCACCGTTCTGCCTGTTCGAAGCTCAAGAACTGACCATCGCCACCCTGATCTTGTTGTTTAGCTAGACATAGGGAAGTTGACGAAGAAAAAATGCCACATTTCAGTAAACAACTTCCCCAGGGCTGCTCAAAGCTGAAACAAGCTATCTCGAAGTTTTGGGCCTTTTTCCCCGTGATTCTTCACTTTGCGACTAAACTATTCACAGCAGTGCCAAAATTTTGCCGTCACTGAATACGCGTGCCAGCGGCCTACAAGAAAACCAAAAATCAAATCAATGCGACCACTCACATCACAGCTGGGTCATGTTATAGAGAGGTACGTTGAAAGTGACACGTGGGCACAAATGGTCAAAAAGCGACAATTTCTCACATTTCTGCTCGTTCGAAGCTCAAGAACTGACCATGACCACCCTGATCTTGTTGTTTAGCTGGACATAGGGAAGTTCACGAAGAAAAAATGCCACATTTCAATAAACAACTTGCCCAGGGCTGCTCAAAGCTGAAATTAAGTTATCTCGAAGTTTTGGGCCTTTTTGTCCGTGATTCTTCACTTTGCGGCTAAACTATTCACAGCAATGCCAACATTTTGGCGTCACTGAATACGGGTGCCAGCGGCCTACAAGCAAACCAAAAATCAAATCAATGCGACCACTCACATCACAGCTGGGTCATGTTATAGAGAGGTACGTTGAAAGTGACACGTGGGCACAAATGGTCAAAAAGCGACAATTTCTCACCGTTCTACCTATCGAAGCTCAAGAACTGACCATCGCCACCCTGATTTTGTTGTTTAGCTAGACATAGGGAAGTTGACGAAGAAAAAAATGCCACATTTCAATAAACAACTTGCCCAGGGCTGCTCAAAGCTGAAACAAGCTATCTCGAAGTTTTGGGCCTTTTTCCCAGTGATTCTTGACTTTGCGAATAAACTATTCAAAGCAGTGCCAAAATTTTGTCGGCACTGAATACGGGTGCCAGCAGCCTACAAGCAAACCAAAAATGAAATCAATTCGACCACTCACATCAAAGCTAGGTCATGTTATAGAGAGGTACGTTGAAAGTGACACGTGGGCACAAATGGTCAAAAAGCGACAATTTCTCACCTTTCTGCCCGTTCGAAGCTCAAGAACTGACCATCGCCACCCTGATCTTGTTGTTTAGCTGGACATAGGGAAGTGCACGAAGAAAAAATGCCACATTTCAATAAACAACTTGCCCTGGGCTGCTCAAAGCTGAAAACAAGCTATCTCGAAGTTCAGGGCCTTTTTGCCCGTGATTCTTCACTTTGCGACTGAACGATTCACAGCAGCGCCAAAATTTTGGCGTCACTGAATACGGGTGCCAGCGGCCTACAAGCAAACCAAAAATCAAATCAATGCGACCACTCACATCAAAGCTGGGTCATGTTATAGAGAGGTACGTTGAAAGTGACACGTGGGCACAAAATTATTGGTCAAAAAGCGACAATTTCTCACCTTTCTGCCCGTTCCAAGCTCAAGAACTGACCATCGCCACCCTGATCTTGTTGTTTAGCTGGACATAGGGAAGTTGACGAGGAAAAAATGCCACATTTCAATAAACAACTTGCCCAGGGCTGCTGAAAGCAGAAATTAAGCTATCTCGAAGTTTTGGGCCTTTTTCCCCGTGATTCTTCACTTTGCGGCTAAACTATTCACAGCAGTGCCAACATTTTAGCGTCACTGAATACGGGTGCCAGCGGTCTACAAGCAAACCAAGAATCAAATCAATGCGACCACTCACATCAAAGCTGGGTCATGTTATAGAGAGGTACGTTGAAAGTGACACGTGGGCACAAATGGTCAAAAAGCGACAATTTCTCACCTTTCTGCCCGTTCGAAGCTCAAGAACTGACCATCGCCACCCTGATCTTGTTGTTTAGCTGGACATAGGGAAGTTGACAAAGACAAAATGCCACATTTCAATAAACAACTTGCCCAGCGCTGCTCAAAGCTGAAAACAAGCTATCTCGAAGTTTAGGGCCTTTTTGCCCGTGATTCTTCACTTTGCGACTGAACGATTCACAGCAGTGCCAAAATTTTGGCGTCACTGAATACGAGTGCCAGCGGCCAACAAGCAAACCAAAAATCAAATGAATGCGACCACTCACATCACAGCTGGGTCATGTTATGGAGAGGTACGTTGAAAGTGACACGTGGGCACAAATGGTCAAAAAGCGACAATTTCTCACCTTTCTGCCCGTTCAAAGCTCAAGAACTGACCATCGCCACACTGATCTTGTTGTTTAGCTGGACATAGGGAAGTTGACGAAGATAAAATGCCAGATTTCAATAAACAACCTGCCCAGGGCTGCTGAAAGCTGAAACAAGCTAACTCGAAGTTTTGGGTCTTTTTCTTCACTTTGCGACTAAACTATTCACAGCAGTGCCAACATTTTGCCGTCACTGAATACGGGTGCCAATGGCCTACAAGCGAACCAAAAATGAAATCAATGCGACCACTCACATCAAAGCTGGGTCATGTTATAGAGAGGTACGTTGAAAGTGACACGTGGGCACAAATGGTCAAAAAGCGACAATTTCTCACCTTCCTGCCCGTTCGAGGATCAAGAACTGACCATCGCCACCCTGATCTTGTTGTTTAGCTGGACATAGGGAAGTTGACGAAGAAAAAATGTCACATTTCAATAAACAACTTGCCCAGGGCTGCTCAAAGCTGAAACAAGCTATCTCGAAGTTTTGGGCCTTTTTCCCCGTGATTCTTCACTTTGCGACTAAACTATTCACAGCAGTGCCAAAATTTTGCCGTCACTGAATACGGGTGCCAGCGGCCTACAAGCAAACCAAAAATGAAATCAATGCGACCACTCACATCAAAGCTGGGTCATGTTATAGAGAGGTACGTTGAAAGTGACACGTGGGCACAAATGGTCAAAAAGCGACAATTTCTCACCGTTCTGCCTGTTCGAAGCTCAAGAACTGACCATCGCCACCCTGATCTTGTTGTTTAGCTAGACATAGGGAAATTGACGAAGAAAAAATGCCACATTTCAATCAACAACTTGCCCAGGGCTGCTCAAAGCTGAAACAAGCTATCTCGAAGTTTTGGGCCTTTTTCCCGTGATTCTTCACTTTGCGGCTAAACTATTCACATCAGTGCGAAAATTTTGCCGTCACTTAATACGGGTGCCCGCGGCCTACAAGCAAACCAAAAATCAAATCAATGCGACCACTCACATCACAGCTGGGTCATGTTATAGAGAGGTACGTTGAAAGTGACACGTGGGCACAAATGGTCAAAAAGCGACAATTTCTCACCTTTCTGCCCGTTCGAAGCTCAAGAACTGACCATCGCCACCCTGATCTTGTTGTTTAGCTGGACATAGGGAAGTTGACGAAGAAAAAATGCCACATTTTAATAAACAACTTGCCCAGGGCTGCTCAAAGCTGAAACAAGCAATCTCGAAGTTTTGGGCCTTTTTCCCCGTGATTCTTCACTTTGCGGCTAAACTATTCACAGCAGTGCCAAAATTTTGCCGTCACTGAATACGGATACCAGCGGCCTACAAGCAAACCAAAAATCAAATCAATGCGACCACTCACATCAAAGCTGGGTCATGTTATAGAGAGGTACGTTGAAAGTGACACGTGGGCACAAATGGTCAAAAAGCGACAATTTCTCACCGTTCTGCCTGTTCGAAGCTCAAGAACTGACCATCGCCACCCTGATCTTGTTGTTTAGCTAGACATAGGGAAGTTGACGAAGAAAAAAATGCCACATTTCAATAAACAACTTGCCCAGGGCTGCTCAAAGCTGAAAACAAGCTATCTCGAAGTTTTGGGCCTTTTTCCCCGTCATTCTTCACTTTGCGGCTAAACTATTCCCAGCAGTGCCAACATTTTGCCGTCACTGAATACGGATACCAGCGGCCTACAAGCAAACCAAAAATCAAATCAATGCGACCACTCACATCAAAGCTGGGTCATGTTATAGAGAGGTACGTTGAAAGTGACACGTGGGCACAAATGGTCAAAAAGCGACAGTTTCTCACCGTTCTGCCTGTTCGAAGCTCAAGAACTGACCATCGCCACCCTGATCTTGTTGTTTAGCTAGACGTAGGGAAGTTGACGAAGAAAAAATGCCACATTTCTGTAAACAACTTGCCCAGGGCTGCTCAAAGCTGAAACAAGCTATCTCGAAGTTTTGGGTCTTTTTCCCCGTGATTCTTCACTTTGCAACTAAACTATTCACAGCAGTGCCAACATTTTGCCGTCACTGAATACGGGTGCCAGCGGCCTACAAGCAATCCAAAAATCAAATCAATGCGACCACTCACATCAAAGCTGGGTCATGTTATAGAGAGGTACGCTGAAAGTGACACGTGGGCACAAATGGTCAAAAAGCGACAGTTTCTCACCGTTCTGCCTGTTCGAAGCTCAAGAACTGACCATCGCCACCCTGATCTTGTTGTTTAGCTAGACGTAGGGAAGTTGACGAAGAAAAAATGCCACATTTCTATAAACAACTTGCCCAGGGCTGCTCAAAGCTGAAACAAGCTATCTCGAAGTTTTGGGTCTTTTTCCCCGTGATTCTTCACTTTGCGACTAAACTATTCACAGCAGTGCCAACATTTTGCGTTCACTGAATACGGGTGCCAGCGGCCTACAAGCAAACCAAAAATGAAATCAATGCGACCACTCACATCAAAGCTGGGTTATGTTATAGAGAGGTACGTTGAAAGTGACACGTGGGCACAAATGGTCAAAAAGCGACAATTTCTCACCTTTCTGCCCGTTCGAAGCTCAAGAACTGACCATCGCCACCCTGATCTTGTTGTTTAGCTGGACATAGGGAAGTTGACGAAGAAAAAATGCCACATTTTAATAAACAACTTGCCCAGGGCTGCTGAAAGCTGAAACAAGTAATCTCGAAGTTTTGGGCCTTTTTCCCCGTGATTCTTCACTTTGCGGCTAAACTATTCACAGCAGTGCCAAAATTTTGCCGTCACTGAATACGGATACCAGCGGCCTACAAGCAAACCAAAAATCAAATCAACGCGACCACTCACAACACAGCTGGGTCATGTTATCAGTCCTGGTGATGTCCTAGATAGGACATCACGGAACCCAGCATGGCCCAGCATACATACTATGCTGTTCCCATAGTAATCGTGACACGTGACTCAAAACTTTGTGTCGCGTCCGAGGAAGATGAACATGTCGCACTCAAAACAAACGCAACGAGGGCCTTTCGTCTCAAAAGTAATAATTATTATTAGTTGTCGTTCTCCTGGCGGCTTGCCTCAAGCGAGTCGAGATTCCTATCTTGCCTCTTACCTTCACGAATTTTATTTCCCTCGTTGTGGAGTACGACTGGACAAAGGAACTGGCAAGCGAATCGTTTTGGTCACATTGGAAATTGCAAGTGCACAAGAGGATTGGCGAAGCAATTTGCGTTCGCACTTTCAGCAGAGCAGTAGCTGCTGCTGCGATAAAGTTTTTACTTTCGCCATTGGCTTCAGGCAGCAGAAGGATCTGGCTGAAAGCGATGGCGATACGTCCATGACCACCACGTCCTGGGTTGATATCCAAGAAAGACCGTCCAAGGTCCAGTTTTAGCCAAGAGCTGGCCAAGAAATCAAAAACGCCAACAGCAAGCTTTGGCCAAATAATATCTTCCAGGCAGTAATTTACGGGCCTAGCGCCTGCTGGCTTGTCTTCCTCCTCTGCATGGCCAGGTTTTGGGCGAAATGAACGCACGGGGCGTGAACATGGTGAAGAAACATTCCAAAGGCAAAACATTCAAAATTAGAACCAATCGTTTCCAAAGAAGCGCCGCGTGGCTACGAGAAACCCCACATGAAATCCCCAAACGAAAACGGCCATTCGGTCGGGTATTCGATGGAGAATCGAATATATGTTGGACTCAGTAGAGCGTCCAGCCCCTATATGATGTCCAACCCCTATATAGAGTCCATTGGTCCAAAATCCACTGTACAGAGTCCAAATTTGGAATCAACTGTGAGCTCAAAGTTTCGATGGACATCACTCCCTGTATAGAGTCCAGCCAATTGGCTTCACCCCTATATAGAGTCCATTGGTCCAAAATCAACTGTACGGAGTCCAAACTTTGAAATCAACTATAAAGAGTCTTTATGTGGACGACACCCCCTGTATAAAGTCCAGCCAATTACGCATCCCCTATCGAGTTCGAAAATAGACATAGGATCTGCTGTAAGCAGTGAATATTAACCAGAAAACGACCTCTCCCTTTAATCCTTTACATCATTCACTTCTCAAGATAAAAAAATATATATTGAGGCGCCACTGCAGCCACTTCATTACATGAAAAACCCTACAAACACCATCCTCAAATCAAGTGGTCTCTTCGCAGACGCTGCAAATTACAATATCTCAATCATGTAGTGTTGCCAAATTATTGTGCACGCACACACACATGCACACACCCATACAACGCCAAGAAAATACCTAGAAAAAAAACAAGAATCGAAAGAGAATAATGGAGAGCCCAGGATTAATTATTTGTTTTCAAATTATTGTGCGCGCACGCGCGCGCACACACACACACACACACACACACACACACACAAACTTATACAACGCCAAGAAAACACCAAAAAAAGAGTAGAGACACAATACACACCCAACTCCAACAGCCATGCAAACGTCCACCCATTTACATGTAAAGTCAAGAGGGATAACAAATAATTATACGAAACGAATGCATACGGGGACGGGTACACGCACGTTTACATACACGTAGTAGTGTAAGAGAGTAACATAGTGCAGTGGTCAGCATAATACTAGCACATGCTGAGAGTGCAATAGCAAGCTTCACCATTGCTCATGGCCATGCAAATGTTCAGCAGCACTCAGTTCCGCAAGCTTCTGAAGATCAGCACACCTGCAACAAATAGATAGCACAAGGATACGCTTATTACCGTAATGATGCATGGGAGCACACAACTACCAAGTTCTCAACAAATGTGATGCTCAATGAAAATCAATCCACTCAAAGACCTGTGAACAGGTGACGGTGGGGACAACAATCTATTAGTAATACGAGGAACAAGATCGTTTGTGCCCACTCAAGACGCACAGACACACCAACATACATGTAGTGTACACAGTGTTTCACTTCACTGCAACTAAATTCAAATGAGATGATTTGAACAATCTGTACAGCGTTGCTGTCAGTCAGTCTTCCCCAAGATGGAAATGCAATGATTTGTTGTCACGAGGCAGTTTCACCGACACAATGTCATGTTCGTGACATCAAAACGGTTACTTCAGGGAATACGAGTATTAGCTTGAGAAGCTTTTTCTTGTCATTGGCATACAAGCAATCCTCCTAGTCCTACTACTACTAGTACACTGGCACTGCGTTTGTGGATCCCATTGTATTTGACATCATACTACAGGAACAGTGTCGTGGAGTTCACATAATTATCACAGGGATAAAAATACATTTCTCATGAAATAAAATAATAATTGATGATAGCTAGACGATCATATACGATTGATGCAAAGTCCTTGCAGTCCTTGAGGACTATTACGAAGTGGTTGATTACTTTTAGGGCATTCATTCAAGCAACATCAAACAAACGCGATACGCTCCTTGAAAATGGAAAAAAAAATTCAAGCATAACAACAGAACAGCAGACCAATCGAAACGAGTAAAAGCTTCCTTACCTCAGTCATCGTCCTGCCATGTAGTTGGACAGCCTTTTGACACGGTGGTACAGGCAGCTCTTGTCCAGTCAAACAGGGGTATCCTTGTGGCGTCGAACGAAAGAGAGTGTCAGTGTATCTGACTCGTCAGATTGCAACTGTGCTGAACTTTTCTCTTTCTCCGCTTTCTGCTTTCATCCCTCGCTCTGATGAAACCGTTCAAACGTCTTACTGGCAGCAATGGCCAGCCAAACAGGGGATCATTGTGGCGTCGAACGAAAGAGAGCGTCAGTGTACCTGACTCGTCAGATTTGAACTGTGCTGAACTTTTCTCGTTCTGCAATTTCTGCTTTCATCCCGCGCACTGATGAAACGTCTTCAGAGAACCACAAGACGCTTTCCAGATTTGATTTTGAACGTCTCCTTATCCTCCTTGGTTACCTCGAGACAGATTACTGTCAGCAACTGCACAGCAGAATTGGCAGCCATGGCTGAAGTGAAGAAAGGAATGCGCTGCCACGAGGCAAGCAAAACTGAAAATGTTTTTGTTCTCTTTCGGGCACAACACACAGGACGGCGTGACTGGATAAACTGGACTCCTGGACTGTGAATAGGGGACTTGTAGAAAAAGTGTACTCCTTATAGGGGATTGCGCGGCAGGATGAAGCTGATCAAAACTGAGGGGACTCCTGGACTCTGTATAGTGGATTTTGGACCAATGGACTCTATATAGGGTGCTGGACATCATATAGTGCATGGACTCTATACTGAGTCCTACATATACACTACCTCAATCCCCGCCGCTGTCTGATATTCTCCGCCTATTCCCTCAAACTTGACCATTTCGGAAAGAAATCCATCGCCATTACGATCGCGCATCCTCCACATACATTCAGAAATGCTCACGCAGCACTTCTTTTCATCGCGTGTGCGCGACCGACGCTTCCATGACAACTCTGGGACAGGTAACCAATCAGACTCATTCAGAGTGCGATGTCCTAGATAGGACATCTCCCCGACTGGTTATAGAGAGGTACGTTGAAAGTGACACGTGGGCACAAATGGTCAAAAAGCGACAATTTCTCACCTTTCTGCCCGTTCGAAGCTCAAGAACTGACCATCGCCACCCTGATCTTGTTGTTTAGCTAGACATAGGGAAGTTGACGAAGAAAAAATGCCACATTTCAATAAACAACTTGCCCAGGGCTGCTCAAAGCTGAAACAAGCTATCTCGAAGTTTTGGGCCTTTTCCCCGTGATTCTTCACTTTGCGACTAAACTACTTGGTCCGGCTCATCGCAATTGTCGCTTATCTCCCACGCACTTTTTGACACGTAAAACCCAGTCCAATCACGATATCTAACTTACTTTTGCTTGGGAGGTTGTGATGGCAAGATCAAATGAAGCACCAAAGAAAAATGATCGCGACTAGCGCTTTGAATCGCGATGTGTTCGACTTTTTTGGAAGTGGAAATCTGGCCATTCACATGATGATTCACTGTCTGTGTTGCCAAAACTGCAAAAGCCAAGCGCAGCGACCCGAAGACCGGAACTGTAGGCACATCCTGTAGAGCGTGACAGGCACGCTTGCACGGCAGAGTAGTATGAGCGTCATGCTGAAGAAGAAAGGTGTTTTCGATGCGATGCGCGCATGGCAGGGACGTTTTGGTTGTTCCTTCGTGGACCTGGCAGCAGCATTACAAGAGTCGTGGTCAGCTTATCCAGCGGAGCGTATGACAGCTGTCTGGAGAGGCTTGTATGCCTCATTCGAAGGCTTTGTTGAAACACGCTGTGGTGACACACAGGTCACACTGCCCACGGTTCCTTCAAGCACGGAAGTGCCAGCCACAGCTGTTTCTTTTCCATTGCTGCCATACGACAGGCTGACAAAGCAAGAGATACTCTATCTGTCTACACAAGCAGCTAGACACCAGCAATTTAATGTCAGCTCATGTAACGGCGGCAGCTCAGTGACGGAGAGTTGAATGAACTCTGGACCTGTAAGAGTGTGAGTGCAAGAACGCGCTCCTTCGCTGATTTATTTCGTGCATTTTGCTTACCTTGCTTCTCTTCTATGACTCGCTTCACCTGATTCCATGGCTGATTTTTTTTCTTGTGGCGGAGAGTATTCATGTATCATGCTTCCTCACTATGCCCATTGAAAATTTCACAGAGCGCCAACAAAACTCCTGTTCTTAGTGGCGATAGATAAGCGACAATTGCGATGAGCCGGACCAAGTATTCACAGCAGTGCCAAAATTTTGCCGTCACTGAATACGGGTGCCAGCGGCCTACAAGCAAACCAAAAATCAAATCAATGCGACCACTCACATCAAAGCTGGGTCATGTTATAGAGAGGTACGTTGAAAGTGACACGTGGGCGCTAATGGCCACCCTGATCTTGTTGTTTAGCTGGACATAGGGAAGTTCACGAAGAAAAAATGCTACATATCAATAAACAACTTGCCCAGGGCTGCTCAAAGCTGAAATCAAGTTATCTCGAAGTTTTGGGCCTTTTTCCCGTGATTCTTCACTTTGCGGCTAAACTATTCACAGCAATGCCAACATTTTGGCGTCACTGAATACGGGTGCCAGCGGCCTACAAGCAAACCAAAAATCAAATCAATGCGACCACTCACATCACCGCTGGGTCAAGTTATAGAGAGGTACGTTGAAAGTGACACGTGGGCACAAATGGTCAAAAAGCGACAATTTCTCACCTTTCTGCTCGTTCGAAGCTCAAGAACTGACCATCGCCACCCTGATCTTGTTGTTTAGCTAGACATAGGCAAGTTGACGAAGAAAAAATGCCACATTTCAATAAACAACTTTAGGGTTCACGGATTGGCATGCTAGCGTCGCCAGCTACATCATGCACGTGACAGGCGCGTGCATATACTGTCCCACACAATCGGTCAGTGCTCAAATCGCATTTTCCCATCAATATCACTCGCTTTCAACTCTACGGGATTCATTACGGTTGTCTCAAACTGCCTGAATTTTTGAATCCACACGCACGAAAGACATTCCAAGACTTCCACCGTTCGTATTTTTTCAAACGAGTTCCGGGTTTTCCAGTAACTTTGGCCAAAGTTCGGCTAAAAAACAGGGGGAGCCGTTGCGTTTCCGTAAAATACTGAACGGTAGAAGGATAGCCAAGGTCGAGAGCAAAACAACAAGCCATTATTTGTCAAAATCGAACAAGAAACGGCTCAGCGCATCTATTTTCCGTGCACGCGCGCGCGTACTTTGGCCGACAAGGTGTGGAGAATTTCTGAAGAAGAAGAATAACAAGAGCAGCAGCGCTCGATCCCGACGATGGAGCAGCTCTCGGAACAGCCGTGCTGGATACTTCCAATCCCGACAATGGAGCGTGTTGGCTGTTGTGAGCTGCTGAAACGACCATGACATTTCTTTTTCTTTGTATACCCTACATATCTTGACGTGCCCTAGCTCAGTTTCGGCCTCTTTACAGGAAGAATATTTTCTTCCATGGCATCAGCGGCCAAACAGCAAGAAGAGCAACAGATCGAGATTTGCAGGGCAAACAAAGGATGCGTGCAGCTACATCTAGTCAGGTTCGATGCAGCTGCGCTTTGCCAGAACCTCAGCATGCAGATAAGAAAAGACGACAGAGTGTCTCAGATGGAACTGGATATTTCGCCAAGACCGCCACTGCCGCCATCATCAAGTCCAGGTCAGTCAGAAAAATGCAAAGCCCGAGTGAAGTGAAGCCACTGAAGCTAAGGAAAAATTCAAAAAGTACGCTCTCCGGCTAGACTTCGAGTCGATATTTTTTTACTTCGATAGGCGCTGTCGCGGCCAGGCTGTAGCGCGCGTCCATAATCCAAAATGGAGGCGCACGTGACGGGTGCTTTTAGTGGCAAGCCGTGAACCCTAAACTTGCCCAGGGCTGCTGAAAGCTGAAATTAACCCTTTACCGTTTTAGGTATTTGTACAGCATAAACCGACCGTCATTGTTCATGCCGTAACTTTTTTATTTTTCACTTTTATTATGTACAAAATGGGGTGATTCTGAAAGTAAAAACCCTCAGGAATGCGATGCAACAACTTTCAAGTCCAGAAAACGAACACAGATTTCACTATTTAGCACTAATAATTATTTGGATTTATTCCCGATCGGGCAAACTGTTGCAATATGCAATAAATCAGATCCTTGCACTGGAGTGGCTCCCTCAGGTAAGTGGATACCAGGTTCGTTCTCTGGGTGGAATGCAGGAGTGTTACCAGTCACAGCGGTGTCAGCATTGTCCCAAGTATTGCAAATATCGACTAGTGCAGGTTGCACCGCTGGCTGTACATAGTACCTGTGCACCACGACCTCTACCGTGACGACGGCCTATTCCACGGCCGAATCCTCTCTCTCTGCCACGTCCCCTTCCACCATTAGTGGCACTCATCTCAGCGACATTGTCGTCGTCTGTGACATCCATGTCACTCTCACTGGCGCTGCTTTCACTCGCCATGTCATCGTCGCGGTCGTCGTCAGAATAAATATTTTCAACAGGATTGTCTGGCTCCACAAACTCATCTTCGCTGGATGAGGCAGCGACAGAGTCGTCAGGAAGGGTCTCCAGAAGCGAAAGAGCTTGCTCCGCGTCCATGGCTTGCACAGTAGGGCAGACAGTCGTGAGGCCAGCTCAAGCAAAAGTCGAAATAATCTGCAGGCAATACCAAAAGTCGCAGGGTACGCACTTTTCCCAAAGCGCATTTTTCAAGTCGCGATTTTCGCGATTTTTTATATTGCATCACACAAAAAAATTGTCGGCACCCTCTGCGCGTACATCTTGGCTACCAGTAGGAAAAATCCCAGCTCTCTGCGGTGAACCAGTCCAGCGCTGTGCGCATAGAAGTCATCGACCGCGAGGGGTCGAAATTTGTACGTACAAACGGTAAAGGGTTAAGCTATCTCGAAGTTTTGGGCCTTTTGCCCGTGATTCTTCACTTTGCGGCTACACTATTCACAGCAGTGCCAACATTTTAGCGTCACTGAATACGGGTGCCAGCGGCCTACAAGCAAACCATAAAAAATATCAATGCGACCACTCACATCACCGCTGGGTCATGTTATAGAGAGGTACGTTGAAAGTGACACTTGCCCAGGGCTGCTCAAAGCTGAAATCAAGTTATCTCGAAGTTTTGGGCCTTTTTGTCCGTGATTCTTCACTTTGCGGCTGAAATATTCACAGCAGTGCCAACATTTTGGCGTCACTGAATACGGGTGCCAGCGGCAAAAATAAAATCAATGCGACCACTCACATCACCGCTGGGTCAAGTTATAGAGAGGTACGTTGAAAGTGACACGTGGGCACAAATGGTCAAAAAGCGACAATTTCTCACCTTTCTGCCCGTTCCAAGCTCAAGAACTGACCATCGCCACCCTGATCTTGTTGTTTAGCTGGACATAGGGAAGTTGACGAAGAAAAAATGCCACATTTCAATAAACAACTTGCCCAGGGCTGCTGAAAGCTGAAATTAAGCTATCTCGAAGTTTTGGGCCTTTTTGTCCGTGATTCTTCACTTTGCGGCTAAACTATTCACAGCAGTGCACACATTTTAGCGTCACTGAATACGGGTGCCAGCGGCCTACAAGCAAACCAAAAATCAAATCAATGCGACCACTCACATCACCGCTGGGTCATGTTATGGAGAGGTACGTTGAAAGTGACACGTGGGCACAAATGGTCAAAAAGCGACAATTTCTCACCGTTCTGCCTGTTCGAAGCTCAAGAACTGACCATCGCCACCCTGATCTTGTTGTTTAGCTGGACATAGGGAAGTTCACGAAGAAAAAATGCCACTTTTCAATAAACAACTTGCCCAGGGCTGCTGAAAGCTGAAACAAGCTATCTCGAAGTTTTGGGCCTTTTTGTCCGTGATTCTTCACTTTGCGGCTAAACTATTCACAGCAATGCCAACATTTTGGCGTCACTGAATACGGGTGCCAGCGGCGTACAAGCAAACCAAAAATCAAATCAATGCGACCACTCACATCACAGCTGGGTCATGTTATAGAGAGGTACGTTGAAAATGACACGTGGGCACAAATGGTCAAAAAGCGACAATTTCTCACCTATCTGCCCGTTCCAAGCTCAAGAACTGACCATCGCCACCCTGCTCTTGTTGTTTAGCTGGACATAGGGAAGTTCACGAAGAAAAAATGCCACATTTCAATAAACAACTTGCCCAGGGCTGCTGAAAGCTGAAATTGAGCTATCTCGAAGTTTTGGGCCTTTTGCCAGTGATTCTTCACTTTGCGGCTAAACTATTCACAGCAGTGCCAACATTTTAGCGTCACTGAATACGGGTGCCAGCGGCCTACAAGCAAACCAAAATCAAATCAATGCGACCACTCACATCACAGCTGGGTCATGTTATAGAGAGGTACGTTGAAAGTGACACGTGGTCACAAATGGTCAAAAAGCGACAATTTCTCACCTTTCTGCCTGTTCGAAGCTCAAGAACAGACCATCGCCACCCTGATCTTGTTGTTTAGCTGGACATAGCGAAGTTCACGAAGAAAAAATGCCACATTTCAATAAACAACTGGCCCAGGGCTGCTCAAAGCTGAAATCAAGTTATCTCGAAGTTTTCGGCCTTTTTGTCCGTGATTCTTCACTTTGCGGCTAAACTATTCACAGCAATGCCAACATTTTGGCGTCACTGAATACGGGTGCCAGCGGCCTACAAGCAAACCAAAAATCAAATCAATTCGACCACTCACATCACAGCTGGGTCATGTTATAGAGAGGTACGTTGAAAATGACACGTGGGCACAAATGGTCAAAAAGCGACAATTTCTCACCTTTCTGCCCGTTCCAAGCTCAAGAACTGACCATCGCCACCCTGATCTTGTTGTTTAGATGGATATAGGGAAGTTGACGAAGACAAAATGCCACATTTCAATAAACAACTTGCCCAGGGCTGCTGAAAGCTGAAATTAACCTATCTCGAAGTTTTGGGCCTTTTGCCCGTGATTCTTCACTTTGCGGCTAAACTATTCACAGCAGTGCCAACATTTTGCCGTCACTGAATACGGGTGCCAGCGGCCTACAAGCAAACCAAAAATCAAATCAATGCGACCACTCACATCACAGCTGGGTCATGTTATAGAGAGGTACGTTGAAAGTGACACGTGGGCACAAATGGTCAAAAAGCGACAATTTCTCACCGTTCTGCCTGTTCGAAGCTCAAGAACTGACCATCGCCACCCTGATCTTGTTGTCTAGCTGGACATAGGGAAGTTGGCGAAGAAAAAATGCCACATTTCAGTAAACAACTTGCCCAGGGCTGCTCAAAATTGAAATCAAGCTATCTCGAAGTTTTGGGCCTTTTTCCCCGTGATTCTTCACTTTGCGGCTAAACTATAAACAGCAGTGCCAAAATTTTGCCGTCACTGAATACGGGTGCCAACGGCCTACAAGCACACCACAAATCAAATCAATGCGACCACTCACACCACAGCTGGGTCATGTTATAGAGAGGTACGTTGAAAATGACACGTGGGCACAAATGGTCAAAAAGCGACAATTTCTCACCTTTCTGCCCGTTCCAAGCTCAAGAACTGACCATCGCCACCCTGATCTTGTTGTTCAGCTGGACATAGGGAAGTTGACGAAGAAAAAATGCCACATTTCAATAAACAACTTGCCCAGGGCTGCTGAAAGCTGAAACTAGCTATCTCGAAGTTTTGGGCCTTTTTCCCCGTGATTCTTCACTTTGCGGCTCAACTATTCACAGCGGTGCCAAATTTTTGCCGTCACTGAATACGGGTGCCAGCGGCCTACAAGAAAACCAAAAATCAAATCAATGCGACCACTCACATCACAGCTGGGTCATGTTATAGAGAGGTACGTTGAAAGTGACACGTGTGCACAAATGGTCAAAAAGCGACATTTTCTCACCGTTCTGCCTGTTCGAAGCTCAAGAACTGACCATCGCCACCCTGATCTTGTTGTTTAGCTGGACATAGGGAAGATGACGAAGAAAAAATGCCACATTTCAATAAACAACTTGCCCAGGGCTGCTCAAAGCTGAAACAAGCTATCTCGAAGTTTTGGGGCTTTTTCCCCGTGATTCTTCACTTTGCGGCTCAACTATTCACAGCGGTGCCAAAATTTTGCCGTCACTGAATACGGGTGCCAGCGGCCTACAAGCAAACCAAAAATCAAATCAATGCGACCACTCACATCACAGCTGGGTCATGTTATAGAGAGGTACGTTGAAAGTGACACGTGGGCACAAATGGTCAAAAAGCGACAATTTCTCACCGTTCTGCCTGTTCGAAGCTCAAGAACTGACCATCGCCACCCTGATCTTGTTGTCTAGCTGGACATAGGGAAGTTGGCGAAGAAAAAATGCCACATTTCAATAAACAACTTGCCCAGGGCTGCTCAAAATTGAAATCAAGCTATCTCGAAGTTTTGGGCCTTTTCCCCGTGATTCTTCACTTTGCGGCTAAACTATAAACAGCAGTGCCAAAATTTTGCCGTCACTGAATACGGGTGCCAACGGCCTACAAGCAAACCAAAAATCAAATCAATGCGACCACTCACACCACAGCTGGGTCATGTTATAGAGAGGTACGTTGAAAATGACACGTGGGCACAAATGGTCAAAAAGCGACAATTTCTCACCTTTCTGCCCGTTCCAAGCTCAAGAACTGACCATCGCCACCCTGATCTTGTTGTTCAGCTGGACATAGGGAAGTTGACGAAGAAAAAATGCCACATTTCAATAAACAACTTGCCCAGGGCTGCTCAAAGCTGAAATTAAGTTATCTCGAAGTTTTGGGCCTTTTGCCCGTGATTCTTCACTTTGCGGCTAACCTATTCACAGCAGTGCCAACATTTTAGCGTCACTGAATACGGGTGCCAGCGGCCTACAAGCAAACCAAAAATCAAATCAATGCGACCACTCACATCACAGCTGGGTCATGTTATAGAGAGGTGCGTTGAAAGTAACACGTGTGCACAAATGGTCAAAAAGCGACAATTTCTCACCGTTCTGCCTGTTCGAAGCTCAAGAACTGACCATCGCCACCCTGATCTTGTTGTTTAGCTAGACATAGGGAAGTTGACGAAGAAAAAATGCCACATTTCAATAAACAACTTCCCAGGGCTGCTCAAAGCTGAAACAAGCTATCTCGAAGTTTTGGGCCTTTTTCCCCGTGATTCTTCACTTTGCGGCTCAACTATTCACAGCGGTGCCAAAATTTTGCCGTCACTGAATACGGGTGCCAGCGGCCTACAAGCAAACCAAAAATCAAATCAATGCGACCACTCACATCACAGCTGGGTCATGTTAGAGAGAGGTACGTTGAAAGTGACACGTGTGCACAAAATTATGGTCAAAAAGCGACAATTTCTCACCGTTCTGCCTGTTCGAAGCTCAAGAACTGACCATCGCCACCCTGATCTTGTTGTTTAGCTAGACATAGGGAAGTTGACGAAGGAAAAATGCCACATTTCAATAAACAACTTGCCCAGGGCTGCTCAAAGCTGAAACAAGCTATCTCGAAGTTTTGGGCCTTTTTCCCCGTGATTCTTCACTTTGCGGCTCAACTATTCACAGCGGTGCCAAAATTTTGCCGTCACTGAATACGGGTGCCAGCGGCCTACAAGAAAACCAAAAATCAAATCAATGCGACCACTCACATCACAGCTGGGTCATGTTATAGAGAGGTACGTTGAAAGTGACACGTGTGCACAAATGGTCAAAAAGCGACATTTTCTCACCGTTCTGCCTGTTCGAAGCTCAAGAACTAACCATCGCCACCCTGATCTTGTTGTTTAGCTGGACATAGGGAAGTTGACGAAGAAAAAATGCCACATTTCAATAAACAACTTGCCCAGGGCTGCTCAAAGCTGAAACAAGCTATCTCGAAGTTTTGGGCCTTTTTCCCCGTGATTCTTCACTTTGCGGCTCAACTATTCACAGCGGTGCCAAAATTTTGCCGTCACTGAATACGGGTGCCAGCAGCCTACAAGCAAACCAAAAATCAAATCAATGCGACCACTCACATCACAGCTGGGTCATGTTACAGAGAGGTACGTTGAAAGTGACACGTGTGCACAAATGGTCAAAAAGCGACATTTTCTCACCGTTCTGCCTGTTCGAAGCTCAAGAACTGACCATCGCCACCCTGGTCTTGTTGTTTAGCTAGACATAGGGAAGTTGACGAAGGAAAAATGCCACATTTCAATAAACAACTTGCCCAGGGCTGCTCAAAGCTGAAACAAGCTATCTCAAAGTTTTGGGCCTTTTTCCCCGTGATTCTTCACTTTGCGGCTCAACTATTCACAGCGGTGCCAAAATTTTGCCGTCACTGAATACGGGTGGCAGCGGCCTACAAGCAAACCAAAAATCAAATCAATGCGACCACTCACATCACAGCTGGGTCATGTTATAGAGAGGTACGTTGAAAGTGACACGTGTGCACAAATGGTCAAAAAGCGACAATTTCTCACCGTTCTGCCTGTTCGAAGCTCAAGAACTGACCATCGCCACCCTGATCTTGTTGTTTAGCTAGACATAGGGAAGTTGACGAAGGAAAAATGCCACATTTCAATAAACAACTTGCCCAGGGCTGCTCAAAGCTGAAGTTGTACGTACGTGTAGGAGTAGGATGCAAATTTTCTAGCTCCAACTTTGGCTGATTTTTTCTTGTTTTATACGGGTTCACCATGCCCATGTCAACCAGGTCCAAAGAAAGCGGAGAAGATAGCTCTAGTACGACTCCGATTGCCCAAAGTTGTTCTCCGAGCACTGGTATGGACGGTTCTGTTGACGTCACGCCTTTATTTGGCGAAAACGGCTATTCTGGATGCCAAATTGATGTGGCCTCGTCTAGCTTGCCTGCTAACCGTAAGTGCTCATGCATGTGTCATGACCATAGATGTTGCGGTGGCGAGTCTTTCATGGGGATCATGAGTAGTTTGATCAAGGAATTGGCTGCCATGAAAGAAGCTGTTGTTGACAACAATTCCCTGAGAATCGAAGTGGCGGCACTCAGGGAGGAAGTTCAGAAATTGCGTACGAGTACATGTACCCCAACAGGCCAGTCCACGTCCTCCACGGCCACATCAGTGATCAACCCACGCACATCTGACTCAGGGCCTGCTACACGCAACTCGTATTCAAATGCTTGCAGCTCAGGGGTTACTACTGACACGAGTACACCACGCGAGCCAACATGTGATCCCGTACCGGTCGAACCTGAGTTGAAGGACGTTGAACGGAGGAAACCGCGAAACCCTGCACGCACGTTGGCAAATAAGACTACCACTGCCAGCCGTGAAGTAGCACACAAGCCAGGCCAGTCCACTGTCATCTCGTATTATCAGCACAAACCTAAAGCTCCTGCAAGTTTTCGTGGAGCCCCTCGGATAAAATGCCGCGCAATTCACCTTGGCAATGTCCACATGGGATGTAGTGCTGATTCCATAGTAGGTTGGTGCGAGAAAAAAGACCTGCCAGTCATGAAGTGCAGTGTGTCAGAATCCCGGTACTTCGGACTGGCGTACGCACATGTCGTGATCCCAGCAGATCAAATCGACAAAGCCCTGCAGGAAGACTTCTGGCCAGCGGAGGTGCGTGCACGAGAGTGGAGATTCGCCTTGGACAAGATAGCTTCAGCTTCAGCCGCATCATGAATGCCGACACCCCACTAAACCCTAATGCAATCCCATTCCATCCTAGACCACACACCCCTAATTTAGCCCCTTTATCAAACAGCAACAACGGCCTTAGTCTTAATCTTAGAGTAGGGTTCCTCAATGTGTGCCACTTCTTAATAAAAAGCATGAAATTGAGGATTTCATACGATCTCAAAACATTGACATCATGATACTGGCGGAAACCTTTCTATCTAGCTCTACCGCAGACAGCTTGCTCAGCATACCTAACCATGCACTTTTCCGGAGGGATCGTCCCGGTCATGGAGGTGGCCTAGCAGCCTATGTCCACAATCGCTTTCAAGCACAAGTGGTGGGAGACCACACCAACATAGAACTTTTGCTACTGGAGATCAGAAGTCATCGAAACCGGATTCTCCTAGGAGGAGTGTATCGACCTCCAGGCACGCCAGTACAATTTTGGCAGGACTTGTCCAACGCAGTTGACACAGCAGCGGCGTCAATGCCATCGTCCCCGCTGATTTTAACGGGCGACTTCAATGTCGACGTAAGCCGGCGCCAAGCCCCTCAGCTCGACAATTTACATCGCTTCTGCGACCAGTTCAATATCAGCAACAAGGTGCAGGACACTACCCGCATTGCCCCCCACGGCAGCAGAACAACACTGGATCTCGCCCTAGCTGTGGATGGAGCGATAACCTCCTGCACGGTTCTCCCTTGTACCATCAGCGACCACTTTGCGGTCGTAATTGACCTACCTTTCAAGTGCACTGTGGAGCCTCCTGCTGTCAAGTGCGGTCGTAACCTAGCAAGGATCGATATGAACCGATTCGCTCATGACTTGCATCATTGTGACCTGGAGAATTTTTCAACCGCTCAGACTGTGGATGCCATGTGGTATTCTTGGACTGACAAGATTGTTTCCGTTTTGGACGAGCACGCTCCTGTCCGAACGTATCGGCCTAAATCTTCCTCCCGCACGCCCTGTCCTTGGAAATTACCTGCCCTCCACGACGCTATTCTACTTCGCAACGCAGCACATCGTCGCCGACTGACATGGATCTACGAACTGTATTCACATCAGCACGAGCCGAGGCTAAGCGAATGTCCCGACGCCTCAGGGCCCAGTATTACAAGAATCTTCTCACACGGAGTCAGGCAAATGCGCGCCATACTTGGAAGACAATAAACGAGCTCAGCGGCCGGACCAAAACTCCCACTCCACCCTCTGTCAGTATAGCAGCACTCAGCGAGCAAGTCAGTGGAGTAGTCTCCGATCCAAGTAGACCTGTGCAGCTATCCTTACCTTGTGGCCCGTCACCACGGGAACCTTTGCGGGAATTCCAGGCCACTAGTGTTGAGGAGGTATTCACCTTTCTCGTGAGACTCGATGCTCGTAAAGCTGAGGGCAGCGACAGTATTCCGGCATTCATCCTGAAGCATTGTGCAGCAGCCCTCGCCCCGTCGCTATCCATATTAATTAATGCATCCCTTTCGTCTGGCATTGTGCCCGTCTCCCTGAAGATTGCAAATGTTCGACCCCTATTTAAGTCTGGTGACAAGAACGCATCTCGCAATTACCGTCCCATATCTTTGCTGCCAATAGCATCGAAGATCTTGGAGAAGATAGTCCACAAACGCCTGTGTGACTTCTTACAAACCCATTCACTTTTGCCCGCCAATCAGTTTGCGTACCGGCCACAACACTCCACGGAAGATGCCTTGACCTTGGCCATGGACCGCTATCTGTCGTCAGCAGACCACCAGCTACATACTGGCGCAGTACTAGTGGACATGAGCAAGGCATTCGATAAAGTACGGCACCAGCTCATGATCCAAGATTTGTTTGCTTTGGGTGTATCTTCGACTGTTTTGCGTTGGTTTGCGAGCTACTTCACGGACCGTCGACAGAGAGTAGTTCTGGCGAGTGGGCAGTGCTCGGGCCTAACTGCATGCGAGTGTGGAGTCCCTCAGGGTAGTGTACTGGGTCCTTTGCTGTTTTCACTATATACCATGGACGTCCATAGCGTCACCAGCCCAGCACACTCCCAGCTGTTTGCGGATGACATCCTTCTCGACACCGCAAGCAGATCCGTAGAAACCCTAAATCAAGTCTTATCAGTTGCTGTGTCAAACTTGGCTGACTACCTACACGGGAAAGGCCTGGTTTTAAACCCTGACAAGACGCAGGTCTTAGCCATTGAGGCATCACGCCGTAGTACCCTGGAACTCAACGTTAACTGCAACGGGACGCCTCTCACCCAGACCACCACTGCTCGCTTTCTGGGCCTACAGATCGATTCCTGTCTTCGGTGGGACGCGCAGGTCTCCAGCATAGTACGTAAAACTTCCCAGAAGCTAACCACCCTGAGAACCATCGGCCCGTCGCTATCTGAACGCCAGTCGCTCCTCTTCTATTCTGCCCTTATACTTCCTGACATGCTTTATGGATCAAACGCGTTCTTCTCTGCCCTCACGGCTCAGCAGCGGCACCAGCTCACTGTCCTCGACAAGCGATGTGTTCGCTGCGTAGCCAATCTGCCCTTCCCGTCCCATACCACTCCTATATACACTCGCCTTTCCCTGACCCCTGTAATTGAACGTGCCAAATGCAAACTCCGTTTCCTTATGCACCGTGTCCACACCAGCAGCATCAGCCCTCTTCTGAAAGATAGAGTAGCCCTCCAACCTCCCAGTAACACCCGTGGCAATGACAATTGCAAATACGTTGTTCCGCTAACTCGGCGAACATCTGGCGACAGCCGACCATTGGTTTCCGCCGTGAAGTTTTGGAACACCCTGTCACAGGAACTCACGTCCGCTCGTCGTCCAACCCCGTTTAAAAGATTGCTGAAAGTGTTTTTCTACGGTTAATATGGCCGAAAAGCACCTCCCTCTGGCATAGGTCCTCATCTTCCTATTTCTCCCTGATTGTTACTTCGTTCGAACTTGACTTGTAATTACCGGTACAAATACTTCCTTTTGACTGTTTTCTCATTTTCGCAAGTGAAGCTTTATCGAGCTACACTTTATATTCTATCGCCATCATAATATTGGGCATCAGTGCCCATTTGGTTTGCGATGTAAAATAAAACTTCAAACAAAAACAAGCTATCTCGAAGTTTTGGGCCTTTTTCCCCGTGATTCTTCACTTTGCAGCTCAACTATTCCCAGCAGTGCCAAAATTTTGCCGTCACTGAATACGGGTGCCAGCAGCCTACCCGCAAACCAAAAATGAAATCAATGCGACAACTCCCATCAAAGCTGGGTCATGTTATAGAGAGGTACGTTGAAAGTGACACGTGGGCACAAATGGTCAAAAAGCGACAATTTCTCACCTTTCTGCCCGTTCGAAGCTCAAGAACTGACCATCGCCACCCTGATCTTGTCGTTTAGCTGGACATAGGGAAGTTCACGAAGAAAAAATGCCACATTTCAATAAACAACTTGCCCAGGGCTGCTGAAGGCTGAAACAAGCTATCTCGAAGTTTTGGGCCTTTTTCCCCGTGATTCTTCACTTTGCGGCTAAACTATTCACAGCAGTGCCAAAATTTTGCCGTCACTGAATACGGATACCAGAGGCCTACAAGCAAACCAAAAATCAAATCAATGCGACCACTCACACCACAGCTGGGTCATGTTATAGAGAGGTACGTTGAAAGTGACACGTGGGCACAAATGGTCAAAAAGCGACAATTTCTCACCGTTCTGCCCGTTCGAAGCTCAAGAACTGACCATCGCCACCCTGATCTTGTTGTTTAGCTGGACATAGGGAAGTTGACGAAGAAAAAATGCCACATTTCAATAAACAACTTGCCCAGGGCTGCTGAAAGCTGAAACAAGCTATCTCGAAGTTTTTGGCCTTTTTCCCCGTGATTCTTCACTTTGCGGCTAAACTATTCACAGCAGTGCCAAAATGTTGCCGTCACTGAATACGGGTGCCAGCGGCCTACAAGCAAACCAAAAATCAAATCAATGCGACCACTCACATCACAGCTGGGTCATGTTATAGAGAGGTACGTTGAAAGTGACACGTGGGCACAAATGGTCAAAAAGCGACAATTTCTCACCGTTCTGCCTGTTCGAAGCTCAAGAACTGACCATCGCCACCCTGATCTTGTTGTTTAGCTAGACATAGGGAAGATGACGAAGAAAAAATGCCACATTTCAATAAACAACTTGCCCAGGGCTGCTCAAAGCTGAAACAAGCTATCTCGAAGTTTTGGGCCTTTTTCCCCGTGATTCTTCACTTTGCGGCTCAACTATTCACAGCAATGCCAAAATTTTGACGTCACTGAATACGGGTGCCAGCGGCCTACAAGCAAACCAAAAATCAAATCAATGCGACCACTCACATCACAGCTGGGTCATGTTATAGAGAGGTACGTTGAAAGTGACAAGTGGGCACAAATGGTCAAAAAGCGACAATTTCTCACCGTTCTGCCTGTTCGAAGCTCAAGAACTGACCATCGCCACCCTGATCTTGTTGTTTAGCTAGACATAGGGAAGATGACGAAGAAAAAATGCCACATTTCAATAAACAACTTGCCCAGGGCTGCTGAAGGCTGAAACAAGCTATCTCGAAGTTTTGGGCCTCTTTCCCCAGGATTCTTCACTTTGCGGCTAAAGTATTCACAGCAGCGCCAACATTTTGCCGTCACTGAATACGGATACCAGCGGCCTACAAGCTAACCAAAAATCAAATCAATGCGACACTCACATCACAGCTGGGTCATGTTAGAGAGAGGTACGTTGAAAGTGACAAGTGGGCACAAATGGTCAAAAAGCGACAATTTCTTGCCTTTCTGCCCGTTCGAAGCTCAAGAACTGACCATCGCCACCCTGATCTTGTCGTTAAGCTGGACATAGGGAAGTTGACGAAGAAAAATGCCACATTTCAATAAACAACTTGCCCAGGGCTGCTGAAAGCTGAAACAAGCTATCTCGAAGTTTTGGGCCTTTTTCCCCGTGATTCTTCACTTTGCGGCTAAACTATTCACAGCAGTGCCAACATTTTGCCGTCACTGAATACGGATACCAGCGGCCTACAAGCAAACCAAAAATCAAATCAATGCGACCGGTCACATCACAGCTGGGTCATGCTATAGAGAAGTACGTTGAAAGTGACACGTGGGCACAAATGGTCAAAAAGCGACAATTTCTCCCCGTTCTGCCTGTTCGAAGCTCAAGAACTGACCATCGCCACCCTGATCTTGTTGTTTAGCTGGACATAGGGAAGTTGACGGAGAAAAAATGCCACATTTCAATAAACAACTTGCCCAGGGCTGCTGAAGGCTGAAACAAGCTATCTCGAAGTTTTGGGCCATTTTCCCCATGATTCTTCACTTTGCGGCTAAACTATTCACAGCAGTGCCAACATTTTGCCGTCACTGAATACGGATACCAGCGGCCTACAAGCTAACCAAAAATCAAATGAATGCGACCACTCACACCAGAGCCGGGTCATGTTATAGAGAGGTACGTTGAAAGTGACACGTGGGCACAAATGGTCAAAAAGCGACACTTTCTCACCGTTCTGCCCGTTCGAAGCTCAAGAACTGACCATCGCCACCCTGATCTTGTTGTTTAGCTGGACATAGGGAAGTTGACGAAGAAAAAATGCCACATTTCAATAAACAACTTCCCAGGGCTGCTCAAAGCTGAAACAAGCTATCTCGAAGTTTTGGGCCTTTTTCCCCGTGATTCTTCACTTTGCGGCTAAACTATTCACAGCAGTGCCAAAATTTTGCCGTCACTGAATACGGGTGCCAGCGGCCTACAAGCAAACCAAAAATTAAATTAATGCGACCAATCACATCACAGCTGGGTCATGTTATAGAGAGGTACGTTGAAAGTGACAAGTGGGCACAAATGGTCAAAAAGCGACAATTTCTTGCCTTTCTGCCCGTTCGAAGCTCAAAAACTGACCATCGCCACCCTGATCTTGTCGATTAGCTGGACATAGGGAAGTTGACGAAGAAAAAATGCCACATTTCAATAAACAACTTGCCCAGGGCTGCTGAAAGCTGGAACAAGCTATCTCGAAGTTTTGGGCCTTTTTCCCCGTGATTCTTCACTTCGCGGCTAAACTATTCACAGCAGTGCCAACATTTTGCCGTCACTGAATACGGATACCAGCGGCCTACAAACTAACCAAAAATCAAATCAATGCGACCACTCACACCACCGCTGGGTCATGTTATAGAGAGGTACGTTGAAAGTGACACGTGGGCACAAATGGTCAAAAAGCGACAATTTCTCACCTTTCTGCCCGTTCGAAGCTCAAGAACTGACCATCGCCACCCTGATCTTGTTGTTTAGCTGGACATAGGGAAGTTGACGAAGAAAAAATGCCACATTTCAATAAACAACTTGCCCAGGGCTGCTCAAAGCTGAAACAAGCTATCTCGAAGTTTTTGGCCTTTTTCCCCGTGATTCTTCACTTTGCGGCTCAACTATTCACAGCAATGCCAAAATGTTGCCGTCACTGAATACGGATGCCAGCGGCCTACAAGCAAACCAAAAATCAAATCAATGCGACCACTCACATCACAGCTGGGTCATGTTATAGAGAGGTACGTTGAAAGTGACACGTGGGCACAAATGGTCAAAAAGCGACAATTTCTCACCGTTCTGCCTGTTCGAAGCTCAAGAACTGACCATCGCCACCCTGATCTTGTTGTTTAGCTAGACATAGGGAAGATGACGAAGAAAAAATGCCACATTTCAATAAACAACTTGCCCAGGGCTGCTGAAGGCTGAAACAAGCTATCTCGAAGTTTTGGGCCTTTTTCCCCATGATTCTTCACTTTGCGGCTAAACTATTCACAGCAGTGCCAACATTTTGCCGTCACTGAATACGGATACCAGCGGCCTACAAGCTAACCAAAAATCAAATCAATGCGACCACTCACTCCACAGCTGGGTCATGTTATAGAGAGGTACGTTGAAAGTGACACGTGGGCACAAATGGTCAAAAAGCGACAATTTCTCACCGTTCTGCCCGTTCGAAGCTCAAGAACTGACCATCGCCACCCTGATCTTGTTGTTTAGCTGGACATAGGGAAGTTGACGAAGAAAAAATGCCACATTTCAATAAACAACTTGCCCAGGGCTGCTGAAAGCTGAAACAAGCTATCTCGAAGTTTTTGGCCTTTTTCCCCGTGATTCTTCACTTTGCGGCTAAACTATTCACTGCAGTGCCAAAATTTTGCCGTCACTGAATACGGGTGCCAGCGGCCTACAAGCAAACCAAAAATCAAATCAATGCGACCAATCAGATCACAGCTGGGTCATGTTATAGAGAGGTACGTTGAAAGTGACAAGTGGGCACAAATGGTCAAAAAGCGACAATTTCTTGCCTTTCTGCCCGTTCGAAGCTCAAGAACTGACCATCGCCACCCTGATCTTGTCGATTAGCTGGACATAGGGAAGTTGACGAAGAAAAAATGCCACATTTCAATAAACAACTTGCCCAGGGCTGCTGAAAGCTGAAACAAGCTATCTCGAAGTTTTGGGCCTTTTTCCCCGTGATTCTTCACTTTGCGGCTAAACTATTCACAGCAGTGCCAACATTTTGCCGTCACTGAATACAGATACCAGCGGCCTACAAGCTAACCAAAAATCAAATCAATGCGACCACTCACACCACAGCTGGGTCATGTTATAGAGAGGTACGTTGAAAGTGACACGTGGGCACAAATGGTCAAAAAGCGACAATTTCTCACCTTTCTGCCCGTTCGAAGCTCAAGAACTGACCATCGCCACCCTGATCTTGTTGTTTAGCTGGACATAGGGAAGTTGACGAAGAAAAAATGCCACATTTCAATAAACAACTTGCCCAGGGCTGCTCAAAGCTGAAACAAGCTATCTCGAAGTTTTGGGCCTTTTTCCCCGTGATTCTTAACTTTGCGGCTAAACTATTCACAGCAGTGCCAAAATTTTGCCGTCACTGAATACGGGTGCCAGCGGCCTACAAGCAAACCAAAAATCAAATCAATGCCACCAATCACATCACAGCTGGGTCATGTTATAGAGAGGTACGTTGAAAGTGACACGTGGGCACAAATGGTCAAAAAGCGACAATTTCTCACCTTTCTGCCCGTTCGAAGCTCAAGAACTGACCATCGCCACCCTGATCTTGTTGTTTAGCTGGACATAGGGAAGTTGACGAAGAAAAAATGCCACATTTCAATAAACAACTTGCCCAGGGCTGCTGAAAGCTGAAACAAGCTATCTCGAAGTTTTGGGCCTTTTTCCCCGTCATTCTTCACTTTGCGGCTAAACTATTCACAGCAGTGCCAACATTTTGCCGTCACTGAATACGGATACCAGCGGCCTACAAGCAAACCAAAAATCAAATCAATGCGACCACTCACATCACAGCTGGGTCATGTTATAGAGAGGTACGTTGAAAGTGACACGTGGGCACAAATGGTCAAAAAGCGACAATTTCTCACCTTTCTGCCCGTTCGAAGCTCAAGAACTGACCATCGCGACCCTGATCTTGTTGTTTAGCTGGACATAGGGAAGTTGACGAAGAAAAAATGCCACATTTCAATAAACAACTTGCCCAGGGCTGCTGAAAGCTGAAACAAGCTATCTCGAAGTTTTTGGCCTTTTTCCCCGTGATTCTTCACTTTGCGGCTAAACTATTCACAGCAGTGCACACATTTTGCCGTCACTGAATACGGGTGCCAGCGGCCTACAAGCAAACCAAAAATCAAATCAATGCGACCAATCAGATCACAGCTGGGTCATGTTATAGACAGGTACGTTGAAAGTGACAAGTGGGCACAAATGGTCAAAAAGCGACAATTTCTCACCGTTCTGCCTGTTCGAAGCTCAAGAACTGACCATCGCCACCCTGATCTTGTTGTTTAGCTAGACATAGGGAAGATGACGAAGAAAAAATGCCACATTTCAATAAACAACTTGCCCAGGGCTGCTCAAAGCTGAAACAAGCTATCTCGAAGTTTTTGGCCTTTTTCCCCGTGATTCTTCACTTTGCGGCTCAACTATTCACAGCAATGCCAAAATTTTGCCGTCACTGAATACGGGTGCCAGCGGCCTACAAGCAAACCAAAAATCAAATCAATGCGACCACTCACATCACAGCTGGGTCATGTTATAGAGAGGTACGTTGAAAGTGACAATTGGGCACAAATGGTCAAAAAGCGACAATTTCTCACCGTTCTGCCTGTTCTAACCTCAAGAACTGACCATCGCCACCCTGATCTTGTTGTTTAGCTAGACATAGGGAAGATGACGAAGAAAAAATGCCACATTTCAATAAACAACTTGCCCAGGGCTGCTGAAGGCTGAAACTAGCTATCTCGAAGTTTTGGGCCTTTTTCCCCATGATTCTTCACAACTTTGCGGCTAAACTATTCACAGCAGTGCCAAAATTTTGCCGTTACTGAATACGGGTGCCAGCGGCCTACAAGCAAACCAAAAATCAAATCAATGCGACCAATCACATCACAGCTGAGTCATGTTATAGAGAGGTACGTTGAAAGTGACACGTGGGCACAAATGGTCAAAAAGCGACAATTTCTCATCTTTCTGCCTGTTCTAACCTCAAGAACTGACCATCGCCAGTGCCAACATTTTGCCGTCACTGAATACGGGTGCCAGCGGCCTACAAGCAAACCAAAAATCAAATCAATGCGACCACTCACATCACAGCTGGGTCATGTTATAGAGAGGTATGTTGAAAGTGACACGTGGGCACAAATGGTCAAAAAGCGACAATTTCTCACCGTTCTGCCTGTTCGAAGCTCAAGAACTGACCATCGCCACCCTGATCTTGTTGTTTAGCTAGACATAGGGAAGATGACGAAGAAAAAATGCCACATTTCAATAAACAACTTGCCCAGGGCTGCTCAAAGCTGAAACAAGCTATCTCGAAGTTTTTGGCCTTTTTCCCCGTGATTCTTCACTTTGCGGCTCAACTATTCACAGCAATGCCAACATTTTGCCGTCACTGAATACGGGTGCCAGCGGCCTACAAGCAAACCAAAAATCAAATCAATGCGACCACTCACATCACAGCTGGGTCATGTTATAGAGAGGTACGTTGAAAGTGACAAGTGGGCACAAATGGTCAAAAAGCGACAATTTCTCACCGTTCTGCCTGTTCGAAGCTCAAGAACTGACCATCGCCACCCTGATCTTGTTGTTTAGCTAGACATAGGGAAGATGACGAAGAAAAAATGCCACATTTCAATAAACAACTTGTCCAGGGCTGCTGAAGGCTGAAACAAGCTATCTCGACGTTTTGGGCCTTTTTCCCCATGATTCTTCACTTTGCGGCTAAACTATTCACAGCAGTGCCAACATTTTGCCGTCACTGAATACGGATACCAGCGGCCTACAAGCTAACCAAAAATCAAATCAATGCGACCACTCACTCCACAGCTGGGTCATGTTATAGAGAGGTACGTTGAAAGTGACACGTGGGCACAAATGGTCAAAAAGCGACAATTTCTCACCGTTCTGCCCGTTCGAAGCTCAAGAACTGACCATCGCCACCCTGATCTTGTTGTTTAGCTGGACATAGGGAAGTTGACGAAGAAAAAATGCCACATTTCAATAAACAACTTGCCCAGGGCTGCTCAAAGCTGAAACAAGCTATCTCGAAGTTTTTGGCCTTTTTCCCCGTGATTCTTCACTTTGCGGCTAAACTATTCACAGCAGTGCCAAAATTTTGCCGTCACTGAATACGGGTGCCAGCGGCCTACAAGCAGACCAAAAATCAATTCAATGCGACCAATCACATCACAGCTGGGTCATGTTATAGAGAGGTACGTTGAAAGTGACAAGTGGGCACAAATGGTCAAAAAGCGACAATTTCTTGCCTTTCTGCCCGTTCGAAGCTCAAGAACTGACTATCGCCACCCTGATCTTGTCGTTTAGCTGGACATAGGGAAGTTCACGAAGAAAAAATGCCACATTTCAATAAACAACTTGCCCAGGGCTGCTGAAAGCTGAAACAAGCTATCTCGATGTTTTGGGCCTTTTTCCCCGTGATTCTTCACTTTGCGGCTAAACTATTCACAGCAGTGCCAAAATTTTGCCGTCACTGAATACGGGTGCCAGCGGCCTACAAGCAAACCAAAAATCACTTCAATGCGACCAATCACATCACAGCTGGGTCATGTTATAGAGAGGTACGTTGAAAGTGACAATTGGGCACAAATGGTCAAAAAGCGACAATTTCTTGCCTTTCTGCCCGTTCGAAGCTCAAGAACTGACTATCGCCACCCTGATCTTGTCGTTTAGCTGGACATAGGGAAGTGCTAGAAGAAAAAATGCCACATTTCAATAAACAACTTGCCCAGGGCTGCTGAAAGCTGAAACAAGCTATCTCGAAGTTTTGGGCCTTTTTCCCCGTGATTCTTCACTTTGCGGCTAAACTATTCACAGCAGTGCCAACATTTTGCCGTCACTGAATACGGATACCAGCGGCCTACAAGCTAACCAAAAATCAAATCAATGCGACCACTCACACCACAGCTGGGTCATGTTATAGAGAGGTACGTTGAAAGTGACACGTGGGCACAAATGGTCAAAAAGCGACAATTTCTCGCCTTTCTGCCCGTTCGAAGCTCAAGAACTGACCATCGCCACCCTGATCTTGTTGTTTAGCTGGACATAGGGAAGTTGACGAAGAAAAAATGCCACATTTCAATAAACAACTTGCCCAGGGCTGCTGAAAGCTGAAACAAGCTATCTCGAAGTTTTGGGCCTTTTTCCCCGTCATTCTTCACTTTGCGGCTAAACTATTCACAGCAGTGCCAACATTTTGCCGTCACTGAATACGGATACCAGCGGCCTACAAGCAAACCAAAAATCAAATCAATGCGACCACTCACATCACAGCTGGGTCATGTTATAGAGAGGTACGTTGAAAGTGACACGTGGGCACAAATGGTCAAAAAGCGACAATTTCTCACCGTTCTGCCTGTTCGAAGCTCAAGAACTGACCATCGCCACCCTGATCTTGTTGTTTAGCTAGACATAGGGAAGATGACGAAGAAAAAATGCCACATTCCAATAAACAACTTGCCCAGGGCTGCTCAAAGCTGAAACAAGCTATCTCGAAGTTTTGGGCCTTTTTCCCCGTGATTCTTCACTTTGCGGCTCAACTATTCACAGCAATGCCAAAATTTTGCCGTCACTGAATACGGGTGCCAGCGGCCTACAAGCAAACCAAAAATCAAATCAATGCAACCACTCACATCACAGCTGGGTCATGTTATAGAGAGGTACGTTGAAAGTGACAAGTGGGCACAAATGGTCAAAAAGCGACAATTTCTCACCGTTCTGCCTGTTCGAAGCTCAAGAACTGACCATCGCCACCCTGATCTTGTTGTTTAGCTAGACATAGGGAAGATGACGAAGAAAAAATGCCACATTTCAATAAACAACTTGCCCAGGGCTGCTCAAAGCTGAAACAAGCTATCTCGAAGTTTTTGGCCTTTTTCCCCGTGATTCTTCACTTTGCGGCTCAACTATTCACAGCAGTGCCAACATTTTGCCGTCACTGAATACGGATACCAGCGGCCTACAAGCAAACCAAAAATCAAATCAATGCGACCACTCACATCACAGCTGGGTCATGTTATAGAGAGGTACGTTGAAAGTGACACGTGGGCACAAATGGTCAAAAAGCGACAATTTCTCACCGTTCTGCCTGTTCGAAGCTCAAGAACTGACCATCGCCACCCTGATCTTGTTGTTTAGCTAGACATAGGGAAGATGACGAAGAAAAAATGCCACATTTCAATAAACAACTTGCCCAGGGCTGCTCAAAGCTGAAACAAGCTATCTCGAAGTTTTTGGCCTTTTTCCCCGTGATTCTTCACTTTGCGGCTCAACTATTCACAGCAATGCCAAAATTTTGCCGTCACTGAATACGGGTGCCAGCGGCCTACAAGCAAACCAAAAATCAAATCAATGCGACCACTCACATCACAGCTGGGTCATGTTATAGAGAGGTACGTTGAAAGTGACAAGTGGGCACAAATGGTCAAAAAGCGACAATTTCTCACCGTTCTGCCTGTTCGAAGCTCAAGAACTGACCATCGCCACCCTGATCTTGTTGTTTAGCTAGACATAGGGAAGATGACGAAGAAAAAATGCCACATTTCAATAAACAACTTGCCCAGGGCTGCTCAAAGCTGAAACAAGCTATCTCGAAGTTTTGGGCCTTTTTCCCCGTGATTCTTCACTTTGCGGCTCAACTATTCACAGCAATGCCAAAATTTTGCCGTCACTGAATACGGGTGCCAGCGGCCTACAAGCAAACCAAAAATCAATTCAATGCGACCAATCACATCACAGCTGGGTCATGTTATAGAGAGGTACGTTGAAAGTGACAAGTGGGCACAAATGGTCAAAAAGCGACAATTTCTTGCCTTTCTGCCCGTTCGAGGCTCAAGAACTGACTATCGCCACCCTGATCTTGTCGTTTAGCTGGACATAGGGAAGTTCACGAAGAAAAAATGCCACATTTCAATAAACAACTTGCCCAGGGCTGCTGAAAGCTGAAACAAGCTATCTCGAAGTTTTGGGCCTTTTTCCCCGTGATTCTTCACTTTGCGGCTAAACTATTCACAGCAGTGCCAACATTTTGCCGTCACTGAATACGGGTGCCAGCGGCCTACAAGCAAACCAAAAATCAATTCAATGCGACCAATCACATCACAGCTGGGTCATGTTATAGAGAGGTACGTTGAAAGTGACAATTGGGCACAAATGGTCAAAAAGCGACAATTTCTTGCCTTTCTGCCCGTTCGAAGCTCAAGAACTGACTATCGCCACACTGATCTTGTCGTTTAGCTGGACATAGGGAAGTTCACGAAGAAAAAATGCCACATTTCAATAAACAACTTGCCCAGGGCTGCTGAAAGCTGAAACAAGCTATCTCGAAGTTTTGGGCCTTTTTCCCCGTGATTCTTCACTTTGCGGCTAAACTATTCACAGCAGTGCCAACATTTTGCCGTCACTGAATACGGATACCAGCGGCCTACAAGCTGACCAAAAATCAAATCAATGCGACCACTCACATCAAAGCTGGGTCATGTTATAGAGAGGTACGTTGAAAGTGACACGTGGGCACAAATGGTCAAAAAGCGACAATTTCTCACCTTTCTGCGTGTTCGAAGCTCAAGAACTGACCATCGCCACCCTGATCTTGTTGTTTAGCTGGACATAGGGAAGTTGACGAAGAAAAAATGCCACATTTCAGTAAACAACTTGCCCAGGGCTGCTGAAAGCTGAAACAAGCTATCTCGAAGTTTTGGGCCTTTTTCCCCGTGATTCTTCACTTTGCGGGTAAACTATTCACAGCAGTGCCAAAATTTTGCCGTCACTGAATACGGGTGCCAGCGGCCTACAAGCAAACCAAAAATCAAATCAATGCGACCAATCACATCACAGCTGGGTCATGTTATAGAGAGGTACGTTGAAAGTGACACGTGGGCACAAATGGTCAAAAAGCGACAATTTCTCACCTTTCTGCCCGTTCGAAGCTCAAGAACTGACCATCGCCACCCTGATCTTGTTGTTTAGCTGGACATAGGGAAGTTGACGAAGAAAAAATGCCACATTTCAATAAACAACTTGCCCAGGGCTGCTCAAAGCTGAAACAAGCTATCTCGAAGTTTTGGGCCTTTTCCCCGTGATTCTTCACTTTCCGGGTAAACTATTCACAGCAGTGCCAAAATTTTGCCGTCACTGAATACGGGTGCCAGCGGCCTACAAGCAAACCAAAAATTAAATCAATGCCACCAATCACATCACAGCTGGGTCATGTTATAGAGAGGTACGTTGAAAGTGACACGTGGGCACAAATGGTCAAAAAGCGACAATTTCTCACCGTTCTGCCTGTTCGAAGCTCCAGAACTGACCATCGCCACCCTGATCTTGTTGTTTAGCTAGACATAGGGAAGATGACGAAGAAAAAATGCCACATTTCAATAAACAACTTGCCCAGGGCTGCTGAAGGCTGAAACAAGCTATCTCGAAGTTTTGGGCCTTTTTCCCCGTGATTCTTCACTTTGCGGCTAAACTATTCACAGCAGTGCCAACATTTTGCCGTCACTTAAAGGGGAAGTTAAGGCAAAAAAATAAAAATTCACCAGTTGTAGTCTTCGGGGTGCTGAGTCGAATGGTCTTGGTCCGAGAAAGCTGAGACGCTCCCTTCCTACTTGAATCCCAATCGAACTCGCGCACTTCCACCGAAACTGGGTGACTGCGCCCTACGAGATGGGGATTTGTATGCAAAATGTCACTAAAAGCGCCATTTCGTTCTTATAAAAGCACGGATGACCGCGATTGGCCCATATGTTGTAGTCTTTTGGACGCTGAGTCGACTGGTTTTGGTCCGAAAACGCTGCGATGCAGCGTTCCTCCTTTATTCCCAATCGAACATGGTTGAACAAGTGGTCACGTGCTCCTGGGTGCCCAAATCACCTGGTCACCACGCCAGCAGGTGACAACTTTCACACCAAGGTTCAACTCGAGTTCAACTCGAGTGACAGGACTGCACCCAAAAAAGGTCAAACAGGCTAGTAAGTTGTACCCTGCAGGCACGGTGACCAGGTGACTGGCGTACGCAGGAGCACGTGACCGCTTGTTCAACCATGTTCGATTGGGAATAAAGGCGGAACGCTGCATCGCAGCCTTTTCGGACCAAAACCAGTCGACTCAGCGTCCAAAAGACTACAACATATGGGCCAATCGCGGTCATCCGTGCTTTTATAAGAACGAAATGGCGCTTTTAGTGACATTTTGCATACAAATCCCCATCTCGTAGGGCGCAGTCACCCAGTTTCGGTGGAAGTGCGCGAGTTCGATTGGGATTCAAGTAGGAAGGGAGCGTCTCAGCTTCCTCGGACCACGACCATTCGACTCAGCACCCCGAAGACTACAACTGGTGAAATTTTAATTTTTGCCTTAACTTCCCCTTTAATACGGATACCAGCGGCCTACAAGCTAACCAAAAATCAAATCAATGCGACCACTCACACCACAGCTGGGTCATGTTATAGAGAGGTACGTTGAAAGTGACAAGTGGGCACAAATGGTCAAAAAGCGACAATTTCTTGCCTTTCTGCCCGTTCGAAGCTCAAGAACTGACCATCGCCACCCTGATCTTGTTGTTTAGCTGGACATAGGGAAGTTGACGAAGAAAAAATGCCACATTTCAATAAACAACTTGCCCAGGGCTGCTCAAAGCTGAAATCAAGCCATCTCGAAGTTTTGGGCCTTTTTGATTGTGATTCTTCACTTTGCGACTAAACTATTCACAGCAGTGCCAAACTTTTGGTGTCACTGAATATGGGTGCCAGCGGCCTACAAGCAAACCAAAAATCAAATCAATGTGACCACTCACATCACAGCTGGGTCATGTTATAGAGAGGTACGTTGAAAGTGACACGTGGGCACAAATGTTGAAAAAGCGACAATTTCTCTCCTTTCTGCCCGTCCGAAGCTCAAGAACTGACCATCGCCACCCTGATCTTGTTGTTTAGCTGGACATAGGTAAGTGCACGAAGAAAAAATGCCACATTTCAATAAACAACTTGCCCAGTGCTGCTCAAAGCTGAAATCAGTATTCCGCGTAAGATTTCCGTCGCCTGTGTGGTGTGTTTCTCCACCAATGAGCGCGTACTATGAATATTTATCGCTGTTCTCACACTTTACCATTTTAGCAGCTTGCATATGCCATTGTTATATGTGGAAAGCGCGCACTTGCACCATTTTTGGTGCATAAGAATGATCATTTCTCCATTATCATCATTATCATCCTCTACTGATGAGCTCCGACAGGGGGCGAAACGGCTGTCTAGAGGCGTAGAACAATATTATCTCTCAACGGAAGTGTCCTTGCTGGTGTCTGAATGGTTCGGCTGAAGAGCGCGTGGTTGTGATGAGTTGGGAGTGCAATGAATTGAAAATATGGCCGAAAGCTCTGTCGCAATATTTAGTTCTGAAGGTTTAATGCGCCGTTAGTGGCAGAGCAGAGTGGACACGACGAGTCGGTGAAGAAGGAGAGATGACAAGACGAGTCGGTGAAGAAGGAAGGAGAAAAGCAAGACACATCTGCAACATCTTTGTTTGATCAAACTGAGCTGAGCTGCAGATACGAAGCGTCGACCAAGCAGCCCTGACTGGAGTGAATGCCCCAGCTGGCCTCTCGTTTGTCAGTGGTTGCTACTAGACCTGTTAGTATCACACTCACGACTACAAGTTTCCTGGTGTGCATCGACATCGGCATCAGTGGGGCCTCCCGCTGTCGATCCTGTTGACGGGCGGACAGGTCGGTGTGAATCCTGAACGGCAACCGAGCCTGTCGCGTTGGGGGATCTCGGCGGTGAGTCTCGCCTCGCCTGCATACATGGACATTGCAACATCATAATAATAAACAACATACATGTACTTTCCATTGGCATCAGTATTCCGCGTAAGATTTCCGTCGCCTGTGTGGTGTGTTTCTCCACCAATGAGCGCGTACTATGAAAATTTATCGCTGTTCTCACACTTTACCATTTTAGCAGCTTGCATATGCCATTGTTATAATTATGTGGAAAGCGCGCACTTGCGCCATTTCTGGTGCATAAGAATGATCATTCCTCCATTATCATCATTATCATCCTCTACTGATGAGCTCCGACAGGGAGCGAAACGGCTGTCTAGAGGCGTAGAACAATATTATCTCTCAACGGAAGTGTCCTTGCTGGTGTCTGAATGGTTCGGCTGAAGAGCGCGTGGTTGTGATGAGTTGGGAGTGCAATGAATTGAAAATATGGCCGAAAGCTCTGTCGCAATATTTAGTTCTGATGTTATAGAGAGGTACATTGAAATTGAAATGTCAGCACACATTGTCAAAATCTGACATTCTCTCACCTTTCGGCCCGTTCGCAGCTCAGAAACTGACAATGACCATCCTCATCTCGTTGTATAGCTGGACATAGGCAAGTGCACCAAGAAAAAGAGCCACATTCCTCTAAAGAACTCGCCCAGGGCTGCTGAAAGCTGAAGACATACCAATCTCCCCAAGTATGGGGCTTTTTACCCATGAATCTTCACTTTGCGACTAAACTATTCACAGCAGTGCCAAATTTTCTGGGTCACTCAATGTGGGTGCCAGCGCCCTACAAGCAAACCAAAAATCAAATCAATGCGACCACTGACATTACAGCTGGGTCATGTTATAGAGAGGTACATTGAAATTGAAGCGTCAGCACACATGGTCAAAATCTGACATTTTCTCACCTTTCGGCATGTTCGCAGCTCAAAAACTGACAATGACCATCCTCATCTCGTTGTTTAGCAGGACGTAGGCAAGTGCGCCAAGAAAAAGAGCCACATTTCTCTAAAGAACTCGCCCAGGGCTGCTCAACTGAAGACATACTAATCTCCAAGTTTGGGGCTTTTTACCCGTGAATCTTCACTTTGCGACTAAACTATTCACAGCAGTGCCAAATTTTCTGGTTCACTGAATGTCGGTGCCAGCGTCCTTAAAGCAAACCAAAAATCAAATCAATGCGACCACTGACATTACAGCTGGGTCATGTTATAGAGAGGTACATTGAAATTGAAACGACGAGTTACGTCAGCACACATGGTCAAAATCTGACATTTTATCACCTTTCGGCCCGTTCACAGCTCAGAAACTGACAATGGCCATCCTCATTTCGTTGTATAGCTGGACATACTTGGTCCGGCTCATCGCAATTGTCGCTTATCTATCGCCACTAAGAACAGGAGTTTTGTGGCCGCTCTGTGAAATTTTCAATAGGCATAGTGAGGAAGCATGATACTTGAATACTCTCCGCCTGAAGAAGAAAAAATTCAGCCATGGAATCAGGTGAAGCAAGTCATAGAAGGGAAGCAAGGTAAGCAAAATGCACGAAATAAATCAGCGAAGGAGCGCGTTCTTGCATTCACACCCTTACAGGTCCAGAGTTCATTCAACTCTCCATCACTCGAGCTGCCGCCGTTACATGAGCTGACATTAAATTGCTGGTGTCTAGCTGCTAGCGACTGGTAGAGTATATCTTGCTTTCTCAGCCTGTCGTATGGCAGCAATAGGAAAGGAACAGTTGTGTCTGTCACTCCGGTGCTTGAAGGAACCGTGGGCAGTGTGACCTGTGTGTCACCACAGTGTGTTTCAACAGAGCCTTCGAATGAGCGAATGAGGCGTACAGGCCTCTCCAGACAGCTGTCATACGCTCCACTGGATACGTTGACGACGACTCTTGCAATGCTGCTGCCAGGTCCACGAAGGAACAAAAGGAACAACCAAAACGTCCCTTGCATGCGCGCATCGCATCAAAAACACTTTTCTTCTTCAGCATGACGCTCATACTCCTCTGCCGTGCACGCGTGCCTGTCACGCTCTCCAGGATGTCAGTTGCCCCTGCCACAGTTCCGGTCTTCGGGTCGCTGCGTTTGGCTTTTGGCAACACAGACAGTGTATGGCCAGATTTCCACTTCCCAAAAAAGTCGAACACATCGCGATTCAAAGCGCTAGTCGCGATCATTTTTTCTTTGGTGCCTCATTTGATCTTGCCATCACAACCTCCCAAGCAAAAGTAAGTTAGATATCGTGATTGGACTGGGTTTTACCTGTCAAAAAGTGCGTGGGAGATAAGCGACAATTGCGATGAGCCGGACCAAGTAGGAAATTATTCCAAGAAAAAGAGCCATATTTCTCTAAAGAACTCGCCCAGGGCTGCTGAAAGCTGAAAAATTACCTATCTCCAAGTTTGGGGCTTTTTACCCGTGAATCTTCACTTTGCGACTAAGCTATTCACAGCAATGCCAAATTTTCTGGGTCACTCAATGTGGGTGGCAGCGCCCTACTGTTATATATGTACTCTTGTTAGATAGGTACTCATGTGTACTGTACATAGTAGTAATATACCTACTTCTGTAGCACTAGCATGATCTAGCATGATCACACTGGGCATGCTCTTGTTCATGGCTTTTCCCCAACCTACTTGTGCTGGCTGGATGCTTGTGTGCATGGGGATCAGGACACAACAAATGGCGACGAAGATGTTTGCATAATTTCTCTATTTTAGTGTTTGTAGACGGTAGTACATGTCGATATGGCTACTGTAAGAGCTACTATAGAAGCATTTACGGGTGGCGATTTTGCCGAATATCAAGAACGGCTCGCTTTCTATTTTCTGGCCAACGACATTGGTGTTGTTGCCAGCAGTGCAGTTTAAGTGGGGGTCAGAAGTCACAAGCGTATCACCAGTTAGAGCTTGATGAAAATTCGAGGGTCTACACTACAATCAATACTCATCGTGGGTTGTACGAGTATACTCGACTACCTTTTGGCATACACTCTGCAGTTTCGGTGTTTCAACATACTATGGAAGCATTACTAGCGGACATAGAGGGCTGCATTGTGTACGTACATTACATACTAATCACAGGGCGTAATGACGAAGAACACCGACGTACACTCGAACGGGTTCTTGAGCGATTACAGGAGTCGGGTATGCGGGTCAAACCTAGCAAGGCACAATTCATGCAAGAGCAAATTGTGTATCTCGGTCATGTCTTGACCGCTAATGGTATTGCACCATCTCCGACGAAAATTGATGCAATGGTACAAGCAAAACCCCCTACCTCGGTAAATGAATTGCAATCTTTTATCGGCTCTGAAAACTACGTCCGGAAATTCATTCCAAAGTTTGCAACGATAATGGCACCATTGTATGTTCTTCTGAAGAGAGATTCTCCCTGGAAATGGACAGATGTCGAACAACAGGCCTTTACCACTTTGAAAGAAGTTCTGTGTTCTACTGATGTTTTGGCTCACTATTTACCAAAACGAGAACACGTTCTACAAACCGATGCGTCAAGGTCTGGGTGCAGTTTTACTACAACGAGAGGAAAATGGCAGTTTTAATCCTATTGCATACGCTTCACGCACTCTCACATCTGCGGAACAAAACTATTCAAATATTGAACGGGAATCGTTAGCATTGGTGTTCGGGGTGACAAAGTTCCGCCAATACTTAATGGGCAAGAAGTTCGTTTTGGAAACCGACCACCAACCTCTGGTTAAGCTTTTTGGCGTTCAGGAGGGTGTACCTTGCTTAGTCTCTTCCAGACTTAAAAAATGGAAACTAATATTATGCTATCTGCATATGATTACACGATTCGACACATTGCTGGGAAGCAGAATGTCATGGCTGACTTCATGTCGGGGAACCAGTTTCAGAATCTTTGGTGTCTGAAGCTGAAATGGAAGAAACACAAGTCTTGTTCATAGAAGATGAGCGTATTGATGGACAAACCATTGTGGGTGAAATCAAAAGCGATCCAGTGTTGAGCCAAGTTCTGCACTACATGCTAAATGGGTGGCCTGAGAAAGTAAACAATGTGGATTTACAACCGTTCTTTGCGAAACGTTGGGAACTCTCTGTGGCCGACAATGTCCTTCTGTGGAACGATCGGGTTGTCATTCCAATGTCACTGTGTGTTATCCTTTTGAATGAATTGCACTCGGAGCACACAGGTGCTGTGCGAATGAAACGCATAGCTCATCGCTATTTCTGGTGGCCGAAAACCGACGAGGCTATTGAAGAAACTACTAAGCAATGCATGGTGTGTCAGGAACGGGCACGCAAACCAACCAAATCGTACGCTACCTGGTCATGGCCTTCGGGTCCTTGGCGACGTCTCCATCTGGACTTCGCTGGCCCATTTCTGGGAAAGATGTTCCTGAGAGTAGTCGACGCCTACTCTAAATATCTCGAGGTCATTCCTATGTCAACGGCTACTTCTGCTGGCACAATCAAGCAAACCAAAAATCAAATCAATGCGACTACTGACAATAAAACTGGGTCATGTTATAGAGAGGTGAATCTTCACTTTGCGACTAAACTATTCACAGCAGAGCCAAATTTTGTGGGTCACTGAATGTGTGTGCTGGCGACCTATAAGCAAACCAAAAATCAAATCAATGCGACCACTGACATTACAGCTGGGTCATGTTATAGAGAGGTACATTCAAATTGAAAGGTGAGCACAAATGGTCAAAATCTGATATTGTCTCACCTAAGAACTCGCCCAGGGCTGCTGAAAGCTGAACAATAACCTATCTCCAAGTTTGGGGCTTTTACCCGTGAATCTTCACTTCGCGACTAAACTATTCACAGCAGTGCCAAATTTCAGGGGAAAAGTCTGCAGAAAAAGGCTATCACCACCAGGACTCGAACCCAGGTCCTTGGCTTGCGGCGAGCGATGCTCTAACCACTGAGATATTGTCGTGTTTCAGTGTACCGGTACGTGAAAGCGTTGCTCGTACGATCGACTGACTGCCACGTGTGGCATGCATGCAGCTTTGCAAGCACTCTGCATGTCATTCTCGTCTTACCATTCTGGTGGGTACATCTGACATAGATCGGTTTTACAAGAGCAGCACTGTGACGTGCAGACAATTCTATAAACCCACATATTCTACCGCAAGTTCCGTCATGTTCTACCACAAATCCAGCTCCTAAAACGCATAATTTTCCGCAAATTCAGCCCATTACATGAATGCACCGCCGGATTTGCACAACTTTCAAAGAATTTTCCGCGATTTTCTGTGGGGACAGCAATATACAGTGCTGCTGAAAGAAATCCAGTCACCTCACTCAAGTACGTGCTGGGCGTTGCACAGCCATAGACCTGAGAACCCTGGGCTGCGAAATGTTACAAGGTGCACACTTGATTGACGTGACCGGATTTCGTTGACCAGCATTGTGTATCTGCAATGCTAGCAAGGACGCAGCGTTTCACTCCACATGGTATCCATGTACATGTATGTGTGCATTCGTTTGGGGATTCGTTTGGGGGGGGGGGAGCACCCCGTTTCGGGAAAGTGCCCCACCTTATTTTTACAGCCAGGGGAAGGAAAATCGTATGGCGGAGTGCAAGGAAGTATTAGTTTGCACACTGTGAGAACCTGAGTGTACTACTAAGGTCACACTTAGCAGGTGTTGGTGTGGAGCAGCGTGGTGATCATGTCCGCTCGAGGGTAAGTAACAGTTGATTACGGATTGACTGCACAACGTGGCAATGTGTGTACAGGGTTTGTGTCGTTTGTGACTCTTAGTCTGAGGACACCACCTCGACAATACGACCACAAAAAAAAGGACGAGATGGTGGGGCGCTCTTACGAAACCGTGCTGGCAGAATGCTTGACTATTCGTCAAGAGCTAGCCTGACCTTGAATGTTTCTGAGTGACAAGAATTTATCAGCATACCTGTTGCTGTGCTTGAACCGCTATTTTCTCAAGCTCACCTTTATCGTGGTCCGAATCGATAAATCAGTAGACGGCGGCACTACATTTCTCCCGATCAACAGACGTGGCATTTGAAGGTAGATGTGGTGAAGTTACTTCTGCTTCCCTTCACAAATACGTTTTGTGCGAACTGCGCGCTGGCCGCTGTAACTAACTCGCCTTTTCCAACAATGTTCTAGTCGCTCAGAGTCAGAGCCACAGCCACAGGCAAATAAAGCAATTCCACCTCAACCACATGCCATCTCTGGCCAACCTCATCACACCAGCAACATGACTCCCAGTTGTAGAATACATGTACATGTACTTGATGTAGACCTAGTGACAAATAAATTTTCCTCCATAGCGCTGTTTCGACCACTAAGGTCAAAATTAATACCGGTTGTGTAGTGCTGACAACTGAAATCCGACCCCCCCCCCGGGCGGCGCGGCGCGCGGCCAAGCGGGTCGGATTTCAGTTGCCAGCACTGTACTCAAATTTATGTAGATTCTTCCCGCCGTCGCTGAGGATGGTGTAGAGCAGGGAGTCGTAAAAGGGCTTTTACGACTCCCTGGTGTAGAGCATGCAGTGGCGTAGGAAGCGGGGGGCAAGGGGGGGGGGGGCGCCAGCCCCCCGAATCTTTTGGCGGATGTGGGGCTGAAGCCTGAAGGCCCGAAACATGGAAACTCGATGAACGCGCAAGTGAGGATCATGCATGCAGCGCAGATCAACCAGTAAGGCAGTAAAGAGTCATGCACTCACATCGATCGTAGTCATGTCACGTCAGAGCTGACCCTGCACTGTCATTCATTGTAGAATCTACATCACTACAACTACCACTGTACAGTACAGACAGTCACAGACTCATATTCATTTGTCTCGACTGTTTTGTTCGAGATCTAAGACTAAAGCCTGGTTCACACTAGGCCGATTTTCCGGCCGGCGCTCCCACACCGAGTCCGACAAGAAATCGACCGACTGTGTCGGATGAGTCGGACTAGCTGTTCACACACAATGGTCGGTAACTAAGTTGTAGGCTTGTCTGTCACGCACGTACACGCGATACACAGCCGCGCTAGACCGTAGTAGATGCTAGACAGCAGAAATGAGATAGTTTTTACACGAGCTACAGGGCCAAACTACAAAGGCGTGAAAGGGCTTGCGTCTACCATTGTCTACAGCGATCCAGCGCAGTCAGTTCACGCGAATCACGGTCTGCACCGGTGCTGTCTGCTGTCATGGTGAAAAGCCTACAGTACCCAGGTCCCTTGCCGCTAGCTAGCTATCGCGGCGCGGGCTGGATTCCGCGGTACTGCCCTCGTAGATCTACTTGCGCAGGAATCCTGTAGCTGTGCTACGTGCTAGCACGCGTGCTGTGTACACATGCATGGTACACGTATACGTATACTGCATCATAAAAAATGCATGCAGGCCAGGGAGACGTAAAATACCGGTATTTTACGCACGGGTGTTTCGCAGCGGCCACTCGTCAAGATGGCGGCAAATCCGAGAGTACAAAAATTTCGACTCTGGCTATGTGCGCGGCGGATGCGAATCTCGCACGTGCATGCAAAATCTAGCCTTCTGCAGATCTGGGTAGAGCAAGTGTACGTGTGTGGGAACGACGACATTTTCCGAGAGAGAATGTGGCTCTTTTCATCCCAACATTTTACTCGCCACGCTCTCCCTCCCAGCTTATTGATACGAGTATCTGCTACCGAGTAGAAGTCTCCATCTTCACAGTAGGCCAGGCAAAATCGCAACGTTGAAATACTTTGCTCACTTGGTGTTTTTGGTCCTTTGAGATGATGTGGCTGTTGTGTACAACTCGAAGTGACAAACTTGAGACCCCCGCGCCACAAAAAACTAAGGCGCGCCACAAAGTTTCGTCTGGCTATTCAATGAAAGGATGTATGGAAGCAGGGATAAAAACTATCGTGGCTGCCGGCAAAACTCCTAGTAATGTAATAAACGGGGGTGTGACTTTGGTAATTCCAAGGAGAATGTACGCACGGCCATTCCACAACGAAGACGAAACTACGAGCTCAAAAACACTCCGATTTTCAAACAAACGACGCAGGAAAGAAGACATGGCCGCAGTGTTCCCGTGTGGCCTTCAAAACACCTAATTTTACTTCCATAGCGGCTGGTTCAGGGCTAATTCAGGCCCAATTCGACAGCGTCGTACCGCTCAGATTCGCCCAAAACACGAGAAAATGTACGGTAGATACAAATTCGTACGCATTTTGCGTACGGGGACGACTGGCCAGAGTTCATGCACTGCAAACACCCGTGTACGACTCCCTGAATGGCCTGATGCAGGCGGCCGCGCGGATGATGTACCGATAGTACATGCGCATGCATGCATGCAGTGCACGTGCACCACACAAAAAGAATGTTTTCTTTTTTCATTTTGATTTGAGAACATTTTGCTCAATGAAAATAGCTGTCACAATGTACAAGCACACAAAAATTATCATAATTATTTCCTTCTCCAGTCAATCTTGATCTATTGATGAGAGCAGGGAGTAGTATTGTACTGCTCCCTGATTGATAGTACCTCGCGCGAGCACTGCTTCAGACATCAGCGTTGCTGAACATTGCGGGAAGAATGGATGTTCAGACAAGCTTGAGCTTGTACCGATTCTCAAGGTTTGGTCTTGACCTAACACCTGCAGCTCAACCTTCAGTTTCGTACGGCTTAAAAACGTCTGGAAATGGTTCGGATTTTATCGTTGTGGAGGAGAATTTGAGAGGAGAGAGAGCAAGTGTAGAGTGTCAGAAAGTGCCAAAGCGTTCCACTTTAACACGGTCAGGACATGATTGCAGGAGTATCAGTGAAGGCAGGAACGATGTTTGTAGGCCAGATAGCATCGATGGTGCCCCATCGCATGCAAAGAGGCGTAAAGTTGAATCCAATAGCTGCTCCGGAGATACAGAGTATAATGGTTGGAATTCTGGAAATTCCCGCGTTTGCTGGACGGTGCTTAGAAAGTTAGTAGCGGAGGAATGTCTGAGGGACCTTGTACGCTTAGCTACACTGGCTGTTCGCTCTATGCATAACCGAACAAATTCACAAGATGCTGATGGCCAGAATGTGGACTATGAACCTGGCTTGAAGACTCGGGTAGTCCTTCGTAAATGCCGTGATGGCGGCAGCGGTAGTACTGGCAATGATATGCTGGATGGCAAGCTCTATCGCACAATGGTCCACCGCTGTGTGCGTACTGTATTTCCACAGCTAGCGACATGTACGGACCAGTCAACGGACCCTGACGCAATCATGGTAACGATTGATCCGTGCTTCAATGCATTGTGCTGTGCGTGCAAGAGTACCACAGATGCACTGTGCATTCTTTGGTTCCATCATAGCAACTGTTACCGACCAACTCTGGCGAAGAATGAGCAAACCCTGGACGTGTGTGTTGGTATAGAGCGAGAACAGCGTGCTGCAATTCATCACACTATACGCCAGCATTTCGGTAAATCACTAGAATCCAAAACACGGCAGAACTGTGCTGCAGCAGCAGCGGCGGCATCACCAGCATCACCTACTGTATGCCATCCTGCAGCTAGTGCTTTGCTACTGCCTTGCGAGTATGACCAGTTGCCAATGACAACCTCACCGTGTGAAGATCCTACGCACCCGGACAAGTGCGACCCTTGTTTCACTACGACACATGAGCAAAGCCGTAAGCAACAGCAGCAGGAATCACGGGAACACGAGCCACGGCCTCAACAGGAACGGCAGCCAGTTGACCTTGCTACAGATAGCAGGGAACTGCAGCAATCGTGTATTCAAGTGCGATATCGTTCCCGACCATCATCAGCCAAGTACAGCAAACAATCAGATGTGACCTATTTACATTTTGCGCTGGAGAAGCGCAATATGGAGACTCTTGCCGCTCTCCGCCTCTTGACAGTTTCTCTTGGCGTTCGGCTCTGCGATTTTGCGTATGCTGGTACAAAGGATTGTCAGGCGCGTACTTGCCAGTTTGTATCTCTGAAGAATGGCCGTGCTGAAGAGTTGCGTGCCCTTGCTGACTATCTGTCAACAAAGAACATCAGAACAGGTAGCTACTCATATCATCCAGCACCTCTGGCATTGGGTGACTTGTGTGGAAACCATTTTGAGATCATTGCGCACAACCTGACGTCCTCGTGTCACTCAACGTCCTCTTCTCCGCCACAGGATCTGATGAGCAGTCTAGCATCGCGAGCAGCATCTTCACAGCAACCAAGTTATCATCTACCTGTGAAGACGTGTGCAGAAACAACAGCGTTAGCACCGGCATCGACTACAGCACTACCAGGAACGGGAATAGCAACGGCAGCAGCAACAAGAGAAACAACATCCGCAACCGCAGGACCTACACCGGGAGAAGCCATGCCGAAGGTTGTATCAACATCGGTATCGACGCTGCCGCCCTGTGATAGTGGTAGTAGCAGAACGACCAGCAGCAGCGCCGGCGATGGCAGCAACAACAGCAGCGATGGCAGCGACGGCGATGGCACCAACAACAGCAGCGGTGGTGGTGGCAGCAACAGCAGCGATGGCACCAACAACAGCAGCGGTGGTGGTGGCACCAACAACAGCAGCGGTGGTGGTGGCACCAACAACAGCAGCGGTGGTGGTGGTGGTGGCAGCAACAGCAGCAGCGGCGGTGGCAACAACAGCGGCAGCGGCGGTGGTGGCAGCAACAGCGGCGGTGGTGGCAGCAACAGCGGCGGTGGTGGCAGCAACAGCGGCGGTGATGGCAGCAACAGCGGCGGTGGTGGCAGCAACAGCGGCGGTGGTGGCAGCAACAGCAGCAGCGGCGGTGGTGGCAGCAACAGCAGCGGCGGAGGCAGTACAATCCAGGGCAATAGCGACGGCAAAAGCAGCAGCAGTGTTGGTGTCAACGTATCCGACTTGCAGCGGCGTGTGGACAGTGTACATCACCATGGAGGTTTCATCAATTACTTTGGTCCACAACGATTCGGTGCTGCTTACCATGGTGCGGCATCACATCAGATAGGCCTCGCTCTGTTGCGCAATGATATGGAGGCTGCTATTCAACTGTTCCTTGCTCCAGCTGATCAGTGCAGGACAGTCGCAGATGAAGAGAGCTGTGGAACAGTAATGCCGCCATCATCCTTAAGTACAGATGGTCATGCTAATGGCCACAGTGAGGATAAAGATATCGCAAGAAGTAGTGACCATACCGAAGGTGAGAGTGTTACGACAGTTGCCTCTGATACATCATATGGCAACACAGATGACTCTGGAGCAAATGCTGCAAAGCTCTATTACAGTCAGACTGGTGATGCCAGAGGCACTCTAAAAATGATGCCCAGTCACTACACACGCGAACGTCTCGTACTGTCGTCCCTAGTGCGCTATGCTGACAGGCCAGAGCGCTATCGGAATGCCATCATGACTTTGCCGCACGATGTCCGGTCGTTCTATGTGCATGCGTACTCTAGCCGCCTGTGGAATGCATGCGCATCGTATCGCTGGCAGCGCTACGGGCACCGAGTTGCTGCCGGTGATATGGTAGAGGTGCATGCGATTGCAGATCATAATACCACTGATCACGGTGATGTGAAAGGAACGCTGCAGCACCAGCACCCGCAGCAGCAGCAGCAGCACACCAACAATGCATCTGTGCAGAGCAGTGGCTGTACTACTAGTATACATCCCACTGCCACTGCTACTAGCACTGACGGCAGCTGCTCATCTCTACCCGCTACTCAGCCAGCAGTAACAGCTCATACCTCTACTGTGGGCCAATCTCTGCAAAGCACTCAAGCAAGGTGTGAGCATTCCAATCGTCGTGACGAGAGGAAGAAAGCTCAGCGCTGTTACCGCATCATCAGTACGAGTGAATCCACGGATAGCTACAGTCACATACCATTAACAGATGTGGTCATACCGATATTGGGCAGTAAAGGTATAGAGCGCTCGTCCAATCTTTACGACCTTGTTTTGGCTTACCTGGAGCAAGATGGTCTCAGCCCAGACATGTTCAACATTGCCTCGCTTAGCCTTCGTGTAACGGGCTCGAAACGGCCATTCGTCGCTTCCCCTCGTGACTTGCAGTGGCGTCCGGTAATGCAGTGTTCGTGTTCAAGTGGACCAGCAGCTTTACGCCACCACTCTGGCTCGCTGGCCAAGAGCACGAACAACAGCGCAAGCACCAACAAAGGCAGTAGTGCTACCGGCAATGACCCCAGCGTCCCGATAGGTAGCAGCAGTGGTAACAATAGTGGTATCGATGATGGTGGCGACGACGGTGGTGTTGTGACAAGCCAGCCTACCCGCTATGACAGCTGCCAGCACTCCCACTCCTCTGCTCACACCAAGCCTGACTTAGAGCAGAGTCTAGTTACTTGCCCAGCGGAGCAAAGTCACGGCCATGTGAATATGGACTGCACAGACTTGAACCATGCTACCCATGAACTACCGAGTGGTGTGTTGTGTACTTGCGTGAAGTTTGCATTCTTCCTGCAGCCATCTACCTATGCTACTACTCTATTCCATCATATCTTTAGCAATGCGCAGCATAGGTAAGAGAATGATGCCGTATAGCAGTGGCTCAGTGCAGTCAAGCGCTGTAGTCACAGCAATGGCTCGGTTATGCTCTACCCATGTGCGTTCTATACACAGAAAAACAGACGGCTTTAGCCAAGCGCAGCATTAGCCTAGTACAGCGTACGTGGTGATGTTGACGTACAGGATGCCAGTGTGGCCCTGTTCATTGCTCAAGTGAACACTTCATTTCATCTTGCAACCCTACAAGCTTGACCCAAAGCGTCTTTCTTGTTTTCTTCTCAGGTTTAAATATATATATATCAACAGATGGGTATCACGCTCCTCGGCTTTCACCTTGTTGAGCACTCTCAGTAGGCTGCTCTAGTGCTGCTGCATCGCGCAATGCCCGCTACATTTTGTAGTTTGAGCACTCTGGCGCTAGAGCGACGAGCTACCTTAATGTCTGTGGTGCCTCCTTTGCACCATGGCTGATAGCTCGGCCTATTTAGCTCGTAGCTGTACTGATGAGGCCTTTATGGCCGAAACAGCTTGCTGTCTACAGCATTGGGTATCAACAGATGAAATATTTCTGCGATTTTATAACCAAGACTTCCTCGTAGATTTTATTTATAATAATACTTCTCGGCTAGGGGTATCCCCTCTTCTTCTTCTTTTACTAGAAGTAGGAGATTCGTTGTTGTTTTTTTTCTATTACAAATTTGTACTTGTACATTGAGTACTTCAACGTGATTTCAGTACTTTGCACACATCAAACAGATACCGGTAGTTACTTAGAAGAGCTTTAGATTGATTGCATTTTGACAATGCACAAAAGGCATAGTTCCTTGCTGGAGTGAGACAACTATGTCTTACATGCATTGTGTTGCTGGGGCACATAGGGTCGGCCTACTGTCTCGGGATGTGTTGCCTATTCAATGCTTTCCATGTATTTGCTTTGTCCTGAGAAGTATTCTGGTGAGCACCGTTGTGCAATGTTCAAGGAACATTGCACAAAGGAAGGAGTTTACACACCAGACACTGCAAAGAGTTCATAATTAATGTCCTTACTTTCTCTCCCCTACTCCCCCCGGGTTTAGCATTACGAGAAGCCTAGCGTACTGGTTGGCCGAGTTCACTGCAACTCACCCCCACAGCTGCCATTTCATTCTGCAGCCCCCCCCCCCCCCCACACACACATCTGTCCCTGTTTGTTCTTCCTTCTCCTCTCTGCACTGCTTTGCCGAGGTGGGTTTGTGTATTTTGTGAAAGATTTTTTTTAAATGATGTTGATTCAAGATAGTGCTGTATTGTGTGCAGGGAGATTGGAGCGCTTGGAATGTTTCCGCGCTATGGCGAGTGTGCGTGGCGTACACGTTGTCGCCTCCACGCTTGTGTCTTCACAAAACAGATCAGTGTTCCTTCTTCTAGAGCAGGCCACGACTGATTTTCGTTCCTTCGTATGCTAGCGGACCCCGGCAGCGCTTGCGTTCCGGTGCACGAGCTAGCTCCTCGGTCGATTAGGTCCTTTTGTTCGCGGTGTTTGTCTGAGCTGAGTCTGCTGGCACACTGCCTGCTGCTTGCCGCATTCTACAATCTTCTAAGTTCGACGTACATGTTGTTTGTCTGCAGGCTGCAACTAGTGCTAGCAGACGAGCAAACGTTGAACCAGGTGACTGTTGTTGTCTCGTTGCTAGCCACAGACGTTGCTGCGACAAGTCCCAAACTCCCGACTAGCCCGTTGCCGATCGGCCCATTCCAAAGTTCACACTAGACCGCGATGTTTTCCTCATGCATTACTGTACATGCAGCGATTGTACTGCTAGGGCGCTCGCACTGCTGCACAGCGCACGTGCACAGGCCGCTGGACGCTTCCGAGAACCGTCGGCTCGTGAGGTCAAAGTTCACGTTCGAAGAATGCTAGCAGCTTCATCCGCTCGCAAGTCAGCCGGGGTAGAATGAGCTTGCAGTTCGCGAACACGTCCCATTCGTCATTATTGTTTGGAAGGAAGCACACGATGTCCTTCTTCTCCGTTTTTTCCTCCTTGGAGGCTAAGCATTCGAAAGCCAACCAGCATTTGATAGGTGTGTATAGAGTAAAGGAAAAAGACGGGATGCAGCTGTTTTGAAGAATTCCAAATATCGTGTACAGGTTTCTCGACTGGAGCACCAAGGCAAGCAGGAAGGTAAATCTTGGCATTTATCTCCTTCACCACGTCTTCTGTGTTCCTCGTTGACCTTCTTTTACCCGCTACTGGGATATTCCTGCCAGCACATGCCGCGGTTCCATTGAGAAGCTTTGCTTCCTCTTTGCCCTTTGAATCAATTGGAATACTGTTCCTCTAGCGAATTCGCGCCCTTAGAATGTTTGTCTCCTCCTTTTTTCCGTGCAGCGAAGGAGTGTATCAAGGCGCAAATTGCGCATGCGCAGTGTGAACTGGATTCTTCTTTTACGTTATCCTGTACCACGAGGTGAGCAGTTCCTTTGTTGACCATGTCTCATATATCATGTATCGAGGTTTCTGGTGTCCTGTAGTTGACCACCGTATTCAGGTATTGAACTGTGGCTGGGGTGCTACTCAACTTTGTTCTCCGTGCTCGCAAGCTACCAATTTTCTACATCATAGTACATGTCCAAGACTACCTACCTACTGACGCGTGTTTTCTCTGTTTTGTAGAGAACGGTGTGGGTTGGACCGCTAGCTATTACAACCATGCTTTGAGGCCACGCTGGTGTGCTATCAGCTTGTCATTTACAAACACTTGCCCCGTCCGGATGTTTGGCTGCCAGCGCCTTTAGTTATTTGGAGGTCAAGATATCCATCGCCGAAAGAAGTGTGTTCTCCTTTCGTTCAGGTACAGTAGTCAGTTGTGTTGTTATGATTTCGTCCTCGACGTAAAAAAATACATTCTTTGTTGCCCTCTGAAGCCACATGTATGTGTAGTTCGCTAGAACGTTTGTTCTAGTCCAACAGTCTGTTGTTGATCGTCGAATCGACGTGAATTTGTGATGAAAGTTAGCACAGGAAGTGCGCTTTTATTCTCGATTGCAGCATGTGTTTACCGAGTCAAAAATGACTCCTTTCATGCTTGGTTGCCGAACACATTGCGAGGTTCAATTGTGTATCGCCCTGGAATTTATTTGTCAGTACAGCTTGTGTGGGGTAGAGAGAGAGGTGTGGGGGGGGGGGGGTAGGGAGAAGATTGCTGTATAAGCAGAAGTAATTAGTTCAGTCGGCGAACAATTTCATCCGACTTCAAAGAAGAGCGGTTTGTCTGGTTGAAATTCTAGTCGCTGCTCAGTCCTTGGACGAAAAGAGGAAATGGAATTCCCGATGATTATTTCTGCTTGTAATATTGAATGCATGTTATGTTCTACTGTAGTTTTATCTTGAAGGGTTAATACTGAACGTGGATCAACCAAAATTAGGAGACTCTTTTGTGCTAAATGTTTGCTTTTCATTATTAATTTTATGCTTTCTTTATCTGATTTTCTTGAGTTCCTAACACATTTTACTAAACTGGTGACTACCTAAACCTAAGGCAAGTGTCTATGGATGATCAGCTTATTGTCAATGACTAAAGTGCAACTGTACTATTTGCACTAATTCATTGACTACATTTGGTTGCTAAAACTCGTAACGTTATCTGAACTAATCATACAGTTAAATACTTCTGACCTCGAATGTATGAGCTGGGACTAAAACTTCTAACACTATTATTTTTATCTAATCAGACAGTTAAATATTGCTGAACTCGAGGTTAATTGGAATGAAGACTACATGTCTTTGTGAACTGGAATTAGGAGACGGGTTAAGTGGACACACACATTCCGAAAGACACTACAATTCCGTTCTGGACTGGTTCACTGGGTCTGCAGTGTAGCTCTTTGGGAATATGTGTATCCACCTAACCCGTCGTCTACTTCACAGAAACTGTTAGAAGCCTCTAAACGTCTCCTGAACTAGAATTGGTTCACCAAAATTATCATTATTAATACTGCTTACCTTGAATAAGGAAATAGCTAAAGTAAATATTCATTGAACAATCGTTCTATAATGAACATCTGCCTTGAAGAAGGAAGATTTGGTATCTGGGTTACTCGGAGAATAACTCCACGGCGATACAAATATAGCCAATTGCCACATACCTATGGTTGTGCAGCATGCAAACCTGCCCAGCGTCAACGCCTTTGGTTGCGGTATATGTAAATGATGCGACTAGTTTCCGCCAACATAATATTCGCCATGCTTCTTTATAGCTGCGACTTCCTGTGCTAGCTCTGTTGTGTGTGTTGTTTTTAGATGACATGCATTTCTGGATCATTTGAGCCGTCAGATGCGAAAACAGACCTTATGGGAAAAAAATCATATTTGTGTTAGTGATACTATCTGAAAGCCAGGAGCATCAGGAGTCGTATGCAAAAAACTAGAGTTGATTTGGACCAAGGGAAGTAAAGTTATAGCCTCTACAATAGGAGACCGTTTCAAATTGCATCTCAATTTTGGGTGCAATACCAACAATTGTTTCACCTACTTTGTAGAATATTTCCTGTTTCCTTTGACCGATTTCCACAAACTTGGGCTTTCTGGAAAGCTCTGGCGACGAGCAACCCGTTGGGCCCAAATCCGATAGCAAATAAAGCACAGCACCAGCGCAACAAGCTGCAGACAACGCTTCAGCGCTGGACTTGCGCCGTCACACGAAAATCGCTCGCCATTTCCATCTCCATTATCCCAGGACGCCCAATTTTTTTCGTGAAGATACACTGAGAGCTTCCAAGACGTCTGAGCCTGTTGCCGAGATCGTAGGTCGCTTGAAAAGGGGGAAACCCCGGGTCTGGATCGTTTGATTTGCACGTAGAAGTGCAAAGTGCCGTGACGTATCTTGCAGGCTTCGCAGCTGGGGAACGCAGCATCGTGCCGCGATCGGGCTTGCTGCATTGGATTCCTTGGAGTTTTCTCTTCGATTTACATACTTGGATTGTCCCGAAAGACCGATATTTGACTGAAATACGAAGGTTTGTAGCTTGGTTGTCCATGCGCACCAGTGCGTAAACTCGCCAACTTTCAAGTGCATTTTTCTGCACTGTGCAGTGTTTCCCATAAGGTCGGTTTTCGCATCTGACGGCTCATTTATCAGTGTCACGTGCATCTTGTTTTGCTGGCTGAATGCTGGAGGATAGCGCTTACTTGGTATGCCCATAATCCTTATGTTCTGCATTTTCTCTCTTTGTCTCCTCATGACCATGTGGTCATGGGAGGATGTTGCAGGATGCAGGGCTGCAATGCCAGGTTTTCGGCCGTGTTTGCGAGCTGTATGTCACCCACTGTGAGCAGGCATGCAGCTTTGTGGTGTACAGTCAACTTCGCGTATAACGACACTCGGCGGGGCATCAGAAAAGTGTCGTTATTCGCGAAGTGTCCTTATACCCGATGTCTCATTGTATGTATTGCAGTTAGATGGGACTTTGCTCTGGGCATGGAAATTCTGTCGTTATTCGCAAATTGTCGTTATATCCGCAGTCGTTATTAGCAAAGTTGCCTATATAGTTAAACAGTAATGTTGGCTCGGCTGTGGAAGTTATTGCACGAGGAGCTCATCCTGTTGCTGTTCCTCAACAACTATCTCCTCATTATTTCTTGTGTATTTGTGTACTTTTCACTCCAGCTAGTGTCATCATCGGGTGGTGTGCAAACGGCGGACGTGCAAGAATTTCCCGTGGAGTGTCGTTGATTATTGTTACGTCACGTATTCACTTCTGCACCGTTCCTGGGTACCACCGATCACTGTCTGATCTTGCTCCTCAAGGGTACGTAGATATCTACTGTTTAGTGTTCGGCCTGTCTGATATAATAATAATATAATATTCACGGGATCCGCGTTAGCATCACTTGAATGTTTAGAAACACACAAGCTATAGCCTTCACTTCCGCAGGCCACCACTATGCCTTTCTGCTTGTCTGCTGGTTTTATAGTTAGTTAATTTGAATTTGGCCCTGCACTATGTTGCTGAGAACGTACTCTACATGCAGGCCACCCTTTGAGAAATTACTGAAGGAAAAACTGGTATGCGGTTCTCAAAACATAAAGAGACATGGTGTGAATGAAAAATGAACCGTCGTACAAAAAAAAACTGTAGTGCGAAGTTAAAAAAAAAGAAAAAAGACCAGGAAAGAGGAACCCACTCAAGTCCGACCTCGCTTAACCAAACACATCCGTTTTCCACAAAAACTCCGGATAGGCGAGGGAACCGGATAATCAAACACACAAATTGTATGTACATGTATGCTGTAAATCGGTAACCAATGATTTTCTTCCGGATGGCAAGGGATCCGGATAAGCGAGGTCTGACTGTATTAGCAAATGTTGGTGCAAACCGAGGCGAATAGTAATTTAAAGGGGAAGTTAAGCCTAAAATCAAATGCTCACCGGTTATAGTCTTCGGGGTGCTGAGTCGAATGGTCTTGGCCCGAGGAAGCTGAGACGCTCCGTTCCTCTTTCATTCCCAATCGAACTCGCGCACTTCCACCAAAACTGGGTGACTGCGTCCTACTAGATGGGGATTTGTATGCAAAAAGGCGCCATTTCATTCTTATAAAATTACGGATGACTGCGGTTGGCCCATATGTTATATTCTTTCGGACGCTGAGTCGACTGGTTTTGGTCCGAGAAAGCTGTGATGCAGCGTTTGGCCCATATTCCCAATTGAACAAGTTGAATTATCGGTCACGTGCTCATGTGCGCACAAGTCACCTGATCACCGTGCCTGCAAGCTACAACTTCACATCAAGGTTCAACTGAAGTACAACTCGAGTGATAGGTACTTGCCCACACAGGCTGTAAGTTGTACCCTGCAGGTTCCATGACCAGGTGACTTGTGCACGAGAGAAAGAAAGAGAGAGAGAGAGAGATATTTGCAAGTCGGAAAAGGAAATTTTAGAATTCACTTTTTTAGTGTGCTATGTACGAGGGCGGATGTAGGGCCTGTTCCATAGAATGGAGCAAAAACGAGATTGATGTACCCAATCCCAAACATACCCCTCTTTTTGCATGCATTAGATCCAAAAGTACAGTATGCTCTTGCTAGATCATATCATGAAAATATTGACTTGTGTATTTTTAAGTACTACTAACAAGGCTTCACAGATTGAAAGGGAACGGCTGCAATAACTTTCCTTACACCTTTTGGTATGGAGCACTAGAGGCAGGTGATAGGTTTTATGTCCCATACGACAAAGAAGACTGGGCGAAGTCCTTGGCGATAAACGCGCGAGTGACTTGTGTGATCCACAAGTAGATGCCCGTGCTGCATCGAATCGGTAAGATAGTGCACCCAGCACTAGTGCCATAGATGTTTCCGACGGTGAGAGTAACATTGTTAGGAATACGGTGGTTGTGCCACCAACTAATCGGCAGGGCACTGTCCCGGAAAGACAGGGGTGCTGGGTTTGAATCCCACTCGTGCATCCTTCTTTTTCAACTTTGGCGCCTGGCAATGGCTCGAACCCACGACCGGTCGACCCAGCGTACTCCGCGAGTAGATACGGTGTGAGGACACAGCCTGTTGGGGTAGGGGAGCAGTGTAGCAAGAAGGACCCATGAGTGTGTGTGATCCCCGGTAGCCTAATCGGTAGGGCACTGTCTCAGAAAGGCAGGGGTGTTGGGTTCAAATCCCGCTCATGGGTCCTTCTTTTGCATTATTTTGGAGAACTGCAGCACCTTGTGAGGGGCCGCAGTCTGGTTCCTCCCGGGCAACGTGCCCCAGTTACAGGAGGTGGCGCTCTTTACAGGCTTGCGAAATGAGGGCTTGGTTGGATTTTCTTAAAATAAGTTATTCTTGTTGGAGGTGTGGTGAATGTGGACAGTGTTCACCAGATACTGGAGCTTGCGATGATACCAGGTGTTGTTGTATTGACCTGTGGCCAGTAACAGAAAAGAAGTTGTTGTTGTTCGTGGTGGTGGTGTATATTTTCGTCATTTCAAACAGGATAATATACCTTCTTACATGAAGTCGGCTATCTAGGCGATCTTCAAGCTTCTTCATCAGTGCCCAAAGGCCAACTTTGCGTAAATGCACGCACAATGTTCATAACTACTCAGACGGCACTCGTGGCCAAAGAACAACGAGTATTATTTATTCTTCTTTTACTAGGGAATTCCCAACAGGCGTCAGCGCCTTTTTACAGGGAACCCTAGGTGAGTAAAAGAGTAGTTACCTAATACAGAATATATTTGACTACTCAATCTGCGGACAGCATGCTGTTTCGTTCTTTGTGAACTCATCAGCGCAGCACACAGGAAATGGGGCCGAACCTGATAGCAATGAAAATAAAAATGTCCAAAGCCAGATTTAAATCGGGCCCGAACGTACCTTGCCAGAGTGCTCAAACTGACAAGTCAGTGAGCTCTGCGTAATGCAAACAGCAAAGGCACTACCCCACATGAGAGTGCTCAACTACTACAAGAGCAGGGGCGAAAATACTCAATCTGCGGACAGCATGCTGTTTCGTTCTTTGTGAACTCATCAGCGCAGCACAGAGGCAATGGGGCCGAACCTGATAGCAATGCAACTAAATTAAAATTTCCAAAGCCAGATTTAAATCAGGCCCGAACGTACCTTGCCAGAGTGCTCAAACTGACAAGTCAGTGAGCTCTGCGTAATGCAAACAGCAAAGGCACTACCTCACATGAGAGTGCTCAACTATTACAAGAGCATTGGAATAAATTTGACTAAATAGCTAGCAGGGAAACGGGCAAGGAGTCAAAGTCGTGACGAGATCTCAGGACGTGCAACGGAGACCTTTTCAACGCATTTACAACAGCCAGTCGTACAAGAGTACAATCAAAATCAAAAGATACATAAACGAGATTCAAAATTGTGGTATTTCCAAGCAACGGAACCTAAAGCATGGTTTGCTGTATTTCTTCAGGAGTCAATATGCCCAGCTGATCCTGGCAAAGAGCCCAAGAGCTTCACTTTTTTCTTTTTACTGAAGATGTAACTTGCTTGTAAGAAGAGGGTCATTGACTTCCACCCTTGGTCTGCCTTGGAAGCAGTAAGAAGGTGGGTTTTCTGAATGTTCAGTGATAAGCCTTATTCAATGATGACGTGACATGCACACTTCACTGGGTGCGGCAACAGTGGGCCAGAAGAACGGCAACGCTCACAAACGGCGATGGCAAGATGTCAGCAAAGACTTCCTCGGTGATTCATGTCAACACTACTGATGTGTCGGGTGTGTCTTTTGCAAGCTACCTGGCTGATCACTATCAGCGAGTCTCAGTAAATGGCTGCCTGGGAAGTACCACGGAATTCTCCCTAGGTGTCCCGCAGGGGTCTGTTCACGGGCCACTACTGTTATATATTATATGCACGTGACCTTCCCGCCATATTTCAGTACTTGCAGTGCCAGCAGTATGCCGGCAATACCACATTGCCATGTGTGACAATATTCGATGTCCACTGCTTACCCTCACCTCAGATATCTCATGTGTGATTTGTGGGTCTTTGCCTTGTAGATGGTCTTCTGGGTCCCTTTGGAGTGCTCCACAGTCCTCAGTTGTGCGTGCTGTCAAGTCGAGGAGTTGCTGGAATGGATTCTTGCTAAGTATTCTTAACTATTGTGTACAGTAGCATACATACACCGTCTCTGTTCGTGGCTCTAGTTAGGAAAGATCATGCTGAGATGGGAAACCATTTCCCGCCAAACCGCCTTACGGCATTTTGATCTAATTGCATATTGCTGAGTACAGGGTAAACATAGCTGAAGTGTGGTGCTGCATAATGAAACCTGATTGCGTGAGTGAGTGAGTCCAGTATGCGCCCCGGGCACTATGCAGCCCTTAACCTGCGCACATAGGATGTTTCACTCGTGCAGGGTGCAAAGCTGACACGCTCGGTCGGATTCCACTGAGCAGCACTGTCACTAGTTACACCCACACAGTCTTCCAAGATGTGTGTTGGAGACTTCATTCAGTGACTCTGAGTGCCGCTCGTACAGGGTGCAAAAGCTGACTCGCTCTGTTGGATTTCATTGAGCAGCACTGTACAGTCACACAGTCTTCCAAGATATTTATTTGAGACTTTATTCAGTGACTCTGAGTGCGGTGCCGTGGATAGCCTCAACTGCTACATTACTTCAGAGAAGTTGTGCGCTGACTGCCTGTGCGGCAATGCTCCAATCCTGGGCTGCCCAAAGTGTGCGTGTGTGTGTGGAGGGGGGGGGGGGGTGGACCAAGCAGTCATGAGTGCTGACTTGCGGTGATGGATTGGTTAAGCGATCATAATAAGGCATGGATACCTAGCCATCCTTTTGTGGTCACTGGGAGATGAATTATTATTACCAGTTCCATAATAGGAAGAAGAGGCTGGTTCGACTTAGGGGGTCCATATTGGGAGGAAATTCAAAACCTCGCGTGCCATCATTTCGGCTTACTCCCTGTTCTGCTTGCAATACATTGTCATATCCGATGGCCGGAATCTCACTGCAAACATGTGATGGATTAGTTCTTGTAGAGTGGATGTGACAGAAAATGCCTGATGAACCAGTGCCATGTTGAAGTGGTGCAGTCAGTCTCTCTAGTGTGAAACTGGACAATGGGTGTTGTCGGGTTATTCAACGTTATTCTGGACGGTATTCTACTGTCATGGACAAAGGGATCCGGTCGAATGACCCGTGTCGGCGCCCTCAGTGCGTACAGAACGTAGCATGTGTACCGTATGCGTACTCACAGCTGCATGGCTAGGGCCCTGGGGCCGCTTGACCTCCTACCGGATTTCCATGTCCACGACAGTACGTTGGTGTGACTGAAAAGTTGGGGGGGGGCAGGGGCCGCCCCGGGAACATTTCAGGAAAGTTGGCCCCATACTAGCCATATTTCATTGCTTCAAAAATCACAGTACAACCTATTGGTGCGGTTTTGGCCGGGCCAGCCGCACAAATACCGACGCTCTTATCTGGAGTGTGGATTCCTAACATATGCATGTTTCAGGCACAATTCTGGATATAGTGGCACTAGGTAGGTGTCAAGGCTGAAGGCGTCCCACTTGAACTATATGTCAAGTAGCTATAATGAGCTAAGTTGTGTGCTGTTGTGTGTGTTGTTGTTGTTGTTGTGTGTGTGTGTTTGTGTGTTATTCCAGGTCAACATGCCATATGTTCCCATCTTCGTATCGTCCCCTAAAAGGGAGGGGCAATACATTGTGGCAATCTAGAATTGCGGCAGTGTTTTGCAAAATAAATGACAGGTGTTCCGTTCCATCCTGGGCGTGCAGGGTTGTAAGGTGGGGCAGGGGAGAAAGGAGATCTGCTGGTGATTCCATGACATTTCCGGTCGTTTCCGGTCTAAATTCAGGCTGGAAACAGAACAAACCTTGCACTGAAATGTACTTTGAAAATGGCGACATACCTGTAAAAACTTCGCCTAAGGTCCGTGGCAAGCTGTGATGTTTTCATCGCAGCAAAATGTGGAAAGAAAACGAATAGGATCTGTGAGCTACTGACAGAGATGTTGGACTCTGTAGTTCATAGATTTCTGAATGAAGGACAGGAATTAAATGTAACTCGTGCAGACTATGTGTGCTATCACAAAGCTATAGAAGGAATACACAGTAAGTAAACAGCATTTGATTGTATATTAAAGAACAATAAAACTGAGCTTGCTTGATACTCGGCCCTTTCATGTCATTCCTACACTTGTGTTGAACAGAACAATCCCTGATTCAAGTTGTACCTGCATGACTGCTCTTCACCCCAAACAGATGCCATCACACTGCCGAACATTGCAGTGGAACTACATAGTTCCTGGCTTGGACCAAAGAAGCAGCCAGATGATGCAGGGCAGTAACATCAACCCATTCCACTTCCATCAATTTCCATAAAACTATTCTCCACGTATATTCTTACCCTAGCACTTCATCTATTCACTTTCAAGTTTTATCTGATAATTTATGCATGCTGTTCCTTTTCCACACCCATGCATGGGGAGGGTTGCCAGGTCCTTGGGATATGCAATGGGTTGGTCCTGGGTGCATGCAGTGGGGTAGCTCTGGGTTAGTTAGGCATAGATCAGGGTCAGGTAAACCCTGTAGGTCATCTCTTCAACATCCAGCGCTACGCTACGACCAGTTCAAGGCGCGGACCTACCATCATTGTCTTTGGTAACTATGTTGTTCTGTACCTGGTGTATTTTACAACACCACATTGTGTTTGTAAACCCATTTTCCCTCTTGCAAGGGCTTTAACCTCGTGTATGCAATGGGTTGACCATTGGTGCATGGGGAGGGTTGGTCCGTGGGATATGCAATGGATTGGTCCTGGGTGCATGCAGTGGGGTAGCTCTGGGTTAGTTAGGCATAGATCAGGGTCAGGTTAACCCTGTAGGTCATCTCTTCAACATCAAACGCTACGCTACGACCAGTTCAAGGCTCTTCCGTCGCCGTCATCTTTGGTAAATATATCCTGGTTTGTATACTAATTTTATGTATGTAATCATAGTGCATGGCTACAACTCTTGCCTTACTTCACCCTTCTTTTCTAAGGGTTCAGTTGAATGCAAGCAGTCCAGTCTTATGGAGGTGCACTGCTTTCCTTCAATTTGGTTTACCGAGGTCTTGGGAAAGTGCTCAACATGGGTGGTTGGTCGGGAGGTGAAATAAGCAAACAACAAAGAAACCGCTGCAATTGGCATTGTTCATTCCATGTCTTCAGTAGCTTGCTTGTGTTGGGTGCCTTCTCAATGCTCCAGTCCATTGACCCGTGCATGACATCATTTTAGTACATGCATAAGGGAGTGTAGCTGTTCAGTCTAGTGAATTTCCATGCAGCAGTGGCCACGTTAGGCCGTTGTTGCATGGGCTTGTGCTACTGAGCGATTGTCCTATGTTTTGCTCACCACCACCCAGGTAGGTCGTCATGGAGCCATGCTGAATCTCATCCAAGCCTTCTAAACCTGGCGGCATGTTGCCAGTTGGTAATGTATACCTCACAAAAAGGTGCGTCAGAATTGCATGTGTTGTGTGTGCATGTCTATACCCCTTGCATGGAGTTCTTTTGCCTGAAGCAGACCCCACTGCAATTTACCATATTCTTGTCGGGGTTGGGGTGTGCACATGGAGTCAAACTTCATTTGTGTCCTTGAATCAGAATTGCCGACTGTGTTGGAAGGTGCTCAATATGGGTGGGTGATGGGGAGGTGAGATAAGCAAACAGCAAAAAAGCTGCAATTGGCATTGTTTATATCATGTCTCTGGATGCTTGCTTGTATTGGGCTCCTTCCTGCTTGCTTCGGCTAGTTGGCCCTTGTAGATCTATGTTACCCCTTTTCACCCTGCGCACGATCTTTGTCAAGCACCCATGATTTCTGGCCAACCTTCCCCCATATTGCATGTGCTTGAAAGTCTTCCCTCCTCAAAATGCCTGCTGTGTGACTAATGCCCATGTCCACATTTGATTCAACCTCTGCATAAGGTACATCAACGCCAACAGTGGATCAACACCCGTCAACATTGTCACTGCTAGCTACCCTTGATGCGATCGGTTGCGCTATCGCTAGGGGTGGGGGCAGTGGACACAAGCCTCCATCCCAAATGTCTACAAGGTAAATAATAAATATAACGTGGTGGTGTGTGCTTGCATTTGCAGTTTAACTTGGCGGCAACTTTGCTCTACAGTTTTTTTGAAATTTTGGGCCAGGTTGTTCACATATCCCGAGTATCAATGTTCATTTGCAACAACAACAAAAACTAAAAACGTCCCTCTGAATAGGATCGGCCTTCATACAATTCAGCTAGGGACATTTGCAATATCTTCCGACGAGCTTATTGCACATGGCCTCAGACCGCAGTGAAATGGGAGTTGTGCAATGTTTTTGAAATATAGATGTGCACTAATTGCACCGGAGCAGGTCGTTATTCAACTGAAATCGCCATGTAACAAAGGGCGTGAATCTGAATAGTCCTACCGCATCTTCAATCGTAGCAAAAGAAATCCGACCCACGTGCCGAAAGCAGCGCGCCAAGGCTCATGCCGCCATCGGATGGGATTTCCTGCCTGTGCATGATGTAATGGAAATGGAAACTCGTGGGTCATATTTCTTTGGCCACGACTGTAAATGGCTGCCTCTTACCCTGCTCACTTCGATTGAAATTTTGTTTTCCGACATTGCCAAAACAGCAGTTCAGGCACAAATGCAATGCACACGGAACATGTATCAAGTGTGCAGTCAACTTCGCTCATAACGATTGCGGTTATAACGAGAATTCGCGAATAACGACAGAATTTCCATGCCCAGAGCAAAGTCCCATCTAACTGTAATATATATAATGAGACTTCAGGTATAAGGACACTTCGCGAATAAAAGGACAGTTGTCTGATGCCCGCCGAGTGTCGTTATAGGCAAAGTGGACTATAAGGGCGCTGTTGATGATTAAGGCCGAAGATATTTGCTTGACACCCGCCAATGGAAAGAGGTTGCCAGAAATGATGTAGAATTGTATCATATGATTTATTCATGGTATAGACACGTGCACACTGTGATACTGGAGGCAATTGTATTGCTATGACGTACATGTACACCAAGAATGAAGCGCTGATTTTGATGTGTTGCATGTCAATCTAGAGTTTTCCGATGCAGGATGGTTGCGTCTCCGCTGAATCAAGGACGTCATGGAATCACCAGCATCTCCACAGGGGACTAAAAAAATGCATTCTGCAGTGATAGAGAAATGGCTCTGACTTTGTGGCTTTTGCAGAATTATTAGCCCAATTTCCTTGCTCAATGCTGCCACTGGAGAGCCATTTTTCTGATCTGCATTATGCATAGCCCAGATGGAACGGAACACCTGTCACCCAAGGGAAATGAGTTACAAAATGGGAGGGAGGGGCACAAATAGAAAATTGGAACAAAATAGTAAATTTTGGTCTGGCTTTTCAAAAACTGGAAATTGCCACAAACCTATCGCCAAATTTTTAATGATGGTCCACCATTTTTGTTTGTGACGTCACTAGATACATTCAAATGGGCACTGCATATCCAGATACCCACCTCACACTTGTATACCTTTCATACATTTTGTATATCCCTTCAGGTCTCAGCCATACATTTAGATGCCCACCATGCATTCAGATACCCACCATACATTGACACACGCTCCATATATTCAGATGCCCACCATACATTCAGATACCTTCCATACATTCAGATACCCACCACACATTCAGATGCTCACCATACATTCAGATGTTCACCATACATTCAGATGCCCACCATACATTCAGATGCCCACCATACATTCACGGATGCCCACCATACATTCAGATGCCCACCATACATTCACGGATGCCCACCATACAGTCAGATGCTCACCATACATTCAGATGCCCACCATACATTCAGATGCTCACCATACATTCAGATGCCCACCATACATTCTGATGCCCACCATACATTCAGATGCCCACCATACATTAAGATGCACAGTGAGTCACCATACATGTACATTCAGATGCTCACCATACATTCAGATGCTTACCATACATTCAGATGCTCACCATACATTCAGATACCCATGCACCATACAGTCATTCTGATGCTTACCATACATATACATGCAGTTACTCACCATACATTCAGATGCTCGCCATTATATTCGGATCCTCACTGTACTTTCAGTTCCTCGTCATACATTTAGATGATCATCATACATTCAGATGATGACCATAATAATAATTTAAAAAGAACAAGCTTCAGAATCTCTCCAACCCCAAGCGTTGTTGGAAATGAACCTGGCACATTTCGGACACCCGTAATGTTGCGTAAAAAAGTTGTGCTTGTTCCTGTAGAAGCCAATGTCAGTGCTAGGCTTCTGTTCAAGTCAGGCTTGTATTCGAACCACATCTATCTATGTACACTCAATCTGAGGACAGAACTGTTTCGTCCTTTGTAGACTCGTCAGCGCAGCACAGAGGAAATGAGGCCGAACCGGGTAGCAATGAAAAATAAATTTTCCAAAGCCAGATTTATATCTGTGTACATGTATGTCAAAACTGTAAACCAGGTTTATGTGCTGACGGTGTATCTTTAAAATCAGGCTTGTATTCAAAACAGGTTTCTACAGTCAAATCTGTCGTAAGCGACCGCCACTTGGTGCAAGAAAAAGCGGTCTCTTACGGCAGATGGTCTCTTACGGCAGATGTATGGTAAATCCGGCAGATGTATGGTAAATCCAGCATACCGGGCATGCATATACATGTATGCTTCCATGTACTCAAATCGATGAGAATGTGATTTTTATTGGATATAATAGAATATAGGGGTGCACAAACCCAAGAATAGTGCACATGCCAGGGCTAATCTTGAGAGCTACAGCGCAGCCTCAGTACAGGCCAGGGCCAGTCGATCACACTTGCAAGACAGCGCACTGGCAAGTACAGCTTCGCACGTGACTGAACCTGGGTTGCGGTCGCTTACAGCAGATTTGAATGCAGCCATCATGCATGAAATCGCGGTCGCTGGTCGCGCACAGCAGATGGTCGCTCTGGACAGATCAGTTTGTATGTGAAACCGTCGGTGCACGGAAAATCGGTCGCTAACGGTAGATGGTCGCCTACAGCAGAGGTCGCTAACGGCAGATTTGACTGTACATTCTCAAGTAGAAAATCCAGGGTCATTTGACTATCAATGCCATCCCTTGGAATTGGTTGTAGTGGTCCTTTAGGACAGAGGGTCGCCTTGGCAGATTTTACTGTATTGTTTTTGGAAAAATCCCGGAGGTCTCCCTGTCGCTTTGCAGTAGGTGAGCCACAGTCTTGTTATACCTGTTCTAGTTCCAGTTCTGCGGTACCTTAACCCTTATCCGTCCGACAAAATCACTGCGCAGGCCCAAATTGCAATTTCACGACATATTTTACCTTGAAATTATCATAACTTTAGTCTCCATTGGCCGAATTCCATGATCTCGCGCTTCTTGGAAAGGTCCGTCCGCGACGAATGCACAGAGCGCACATTAGACATCTATAAAGCCACAAGTCGAGCGCCGCCACTTGCCAAACTTGCCCCAGCGCCAGATCTGCGGGCAGAATCCAAATTGTCTCGCCATTTCACTCTCCTCCATCGCTGGACTTTGAATTTTTGTGTACAGAACATTTATTTGGTTTTTATGTCATGAGCATGCGCTTGGTGACGTAACTGTAATGCAAAAAAGAAAAATCTGACTTTGAAATGTTCCCGAGCGCATAAAAATCGCAATTGCCGTGATTTTACTTTCGGCGGACGATATCGTTGCAAGGGAGTGTCGTAGCTCTTCGGCGATTGTTCGAGACGATAGCCTGGTGTTTTCTTATGGCGATAGACCCTTCGATCGTGGAATTTGGTCAAGAAATGACTGAGATATGATGGATTTACTGATCGACGGATAGTCGTAGATTTTTGACTGGTCGGACGGATAAGGGTTAAAGGGGAAGTTAAGGCAAAAATTAAAATTTCACCAGTTGTAGTCTTCGGGGTGCTGAGTCGAATGGTCTTGGTCCGAGAAAGCTGAGACGCTCCCTTCCTACTTGAATCCCAATCGAACTCGCGCACTTCCACCGAAACTGGGTGACTGCGCCCTACTAGATGGGGATTTGTATGCAAAATGTCACTAAAAGCGCCATTTCGTTCATATAAAAGAACGGATGACCGCAATTGGCCCATATGTTGTAGTCTTTTGGACGCTGAGTCGACTGGTTTTGGTCCGAAAAGGCTGCGATGCCGCGTTCCTCCTTTATTCCCAATCGAACATGGTTGAACAAGCGGTCACGTGCTCCTGCGTACACCAGTCAGCTGGTCACCGTGCCTGCAGGGTACAACTTACTAGCCTGTTTGACCTTTTTTGGGTGCAGTCCTGTCACTCGAGTTGAACCTTGGTGTGAAAGTTGTCGCCTGCTGGCGTGGTGACCAGGTGATTTGGGCACCCAGGAGCACGTGACCGCTTGTTCAACCATGTTCGATTGGGAATAAAGGAGGAACGCTGCATCGCAGCCTTTTCGGACCAAAACGAGTCGACTCAGCGTCCAAAAGACTACAACATATGGGCCACTCGCGGTCATCCGTGCTTTTATAAGAACGAAATGGCGCTTTTAGTGACATTTTGCATACAAATCCCCATCTAGTAGGGCGCAGTCACCCAGTTTCGGTGGAAGTGCGCGAGTTCGATTGGGATTCAAGTAGGAAGGGAGCGTCTCAGCTTTCTCGGACCAAGACCATTCGACTCAGCACCCCGAAGACTACAACTGGTGAAATTTTAATTTTTGCCTTAACTTCCCCTTTAAAGATGCATCTGGGCCGAAGCACATAGTGGATTAGGTAAAAATGGCTTGTCCGCATTCAAATTAGACATGGTTAGCATTTTGCCGTTTACGCTAAATCCAACAGTACTCGTCCCAGCACCCAAAATACCGTCGGTTTGGTATCGCTTCGACGATAGAAGGCTCTGTTTACCGGGAGAACGAAACGATGGGATTTCAACTAGGGTGACGTCACAAGCCGATTGCTGTGTCAAAAAGTGTCAGAAACCGAAATGCTAATCATATCTTGAAAAGAAAACACAAAAAACGGTACCGGCCGACGGTCGAAGTTAGGGTGAACGGCAAAATGCTAACCATGTCTATTGTAGTAGCTGGCGCTATACATGACCATGCTCTGAAACTGCACTATGTGTAGTCTGTGTCAGGAGTGACACTTGCATTCATAAGTCATGCACAAATAACGTTACAGTCACATATTCTTGTACATTCAGATGGCCAACGTTGAGTTATTTGGGTGGCGACCGTACTTGATAGTATATTCAATACCTGCCTAACACTTGCATGACTGCATAAATATACTTCTGGAAGTAGTCGGATGCCCACCATACATTTGGATGATGACAATATGAATTGAAGATACCCACCGAACATTGGGTGCCCATCATATATTTGGGAATTTTGTATACCCTCCACACATTTTCACACCCATCCTAACCCTCAAACAGAATACAGTCGACTCCGGATATAACGAACACCATTGTGCAGGAGAATTACATGAAATCATCGCACAGTTTCTGTACTAGGGTCGCAAAGATTTGCTCTCACACCTGGATCCGCTGGCTGCGCCTGCTACTCCGCATGGCCCGGCACTGCCCCCAGGAAGGGGAAATTATCCATGTCCGGGCCTTTGGCGTCAATCATCATGAGGCTCGCTTTCATTTTTATATCAGCTCCAACCCTATACTTATTCACTGTCAAAAGCCCCTGCGTACACTCTACCGTGGACGTCAACATACTTTGCAGACAAATTGGAAGTGTGTCCATTTTTGGAAGTACATAATTACAGGGTATGCACTATGCATCAATGCAAACCACATTAGTCCATGGTGGACTGATGGGAAGGGATCGAAAGTGTTCAGTGCAGCAACATTGCTGGTTCTAACAAGACTGGTGTGTATTGGGTTGATGAGTACGCTACTCCCGTAATCAATTTACGGTGAGAATTAGCAAAATAAGTACTATCATGTACATGCTGAAATAAGTTCTCCCTTCGTTATCGACCGTTCTGTTGTACTAGTAGTCAGCTTACAATACAAGCAGGTCCAAAAGTAAGCTCATGCCTGGAAGTTAGCACCGTTATGAAACCACTATTTTCCAAATTAAAGGGTGCTTCGAATTGCATATGGTGCAAAAGCAATGTAGACGTGTGAAGAAATACAGCCATCCAGTTGCCGGTCTGTTGAAAACCATGCTGTGAGTGAACCATCGTCCTCCATAAGTTTGGGATGTTGAAAATGGGAAACTTGCACTTCCTGCGAAACTACTTGTACTGTGCAGGCTGGCTGGTAGGATACAACCCTCCCTGTGCCCACACAAACCAACCTGGCTTTCAAGCCCACATAAAAGTCGCTCTCTCTCTTTCCACTAAACTGTTAAACCGTTTAGTGTGAAGAAAGATCGACCTGTGTAGGACTCGGTGACCAATCAGGGCCCTGTGAACAGTCACAAATATCCAAGACCAGTCACAGCTTCCACCGTGTCCCAAGACCATTCACCAGAAACCTCTCCGCATATAATCCAATATCCTCTTCTCTTCACAAAAGACCAGTACTTCCGCAATCAGTTATCTTCGCACATATACGGGCAGGATTAATACGCTAACGTTAGTTGGATCTCCTTTCATGCAAACGAATCAGACAGAAGAACCATATACATGCCCGTAATACTGATAGCAAAACGGCATAGAAAAGAGAGAAGAGTATACGATTACTGCGAGTAGCGTGAATCGAGACTATAAAGAATGATGTCACATTCAACCCTCTCTTTCTCTTCTATCTGGCATGAGTTTACAGTAGTTACTTGCTGTAACTACTACATGCAACAAAACACACTAGCAGAAAAGAGCACCAGGCTCCAGAGAAAACAGAGAGCCGTGGAGATGGCAGGAGGTGGCATGGGAGACAGCTCGGGGCGCATACCTATGGGGAGTGGTTGGTCTGGCAAGGCCAGGCAGGAGTTAGACCTTTCACACTCACTCCAAACTGTTGCAAAAGAAGGATCCACAGGCAGGATTCAAACCCAGTACCCCTGTCTTACCGGGACAGTGTCCTCAGAGCTAGGCTACTGGGCACACACCCGTGGCCCCTTCTTGCTGCACAATTAATCAGCAAAGGAGGAGCATCGTCGATGCTTCGCACCAACCAATTTACATATAAAGAGCTGGCGGGGAGTGTACACATCAATATTACATATACTGGACAATACACATGACAAGGTGGCACATAGTCAGCATGCTTCTTCTCGGACTTCTCCCATGCTATCCTTGAACACCAGCAGTGGAAATCTCCCATGCTATCCTTGAACACCAGCAGTGGAAATCTCCCATGCTATCCTTGAACACCAGCAGTGGAAATCTCCCATGCTATCCTTGAACACCAGCAGTGGAAATCTCCCATGCTATCCTTGAACACCAGCAGTGGAAATCTCCCATGCTATCCTTGAACACCAGCAGTGGAAATCTCCCATGCTATCCTTGAACACCAGCAGTGGACTTCTCCCATGCTATCCTTGAACACCAGCAGTGGACATCTTCCATGCTATCACTGAATACAGGCAGTGGAAATCGTCCATGCTATCCTTGAACACCAGCAGTGGACATCTTCCACGCCATCCGTGAACAGCGGTAGTGGACATCTTAGAATGCTGCTAGTGTCCTTGGTCATGGATACCGTCAGGGCTGTTTAAGCACTACAAGGCACACACATGGTCAACAGCACAGCCAAAACGAGAAAAAAGTCAGTTTCAAGACTCGTAAAACCTCTCCAATGCCCCCCGCCCCGGCTCCGATCTTCACACATCTCACACCGGCTCTGATCTTCAGTGACAAAGAGATCGACTCGATTTTCAATGTAGGCGACATGTTCAAGCCGGACGAGGTAGACATCGACTCCTTTCTGGAGACTGCATCGGAGCTGGAGCTCACCCAGCTGGAGCAGCCTCCGCCAGCTCAGATTCAACAGCAACATCAGCAGCAGAAGCAACAGTAGCCTATCGATTTTGGAAGTGCAAGGTTCTCCGGTGCTACAGTAACATTCGATTTCAAGTGCTGTACTACTTTATTAGATAACTGTTCAGTTTGATCACCACTACACTCTCGGATTATCTACCTTATTCGCAGCCCCCAGCATGGTATGCAGAAGTCTCAGATGGAATAATTACAGGTTCGGGCGGCCGGTGCGTAAGTTTGTTCTGAAAGAAGCAGCAAAGAACAGCCGGCTAGTATGGGGAATTGAGCATCGCCAGTTTGACTTTGACCGCGTTGTCTTTGCAGACGAGGCATGCTTTGCCTTGGGTCCTGACGGACGTGTTATATCCTGGTACCCGCGGGACGACAAGCCAATAGTCGAGGCGCCACGCTATCCAGCAAAGGGGCACGTTCTCGGGGCCATTTCACTTTTCGGACCCGTTGGGCATGTGTCCTGTGCTCCGACGTGGAATGCAGCAACGTTCGCCCAAGGAATGGCAGCCGACATTGTACCGAGTGGCATCGGATTCTTCGCAAACGACTGGTCCTTGCAGCTCGACAATGCTACCTCCCACACGTCAGCTCAAGCACAGCAGGATCTTCTCGATAGCGGAGTACCCAATATCCTGTTTCAACCTCCCTGCTCGCCGGACATGAATCCAATCGAGAATGTGTGGGCTCTTCTCAAGAAGAAAATAATTCCACATCGCTGCGAGAATGCTGACCAGCTGGTGCAGGCACTGGACCTGGAGCGGGACTCGTTGGCTCCTGACACTGTTTCCCCATACGTGGAGTCAATGCCACGTCGTGTTGAAGCCCTAATCGAAGCAGACGGTGGCCACACAAAATATTGAAGCCCTGCTGCTCTGTGTATGAAATAAACTGCTTCGAAACGATCTCCGTCTTCTTTACTTGTGCTGAGCTGAAATGAATGTTACACTTGTCTTTGTTTGGCACGGTTTTTACACTTTGGTGTGAGCATGCATGCGTATGAGTACAGCACATGCACAGTTCATACAGCACACGTGCACACTAGCACTTATACGACTTTGAGGGCGTCAAGGGCCGCATCAGTACTGGGCGCCAGTTATGCACTTCGGGCCGGATTTCACCGAGCGCAACTGTACTTTGTTGATCTGGCCTCAGAAATAGTTCTGATGTGTAGACAAGGTGAACTGATCCTAACTGACGCTGGAAAACTGTGTGTAATGACTTACTGCATGCGTGCAAACCTGAACCACAATCATGGAGGTGTAGCATGACTTTTATGCCCTCGTACGCAGGGCGTGATTCAGCCATAAAGTCATGCTACACCTCCATGATTGTAAACATACAGACTACAGTCCTTTTATTCAATCCTGATGATGGCCCAGGGCCGAAATATTGATGGAGAATTTATTTTATTTTTTAATTGCAGTTCAGACACCGTATATGTCACGTCATTGTGTGTGTTATGAGTGATCTTTAAAAAAGTCCTTCTATTAGTCCTTTATTCATCAGTCGAGGGAGTTGAAAAGGGAAACTAGCAAACTACGGTCATTAGCAATACTTGCTGTGTTTTTGCTGATGCATACCTCGATCAGCATAGGTATGTTATAAGCACATGCCCTCGTATACGTCCATCCAACAGCTTGTGACTTTACTTAGTAAGATCAGAAGAATATCTGCGAAATTCTACAGTATGCACCCGAGAACATAGCATTCACTGTTTCAGCCAGAAAGGCTTTGTGCTCAAAACTGTTCTGAAGCAGAGCCGTTTATCAGAAGCACCAAGAGTCCATAAACAAGAGTATGAAACTGTCGTTATGGGTCCGCGCGTGGCGCACTGCCTTCATTACAAAACTTGCCTTGCGCTCATGCACTCAAACCCAGAATCTCTCGTACCAGCACATATGTTTTTGCTTGATTCGTTCGAGTACCCGCGCGATCTCTAACGTTTGGGCACGTGAATTGAAAAAATAATTGAGCCCTCTACGGACGGTGGATGAACTTCACATGGTGAACTCCAGTTCAACACAAAAGTTCATTTCAAACTAGAGGGGAAGTGTGGTGTTCGATTTTCCGCAGTGTGCGGACTGCAGCTGAATGATGTAATGAAAGCAGCTACCGCACATCTGGCCAATAGAAAAGAGATCACAGCTGCATACTCTTGTTTATGGACTCTTGATGGCACTACATGACAAGTTGATATTTTTTCTGCTAAAATTGAGGAAATTGGGCTACTTTTTTTTCTGCCCTTCTCACTGGGTCGCCTGCGAGTACTTGCGACCTAACAGGGCCCCACCACGCACATGCACTCAACTCCTGATATAACAAACACCAATTCACCGGATAATTAGTTCTTTAGCAGAAGTTCTAAGGAACATGTATAAAAACATGTAGCAAAAATGCAATTGTATGGTACTGTTCTCCAGAAAAGGCCTGAAAGTTATAAATAATGGCGTGTTTTCGTGCAAACGGTGTACATGTACCGTAATCTCGCGCATTTAAGGACATTTATACAAAAGAGAAAGACCAAGAAACTACAAGTTACGCTATACTGTCCACTAACACCACCAGTTACATGTACTTAACAATCAGCTCATGCGATAACATTGCACGACACTGACCGACGGTATTGACGCTCTACAACTTACTGGCTAGGAGGATGTTATTTCTATAACTTAGGACCTTCCAAGTTGGAAGGCTGTTGGAGTGCGCATCCAAGATGTGCTAGAGCTATTAGCCAGTTAGTTGTAGAACGTCAATACCGGCGGTCAGTGCCGTGCAATGTTATCGCATGAGCTGATTGTTTAGTAACTGGTGGTGTTAGTGGACAGTGTAGCGCAACTTGTAGTTCCTTGGTCTTTGTCTTTTGTATAAATTAAACCTTGGCTCTCCATCTGAGTCCATTTAGGGACATGTTCTTATTTTCGAATATAAGAGCACTCTCGCTTATAAGAACATGCACTTATAAGTGAATGAAATTACAAAACCACACGAGGTTCATCATGGTCACATTGTACTGGCACTAACCAATAATATGCGTACTTGCACATGTACATGTCGATGCGATGTGTGTCTCTCGCATATAAAACCATGGTCTTATAATCGAACGAACATGCACTTGTGAAAGGACCGAAAACAACGACTTTTCGATTATAAGACCATGGCCTTATATGCACAAGATTACGGTACATGCGTACATGCAAGGAAGACAGTAAACACCATGGATTGGTGTGAGAGGTGTCAGAACTACACACCCTCTCGAACAACCTTTGCTGCTTCGGGAATATATTCAAGAGGGGGGTATGTTTCAGGACCACCGGAAGCAGTTCTTGATTGTATCATGGCCGTTCATACTTTGTGTGTGATGTGGCGGGTACACATGCCCTCCACAGTAGGAAACAAGTGTTGGCGGCCGAAAAGTGGGTCCGGTAATAACCTGACCAACCGGACCGGTGGGCCTGTGTTTTACCGGTATGTTTTTAATCGCTGTGCGTAGGATTTACTGGGGAGGGGGGGGGGGGAGGGGGGGGGGTAATCCTGGACAAATTGATATAGTCGATACAAAATTAATCAGAAACACTCATACTCATGCTCACTTCATTTGAAAATACTTATTTGAAGTTATTTCCCGACCCACTTACCCGGATTGGATCTGGCCTGGTAGATGTACTACACGTACAATAGTGTGCAGTGATCATGACGAAATACGTGCATGACGAATGCAGGGCAGTACTCAAGGCACCCATCCTGTTCCATTACAAGTTTATCTGGAGATAGGCGCCGCTGTCAATCGGGCTGAAGACCACACTTGCATCCTTCGTCCAGATGCAGGGCTCAAAATAGGAACTCAGCTCAACTTTTGTAGAGCCCATTGCTACAATAATACCACACACTGTGACAGTACAGTCATGTAACAAAGGTAGTCCCGACTCCGGCGAATAGAAGCAAACAAGTAATAACAAGAGTCCATAAACAGTTTGTGCACTCTTGGAATAATTATAAGGTTTGTTTCATTGATTCGTCCTTGACTTGAGTTTTTCATCACTGACTGGTATGCCGTCTGCCATCGATCAAGCCTTCAACTACTTCAAGGACGTGTCAAGTACGGGTATGCAGGGCAGGCTGGCGAAACGTAAACCCTGATCGTCAGTGATCGATCAGGGCGATGCATGTGCACACGCGCATCCGCGATCCCGGGAATGTGTAAGTCGTAAAAATACGATTTTCCCACGTGAGTAACGTGACCAAAATGCACTTGACCAGACCTAGTACCTGAAGCAGGGATAATCCCGGGATTTCCCTGCCCTGAACCAGTGAACCAACCACGACCGGCTTGCTATCTGAGCACATCGATCCGCGATCCGATCCGAGAGCTCGTACTGTCGTAGCTGGCATGCGAGGTCCGTAGATTCCTTGCCAGCACCGGTCGGTGGCTGCTCGATGCTCGTACACGTACACCCGCGGTGCACAAACGGGGCATGTCACATTGTCAGTGCGCCGTTGTGGAATTTTTTTCACGACACCCTCTACCTCATAGCGCGATAGATTGCTTGCGTGCATTTGTTGTTGACAAGAAGTCTCAAGATAGAGAAAGAGAGAGAAAGAGCTGTGCTCTCTGCTGTATCTAAACTTGCTGAAACGGCCAGCAACCATGGAGTCAATCAAGGCAAAAATGATGTCTCTCAAGAATGAGAGAGACGACGCAGTGGAGAGAGCCGAATCACTCGAGAACCAGCTGAAGTCGGTTGGAAGTCGTGTGGATGAGGTGAGTTTGCTTCTCACCCCTGCCCGCCATTCATACAGCACTGCTTCTTTATGTTTGATACTAGTACCTTGCAAACCGTTTAGTGGCTTAGTGCTAACATGGAAAGTATTTTACATGCCTTGCTGTAGGCTGACACAGAAATTGCCTCTGCCAAGCGAAAGCTACAGATGCTTGAACAGGAATGTCAGCGAACAGAGGCTCGGGAAGCCAAGCTTGCTGGCGATTTGAAGGCCGCAGAAGGTAGACTCGACGAGTTCGAGAAGTAAGTTCTGTTGGTAATTTATGCTTCCTGCAGTTTGTGTTTGTATCGATCCTGAGTAATAACCACGCCGGTGAAGGTAAAAACCTGACTCATTCGCCGAAAACCTGATGATTCCTCGCATTTTTGTGTGCTTTTTTGTTTGTTTTATTTTCAGGAGAGTGAAGGAATCGGAAGCCATGGCGGATGATGATAGTGGAAAGGTGAGTGTAGTACTAGTATGTCGTGGATCATCTTTGATGAAGTCATGTACTAGCAAACCAGGCTTCTGAAGTGGGCCAACAATAAAGGAAAGAGTGTAGTGCGGGACGGCCCGGTCTTATATAACGTCCCCGCTGCAGGAACGTTGGAAGGAATTTAAGGTGCTGCAGTTAACCAAGGGAGGTAAAGATAGGCAGGGGAGGGTTTCTGGGTCTCTCGGAAAAGGTTTTGATGTCCGCAGCCAAACCATTATCGCATTTCATTTATTCATCTGGCATCTGGTTCAAAAATTGGTTCAATGAAATCGTTTAGTCTTGCATCGGACTTGCGCCTGGTTGTTACGTGCGTACATATGTTATGGCACCGATATCCTGCATAAGGGCGCATATATACAATGTAACTGTATTGCGGTAGTGGAGTCTGGTAGCACGTACTTTGTGCATTGGACACACTGTTTTGGTGGTCCCAAAGGCTCAGTCTCTGGTAGCACATACTTTTCATTATTTCTGGACAAAATAATGCCTGTGAAGAGGCTGTGACCGACTCCTCTACTATCCTGCGGGCGTGTGCTGTGAACCATGTCACCTAAGCATTACAGTTGATTAAATGGCTGTATTGAAGTGCACGGATTTATCTCAGATGAAAAAAATTACGAGTCATTGGGCATGTCGGATATGTCTATCAGCTGGGCATGAGTTGAATCTCATGAGGGCAGGGCTGCTCAAAGTATCCTGGAAGTACGTACTATTCCCAGTTCCCCGACTACATTATAGGTAAGGTACTTCAGGGTCTCGTTGTACGTGTACGCGTTCATCCTTCAGTAGCCACCCCAAGCTTGATTGCGTCGAATTCGACGCATTCAAATGGGAGACTTCAACAGATCATAACTCCGTATCTAAATATCCTGGTCGAAGAGAAAGCTCTCACCTGTTGGTGGAAACAATCTATGAAATAGTGCGATCAATCGTTTGGATGTTGGGCCGCGATCTGCCAGCATCACAAGTGCACAGCGCAACTCGAGTGATTAGACTTTTCGTTGCGCTGAGTTACTCAGAGTGTACAGTGGAAATATCAGAAATCAGCGATCGAGAAAAATGAAATGGCTGGAGCACTGCGCGATTGCATACATTTGGATTTTTTCGTGCATTCGCTGCAAATACAGTGTCCTGGCCATCATATGAAGTTTGAGTGAGTGGCATGCCCAAGGGTGCCATTGTTCTTTTGAATACTACAGTTGCGCTCGCTAAAATCCGACCCGTAGTGCAAAGCTGGTGCCCTGGACACGTCCCGATTACATCATTGTATTTGTACATGTGTACGTCCAGCCGCATTCTTGCCACGTCCAGGGCGTCAAGGACCATGCAAATCGAGGGCACCAAAATGTGCACTCTGGGTCGGATTTTACCGAGCGCAACTGTAGTAGATATAGTTTTTTACCAGCATGATTCCATCACTGGCACCATGTAAATATTGTGGGCTCTGCATGGTTGCGGGAAACTTCTTCTACGGCCGTTTGATCATGCTTACCCGTCTAGTCCTGTCGTACAGTTAACGATAGTTCCTTCGCTCTATCATAATTATATGTGTTGGTGCGTTGTATTAATTTTAATTCTTTGGCAAAATGTACTAGATTTGGCATTTCTAGGCCATTGGGTGTGAGTTCTATGTTTTATTGTTGGCTTGTGCTTCCTTGAATGTTTTCAATTTAACGATCTCGATGTGCTGTTCTTCTTGTTAGGTTGAAGAGATGGAAAGAAGGTGGCGTGAAGCTCAGCAGAAGGCCGATGAAAATACTCGTCAGGCCGAGGAGGTAGGTGACAATTTAACAGTAGCAGGAGCTCAGCGTAGCTAGAGTGTTATCTGGACCAGAAAGATTACTGGATTTTGCAATTATTTCCACATTTCAGTATGAATTCGGATGTTGAGCCAAAGTAATCATGGATAAAATATAGGAAGGACAAAACGTTACGAGTTATGACCAACTGTCCACCAATGTAACCAGATAGTACGCAGTCAAGTGCTACAACAAGGCACAAAACTGGCAGGGAGTACTGAGGACTTTTGTGCCCTGTTGTCGCACTTGCTGACTGTATTATCTGGTGGACAGTTGGTCATAACTCGTAACATTTTTGTCCTTCCTATCTTTTATACATTTTTGTATGTTGTGCATTGCAAGATGCATTCTCCTGGCCTGCTAAAGTAATGTATGTACATTTTAATACTGGTGTACGCTAGTCTAGATGATCATTTACTTTCCATCTGACCCGTGAGGAGAATTTCTGTTCATTCTCCTGTACAAAGACTTGATCTCTGTTGTTGCTGAAAGTGGCCTGGTGATTGCTTTTTAATGTTGGCTTTGTGTTCTCTGTCCTTTCACTTTTAGCTAAGACGGAGAATTGTCATTCTTGAGCGTGATGTCGAGAGAGGAGAGGAGCGCGCAGCGAAAGCAGAGGGGTAAGTCTGAAATCAACTGTCGTCGCCAAGTCTTTGGTTTGGGTCAGCTATGCTTCAACCGCAGGCTAGCGCTCTATACGCACATGAGTACAAGCCCCCGCCGTACAGCGCGTCTGTCAGAGGAAATCGAAATGATAGAGTCCAGGGCTACAAAGTCCATACAGTGCGGTTTATGAACTGTGTATGGTATGCACATGAATTATGGTGCACTTAGCACACAAGCCTGTGGGTCTAATATCTACCTGTACGTGCTGTGTGACGAGCGCAGTCACAGTGCATGCAGCCCGTTTAGCAATAGGTGTACCGTAGTTTACTGGTACATGATGCAGTGCTAGTTACTGCAGAAGAAGAAAATTAACCCCCTCCCTTCTCACATTCTAGAAGCGTTAACACGAGAGTTTGTTTTTGGATATCCCGTATTCTCTTCTTTGCAGCAAGATGAAGTCTCAGGAAACAGAGATGCAGCGCATGTCTGATCAGCTTAAATCTCTGGAGGAGAATGATGTAAGTGTTCTTGTGTTATCTTCTAGGGCCAGAATGGTTCACCTGAAGTGCCATGTAGTGCATGTATATGTTTTGCGGCGTTCTCGTATCGCTTCTTGATCATCTTCAAGAATGCATACCACTTTCCGTTTTTTACGGTGTATAAGGCGCACTTTAAACACTCGAAATTCACCCAAAAAAGGGGCATGCGGCTTTATTCCGATGATCAAAATTACCGGTGATAAATAGGGTACATGTCTGTATTTCGTGGCAAGAAAATGGGGGTGCGGCTTATACTGTAAGACATGTTATTATAACGAGTCGCAAATTTAACGATTGTCCAAAATTCATAGGTTAACGAGAAGATATGTTAACGATCTTGCAGTATTCTGCCATATCCACACACAGCATATATGAAGCAGTACGGCCTCAACGGATCTTATTATAACGAAGAAATGTCATCCGTTAAAACGTTAGATTTGCTTCCTCGTTATATATATATGTCTTACAGTACTCCGGAAAATTGGTATGAGTGCGTTCTACCCAACCCTCCACATTTGAGAGCATGCTTGCTCCGAATGGTAGGGTTCCGGTAGGTCTTTGCAGATCCCGTGCCAGGTGTACAATAACATGACTACACACAATGCACAACTCGATTATCCGGTTGGGCTCCTTTGTTATCGCGTGATGTCAATCTTTTTTTCGTGGCAATTTTTGGCTCTTGTTCCAGGGTGCTGACAAAGAAGAAATGCTCGAAGAACGCCTCCGCGAACTTGAGGAGGAATACCGTACCGTAAGTTTGGTTTGATGGTGTATTCATGTATCTGCAGCACGTGTCACTCGTGTGAGTGTCGCAATGGTATTTACGTTCAGTGATTGAGTTGATCTCAGAAATCCTTACTAAAGACACCTAATGGACACCTCTGTATAGGTGGCCCCAAACATATTCGTTTTGAAGTTGGCAGATGTGTTGTCTCCATTTCTTGTGTTGCATCTCAGTATTCTGGTAAACATTGCTTGTGAGCAACACTGGATACTGTCTAAGAAGTAGTGTTTAAGCCGAACACGAAATCTTCGAACGAATAATCTATCGAATAATTCGTCCTTCATCGAACGAATAATCTATATTCTATCATGTGCATGCTGGAATTTTCAACACTTTTTCAGCACATGGAGAGTCCACATACAAAGTCATACATACATGTACACAGCTAGCTAGAACCGCGCAGTAGATCGATGCATGGCGCATTCACGTTGAACCAAGAGTACATAACCCCCCCCCCCCCCCCCCCCCCCCCCAGAGTGTGCAACGCCGATCCAGCTCTGCATAGGGTTTGGTCGAGCGGAATCGGATCTTCTGATGTCATGCGTACACTCCACACCACCGCAAGCCCGGTCTCGAGGCAGGGCACCGTTGTTTTTGATCCGAGTGTACCCGCGACTTCCCGGGTCCCCCTCAGATGTGTACGGTATTATGGCGCAAAGATCCGATTACGCTCGACCAAGACCCTATGCAGAGCTGGATCACGCGTTCACACTCTGGGGGGTTATGTACTCTTGGTTGAACTCGACTGATCGAGGCTGAAAAAGTGAAAATGTACACCCTACGATTTTTTTCCCCGATTTCTGCCAATTCCTACGATTATTCGTTCAGCCCACGAATATTCTAAATTATTCGATTATTCGTTTCAACACTACTAAGAAGTATCCATGTCCATGAGATTGGCAGACATGCCTGCGTTTATTCTCTGCATCTCTCAGTGTTCTTTAATTAAAACGTATATCACCCTTGTGCAGAATGTGCTTCGGGGGGGGGGGGGGAGCAGAGCTAAAATGCAATGCAGGACATAGGCAGTGCATCTTTTGTTATTGCGCTTGGAGAAAACTTCTTTGGTAACCTATGTACGCGTATAGTTGAGGCAAGCGAAATTATATCTGCCTGCTGGAAATTTTGGGATTGCATTGTCAATATGCTTATCTCACTGCCATCAAAAACATTGTGTTGAAACAAGAAGGGACAAGCCATTCAATGGTGATGCTGGTCCCCGTTTCTCAGTTTGCTGTGGTGAATTGGCCCCAGAGAAGGCTTCTGACTCTGGCGACAACCCTACCATATTGCTCCTTGAAAATGTATGCAGTTAGGTCCACACCAGAAGCAATAGGAGCAAGGGCGAAATGTTGACTGCCATTAAAAACTCCTCTGGTTCATGCTAACATTACTTTTGTGGCTAGTCCTAACACCTATGTTCGCGTTTGTGTGTGTGTGTTCCATTGCATGCCTCAAAACATGTCGTTCTCTGTGTTGCTTAGGTTGACAAAGAGGCCGATGAAGCCGAGCGTCGTGTGGCAAACCTGAATTCGCAAGTCGACGCAATTAACAGTACGTATTTGACATGTTGTATTTGAGTGGGTACTCTATGACGAGAATATAACTGAACAAAATGCCCGCGCCATTGATATCATTCGGTGACACGAGTTGCCTGCAGGCGCAGTCCATCTGTGCTTGCTCAGACAACAGTTGGGCTGTGTGTACAATGGTCACCGTTGGCATGCTTCTATAACAATTTTAGTATGGTTCCCGTACATTCCCATGGGTGTGCCGTAAGCCAAGTGTGGGGTTTAACTTTTCACCCGTGTTCACACGGATCAGATAAACTCCATCTGGTATTCATGACGTTAATTCCATGTAGCGTAATGTCGCGTATAAAAGCAGGTGCTTGCGGCCGTATAAGCCGGGGTTCAAACCATGCTTCTATTCAAAACATGCTTCAACGTCAACATCATCAGTCTACACTGTGCAGTGCATACTGCCACGCATGTACTTGCACGTGTACTTTACCGAGAGCGGCTTCTATTCAAATCATGCTTCTGTGTCACGGCACGCTTCGAAAAATCGGCTTCTATACAGGTCATGCTTTTATACGCGACACTGCAGTATCTCCAATGGACTGCTATCCAATCCTCTTGTTGTCAAAAGTGAGCAACTGAGCTTGGTTTGGCCCACGTCGGAATTTGTTTACGTCAACCTTTCTGGAGATCATCAGTCATAGTGTACACGGCGTGTACTACCAGGAGTACATACCCCCCCCCCCCCCAGAGTGTGCAACGCTTGATTCAGCTCTGCATAGGGTCTTGGTCAAGCGTAATCGCATCTTTGCATCATACTACCGTACCAATCTGATTCCGGGCACGTCCTGGTCGCAAGCAGGACTTGTCTGGGGTCCTGGCATTGGCACACATAATATCACAACCCTGTAGCACCCGTACAGTTTGTGCATTCCAGCGCGACTTTCCTTCACCGAAAAACCCCAGATTCTCGACTCAAAAACAAAAGTGCCCTGCCTTGCGCTGGTGTGGAGCATACATACTTATGACATCAGAATATCCGACTGTGCCCAACCAAGACCCTATGCAGAGCTGGATCAGGCGTAGCACACTCTGGGAGGTTATGTACTCTTGGTACTACGGGTCTGAGGCGCTGTGAACTTGGCCAGGCTTCACTAAACTAGAACTAGACGTACTGCTGTGGGCATTGAAATCCGGTGGAATAACCAGGGCCAGTGCCCCTAGTGCGTAGTAGTTCACGTACACACTGCAAACATGGACCAGCAGTGCCCAGCACGCAATAGACGATGGAGTCGCACCGTGTGCATACTCACGCCTGCAAGGCATGCACCCTGTGGCTGCTTGCTTGACTTCTCACCGGATTTCAATGTCCACAGCAGCGGGAGAAAAGTTTCGGCAAAAACACCAACTCGCGATTAAACATGAAAAAATCCGCCTGGTTTTATGGAAGGCATGCCTTTTTACAAAACTCTTTGCTATTTGTCCCTTTGAATCCGCTCCCTGTAAACCCCTTCAACATCTTCCTTCATGCCGAGGTGTGGTATTCTGCAGTAAATGCCCAAGCCTTTAGCTTTTAGTGTCATGTTTGCTCTGTTACATAGGAATACCAAACATCGAGTTCAAGCTATGCATTCTCTCCCCCCTCCCGGGGCCCAGTCCAGCCACCGCTGGCAAATGTGTTGCCCTAGTACATCGAAACGTTCTCTTTCTCATGGCTCCACCCTCAGTGTGAAGTATTGCTTTCAAGCACTGTTCCTGTTCTTTTCCAACCAGCTGTCTTGTATAGAGGTGGCTTTTGTTGTACACAGCTGTGCCTGTGCAGTGTTCCTTTGAGCACTGCCGTTCCTATCCTGCTAGGGAATGTCACTTGGTTTTGCGTTACTATTCCCTTTGTCTGTGTATGTTGTATTGTGCTTGCTGCAGATGAAGTCAACACGTGGAAGGAAAAACACCGAGCCACAAAGTCTGAACTTGATGCTATGTTGAAGGAGTTTGGTGACATGTAGATTAGCTTAGATATATAATAATTACTAGTATTTCACTGATTTACTCTTACTGCTTACCGCTGGTCATTCTGTTCAATAGTTCGGCGGGCGGGGTATGCGCTGCGTGCTGCTCGCTTTCTCTTATGGGTTTTTGTTATTGCTAACTGTTACTTGTCGTCACTCCCGATCATCACTCTCGATCATTGAACTTCACTACCCAATGCGGTTGTCGTGCTGTGGTCTGTCAGTGTATGCAGTAGTGTGCGTGTCGCTGCCAGCGGCTGGTGTGTGATGTGCTATGTTTATGTCTGACTAGTTCTCTTCGTTGTAGGCACCTGGCGTTAGTCCGGTGAGTGCCATTGCTGGGTTGTTTCAACCTTGTTCCATCTCATACTGACAATGTTACATCGCACATCCTGTTACAATAATGTAACACAGGGGTACAACTTAACTAAGATGTGTCACACTGTATTAGCTTCCTTGGAGTACAATGCCGCAACGTGCTGCTGGCGCATGATGTGCGGCAGCATCACCCATCATGTTATCTGTACGCTTTTTTGGATTGTTTCACTCACTTTGGTCGTGTTTGAGCCGCGGTTTAGGGCAATCGGTAATGCCATAAACGCAACTTTGTTGTAACCAGCTCTTGTAAACCCCTTCCAGTGCCTGGCTTAGTTACAAGTTACGCATAATGAAATCCGGTCATATGAGTCAAGCTTGCGCCCTCCACCACCAGTTCACATACCGGTGTTGGCAGTCTAAGGTTGCACAGTGCCTGGCGTATATGGTACTTGACTCCAGCAATCGGATTTCATGTTTGCATTTTTCAGCATAAGTCTGCAACAGGGAGTTTATAGCTCCCTACAAGTTGCACTGTTCAATGAATTACATTTTGTCAAGAGTTTCCTTGTGTTCTTCTGGCCCCAATATTGCTGGGCAGCGCTCACCCTGGTATGAACTAAGGAAGAGATGCTTTGCTATCTGTTTGCACTTATCATACCAGTTGAGCAAGAACCAGTGGAGGCTATGTTCGATTATACCCTGTTGGACTCCCTGGTGTTCACGACACCTGTTATGAGCATGTGACAGATTCAGTTGTTGTGTGCCGCTGTTACTAAGAGTACATCATGGTACACAACCGGTTTATGTACTCCTGCTGTTACACATGCAATTAATTAAGAGCACATAACCCCACGGCTTATGTACTCTTGATGCAATGAAATCTGGTCATCATTAGTATGGCTGTAAGCCTAGTGTAAGGGCGTTCTGCAGCCTCTTACAGTAGAGCCACGCGCCCAAGAACGTTGTTTCCAAGGGGTTAGCCTGGAACGTTCTTATTTTTCAGCAATCTGGCTGCGTTCTTATAGCACGTTCTTACTGGATCATACCGGTATGTATCCCACAAGCTGCCAGAAAACCAACACCGCTGTTCTTAGCTTTTGAGGCTTTGGCGTTCTTAGAATTTCAGGCTGGACGTTTTTGGGCTACACGTTCTTTAGCACGCGACTCTACTGTACAGTAGAGTCGCGCGCCCAAGAACGTTGTTTCTAAAGGGTTAGCCTGGGACGTTCTTATTTTTCAGCAATTTGGCTGCGTTCTTATAGCACGTTCTTAGAAATAGTCCGTACTGGATCATCTGTATCCCACAAGATGCAAGAAAAAAACACCGACGTTCTTAGCTTTAGGCTGTGGCGTTCTTAGTATTTCAGGCTAGACGTTCTTGGGCTCCACGTTCTTCAGCGCGCGACTCTACTGTACCTGTGAAGGCGGATGAGCCATGCAGCCCGGGGGGGGGGTCAAATTGTTTGTCTTATAACAAGTACTTTCTACTATCCGGATGTGAATGTATGCGGTTTCAGGCGTCCGGGATTTTGGATGGTTGTCTACTACATGTAATGAGGTTTGTCTGGTAACCGATGTCGTACTAACGAGGGTACAGCTGTACATGTACTGTACACACAGAAGGCAAAAAGGAGGTTTACAGAGTTCGTTGCAACTTAGATTTTCTTGCACAACGCAATCATCTGGCGACTTCTCCATGAACTGTATATGTATGTCCCAGCTAGAGATGCCAAATGTTGCCATGGCTACAGGCACTAGCCAGTCCCACGGGCACGTGCAAGTCTGTAATGCTGGAGAGTAAGATAAGATAGAGAACATAATAATAATTATTATGATGTGGGTCCAGGACATACTACTGCCACAGTACTGCTGTGCCATGGACTGGGTAATCGCACATGTGACACATGCACCAGTACAGGGCAACTCTCCCAAGAGCACATCCAAAAGTACACATGTACACAACACATACTCTTGATCCAAAGTTGAACTACAAATGCTGTAGTATTCAAGTTCCTGCCTGTGTTTCAAGCATACTTGAGACCGTCAAGTCCCAGTTTCCCATAATGGGAGAAGCCGAGAACAGTACTGATACCTGCGACTGTCAGCACAGCATCACCGACTGTAGTCTGTACAATCGTAGCGCCGTCGCAGACAAACTCATCAGACCTGCAGCAAAAAGTAACGTTACATGTTGTTACTGCTTGAAAAGCATCGGCATGAACACAAAAACAGCACAGTCAGTGATATGATGAAAAGAGGGTAACAGCTACAGCAGGACTAGAGAAATCAAGCTCACAGAGTGAGCAAGCTGCTGTTCTAAGAGTGGGCGGCGTCAAGCGTTCAGTTCAAGAGGGGAAAGGAAGCAGTCGCACCAGCTGCTGGAAGAACTAAATTATGGCGCATCGGCCAAGAACAGCCAGTGGCACCATGACTCATCAATACGCTATATACAGTAGCATCCTCTGTTCCCTAACCTAGATCTAAAAACTATAATAAAAAAGCACACAGCAACACACTGCACAGAGAATAAATAGTAAATACAACTGTAAACTAACTCATACCTCAACACGGATCAACAGAACACGGTCATAATTCACACAGATGCTGCCCGTCATGCCTGGTCAGCAGGCGAGGTGATAGATGCCTGCAACTTGGGTAAATGATGATCATAGAGCCATAGTAATAACTCATCCAGCACCAATGCAGTATAGCCAGGGACAACAGCTCTCAGACGCTGCCAAAACACTTTCAAAGCAGCAACAGTCCAATCTGTCCAATGTTCTTGCTGTAGGGCAGCCCAGGGGATTTCCCCATCTCCCATATCCTCCGTTGAAAAGAGAACAGTAATCATCTTGATGTCATCAGCAGCAGTCCACTCCTGTGCAAAGGCCTTAATGGATCCTGTTTGTGTCCAAAATGACCGGCACTGTTTTGCTGTTTTTCCTGGGATGCGCCTAGCAACAGAATCCCACACAACTGGGGTGTCCATGGAGAACTTGTCGTGGAACTCAGCCATTGCAGCTTTCAACATATGGCTTTCTTCCTCGGACCAATGACCACACTTGATATGGCCGTCCTTCTCCACAACTTTGCGTTTATCTTCCATGTAGCGGTACTTCATTGCGACAGTCTCTGGACTCCTTTTCAGCTTTCGGCCGATTTTCGTCCACTTTGGGCCATATTTGGCATAGAGTTTGGAGAGTCGTGCTTCTTCTTCTTCAGTGTAGCTTCCCAAGTAATTGTGCGGATGATAGCGCCGTTTCATGTACGTATAGATACTATTTAGTGGCCTCCTGATGCCCTTGCCTGCTTTCTTGTAGAATCCTCTTCTTTGGTCCTTCGTCCATGAGAATACCACATCTTCAACCGTTAGACCAGGATGCTTCACGAGATAACGATCCACATTTTTCTGGACCCGGGTCTTTTCTTCCAAGGTCCAGCCACCTGTTCTCATACGAACGCCAGCTTCAAGGAAGCTGCTTTTGGCATTCTCAGTATTCGTGGACCATTGTCCATTATGATTCATCTTCACGGACGCATCACCGTCATCACTATCCATTGTGATTTCTGCTCCAGCAAAGTCGAGAGTAACACCACTTACGAGGACAAGGGAGAATTGAGCATCATACGAAGCATCGCCTTCAAAAGCAAACAACAGTGCACCAATGTGCAATATCAAGAGTAAAAATAAACTTCTTGCATGCAATGATTATTCAGTCCATGCGCCAAGACCGAAAAAGTCGTCTAAAAGTTGTACTTTTTTATGCAGATTAGCCACTTTTCGGAGCTGAATATATTCAAATCTTCGTTGAAAAATTGTCAAGAAAATGTTAGATGTCTCGAGTCGTTTGCAGTTTTCTTTCCATTAGTGCCTGCTTGCGGAAGTTTTGCTTTCCGGACACCTTGATTGGGTCTTTGACCTTATGTAAGTCAGTTTTAGTGGTCGTTACTCATTGTCTCGACGTCGCTGGGAGTGTTCTTGTGGGAGCTGTCAAATATTCGTAAAAATCAGGCAAGTGGCAAAGAAAAATTCGCCAAATTTTTGGGCAAGGTAGTATGTAGACATCGATGCTTTCCTTTGACTCTTCACCGATGTGGAAACACTTCCAGAAGCGTTCATCGGTGTCCGGTTCTTGATGGGGTCGTGGTGGCCTCCACGGTTTGGAACAAAACAAAATCAATGCATTGTCTGTCGTCACCAGTGGGAGGCGTATTACATGGCAAAGAAACGCACCAGCACCCATATTCACTCTTGAGGGGCCTGAGATAGAAGCCCACATCATCTTCGTTCAAATGGCGAAGTTCTAACCAGAGTCTGCAGACCGCAATTTCAATGTCATTTTTTGGTCCCTTAAAAAATGGCCTAGCCAATAGCCTGTATGTAGTTTATGAAGCATTGGCGTGTTCTTCGGGCTTGCAATCATGTTATTATTACTCATGAACTTCTCTTGTAAGATTCGTGCGAAACTGAAAGTTGTAATGTACTCTCAGGACAGCTTGAAGTAGGTTTCAATTCTCAATGAAGCGCAAAGGTCTTAAGCCGTCATTGTGAATGTCAATGGGAATATGATCCAAGAGTCCACAACCCCAAGGGAAATGTGTGATGGACTCTTAGTATGATATGTGCGCAAAGAACCGCAGTTGAGTCAATGTTTTAGCAATATTGCTGCGTTCTGAGTTATAGCACATTCTTAGACTCTTATTAATATTGTACTGGAGTGTGCACTTTATAACATGTGTACATGTATAACAAAAGCTGAATTATAGAACGGTAGAAAATGATATGCCCCATTCTCAGCTTTGGTTTCTGGCGTTCTTTTAATTATTAGTATTTCAGGCTGCGTGTTCTTGGGCTCCGTGTTCTTCAAAGGGGAAGTATACCCTAAAATCAAATTTTCACCAGTTGTAGTCTTTGGGGTGCTGATTCGAATGGTCTTGGTCCAAGGAAGCTGAGACGCTCCCTTCCTCCTTTATTCCCAATCGAACTCGCGCACTTCCACCGAAACTGGGTGACTGCGCCCTACTAGATAGGGATTTGTATGGAAAAAATCACTAAAAACGCTGTTTCGTTCTTATAAAAGCGCGGATGACCGCGATTGGTCCATAATTATGTTGTAGTCTTTTGGCCGCTGAGTCGACTGGTTTTGGTCCTAAAAGGCTGCGATGCAGCGTTCGGCCCTTATTCCCAATGAAACACGGTTGAGTAAGCGATCACGTGCTCACTTACAGCCTGTTTGGGCCCGTTTATGTCACTCGAGTTGAACCTTTGAACCAGGGAGTCGCAAAAGCCTCTTACGACTCCCTGCTTTGAACCTTTGAGTTGAACCTTGATCTGAAAATTGTAGCCTGCAGGCACGGTGACCGGGCGGCTGGTATACGCATGAGCACGTGACCGCTTACTCAACCGTGTTCGATTGGGAATAAGGGCCGAACGCTGCATCGCGGCCTTTCTGGACCAAAACCAGTCGACTCAGCGTCCAAAAGACTACAACATAATTATGGACCAATCGCGGTCATCCGCGCTTTTATAAGAACGAAACGGCGTTTTTAGTGACTTTTCCATACAAATCCCTATCTAGTAGTGCGCAGGCACACAGTTTCGGTGGAAGTGCTCAAGTTCGATTGGGAATAAAGAAGGAAGGGAGCGTCTCAGCTTCCTCGGACCAAGACCATTCGACTCAGCACCCCGAAGACTACAACTGGTGAAATTTTGATTTTAGGCTTAACTTCCCCTTTAACGAGGCTCTACTGTACATGTACATGTGATGTAAAGAACTTGGTGTGCCCCCGTCAATTTCTACCTGTAAACAACTTCAGCACATACACCGGAATACAGCGCTGAACCAATACAATAATGGACCACATGATAGTACATTCGAGCGCAGGTATTCCGGGGGGGGGGGGGGGGGGGGGGGGCGATTTCGATTCCTTCACTGTAGATCTACATAAGAAAAGGAACAAAACAGCCGAGCTGCAGCATGCATTCTTGGTCAATAATCTTTCACACCCTGGTTTCAGTCAACCACATGGTAGCAGCTAAAAGTGCTTATAGCCGAGACACAGGCAGGAAGTGCTATATGTGTGCTTTCTTTTCCATCTCCATCACAATGAGGAAACTCAATACAAGTGCAGACTGCCTCTTTTACGGCCAAAGAAACACAGTGTATGGTGAAGAAAGTGTCCTAAGGGCGAGAAAAGGAAATAGCTAAGTAATAGGAATATGGTAAAGCTACTACCGGTATAATTATAAAAAGACTGAAACCGAACCCTTTAAACAACTTCCAGCTAGTATGTGACATACAAGTCAGTTAGGTTCAACACTATGCCAGTGGATGACAGGGCAGTGCCCAACTCCGATGCCAGCCAGCCACGTCATGGACAGACACCCCAATGAGATGATGGTTAGGGATAGTCGGAGGCGAAAGTTAACCACAAGGAAGAACGGAGAAATTGTGTACAGCTACAAACAGGATCCGGGAACACAAGCTTTCGGTCAAAGGGAATGAATTCTACACGAGCATCTTGAGAAAAGCACATGTGTCATTCCCCATACTTCACAGTCTAGCCAGCACCAGCATTTACACACTGAATGTCGGCATAAGATAGAGTGACCAAATCAGGACAACATCACCAGGCCTGGCCATCAAACAGAAGACTGTTGTCCATATTCGAGAGCCACATGGATCTGTATGCAGTGACCATGACCATGATACTCGATAGGCACTTGGATACCCATATGTGCACAGAATATGATTGGAAAAACCTCAACCAAGACAGAGGCACTGAAAATCTGTCTCCAGTGGCTTGTTTAAACACGGCTACGAATCCCACCAGACCAAACTCACACAATCCACTACAAACGAGCTGTAAATGGTCAGCGTTCTGTGTTCGAAACGCTGGACCACATTCCTCGGCAAAGGACATCACGGGTGTGCAAGGCATATCCTTGGCCTGAGAGTACACCATGACGATTGTTCCTTCATTTCTCTAACCAGTTGGGTCCACACTTGAGGTCCATAATCAAGATGGAGAGCAGCCAGCTTGCTCTATAGGAACGCATGCGACAATGTTCAGTAGACGGCATAATCCTGACTCCTGCATGGACAAAAACAAAATGAAAAGCCACACCTAGTCATAAGCATCGTGACTAGTATACATGTAAACTACTACAAGTACAATGTATTCTGAATGCAATTGAACCTCAGAACATAAGCCATACCCCTGGCAACTGCATACCGTAGTTCCGCGCATATAAGCCCATGGGCTAATATACGAAATAATGCATTTTCCCGGAAAAAAATCAGTAATAATGGTTCGTTTTTTAGCCCTGGGCCTATATTCGAATTTTGAAGGCAGCTGGCACGCGAAAAAGTACAAGTCTGTGCGCGGTTGTCCGCCTACCGTAGGTACCGGTACTGGTAATGTAGTCTGCACTGACATGCTGTACTATCGGTTCCGTATTAAACGGTGTTTGGGTCTGTTCATTAGCCCATGGGCCTATAAATGGAGGTGGGCTTATATCCGGATATAGGCCCATGGGCTTATATGCGCGGAACTACGGTACTCACGGTGGAAACTAATTCAAACTTCACAAAATGGGGTTTCCAGTACGTTTTGAACTCAACATCGATAACGAGTAATCTATAACGTAACGATTATGAGGAATTATTGATCAATGACCGAGTAATCGGTATAATCGTTTCAGCCCTACTTGTACTTCATAGGTGAACCCAATCCCACGAGCCACGACACGCTGATACCACCATATGCCATTTTTACAGGGTTTAATGCACAGCTTCCATATTCCATACTGGTAACACAACTACAAGCACATGTGCGTGCCTCTATGTGAGACCAATCGACCTGCAAAAGTTACAAATACGGCAAAAGCGTGTGTATAAGCGCATGGGCCATTACGATATGGTCCTCTTGTCAGGGTCTGTTCACTGTAATGCTGTCCTTTTTTTCTTGGCTTACGGGGCAGGAATATCTCAACAGGAATGTCCCCGTTGTGTTGGTGATGTGCAAGCGGCGTGGGTCGGATAAGAGTGCAGTGTGGAATGGTGGAGTGAGTTAATTCACCGAGAAACGATGAAAGTAATAATTGCGCCTGTCAAACACCATGAGACTCCAGAACATGTCTTTGTCTATGGAGTAAATAAGAGTGCATACATACATATTTAATTCTACCCAAATTCCCATGACTACCATGTATGAACTGCAAAATCGGGTGAAGTGCCTCAATGGACATCGCTCTGAACTACAATTTTGACCCTCGTTTGCAGCTGATCTGAGAACGTGATCAGCCTTTTGAAGTGTATTTGTTCACATTCAAAACACCTATTAATATTTGTAACATCGTAGATAATTGTTCTCAAGTTTACGAGAAGAAAATCAGAAATCCATCAGCCATACCAGTTTTCGTGATTCTCGTGCATTGGCAACTAGGGTATTAGGAAAAATTCGCCAAATTTTTGGGCAAGTTACTATCAAGACAATTTTTGCTTTATGAGCCGCCTAGGACAATGGACTATACATACCTGAGGTCTGGACGGTGTCCGGTAGTTCACTTTTGGTTCTCACGCCATCAAGTATTTTGGCATCCAAAAATCATAAATTCTGGACGACGCAAAATTGAGAAAAGTGGCTCTGCTGCAACATGACGGAAAAATCTCTGGCGGAACGGCTTCCAGATTTTGTTTAGGGACTATCCTAGCCCTCAGCAGGCCAAGTTACAATAGCATTCATGAAAGTCTTCCATGCCAAATCGAAGACGATCAAAATGATGATTCCGCTCAAAATTGGTCACAGAAAAAGTCGAAAAAAGCGGCGTCGTCATCTTCATTTTGCATAAAGATTCGGGTCATTTTTGGCCCTTGGCGCATGGACTGTATTGTATGATTTTTTGCATGTTTCCAATCAGCTGGGTACTGATGTCATTATGATGTCATATTCAGCAGATACCAGATCACTGTGTATTCACTGATCACTGATCAGATCCTGGCGCAAGCTGCTTTGTTGACAAAATTTAAAGGGGAAGTATACCCTAAAATCAAATTTTCACCAGTTGTAGTCTTCGGGGTGCTGAGTCGAATGGTCTTGGTCCGAGGAAGCTGAGACGCTCCCTTCCTACTTGAATCCCAATCGAACTCGCGCACTTCCACCGAAACTGGGTGACTGCGCCCTACTAGATGGGGATTTGTATGCAAAATGTCACTAAAAGCGCCATTTCGTTCTTATAAAAGCACGGATGACCGCGATTGGCCCATATATGTTGTAGTCTTTTGGACGCTGAGTCGACTGGTTTTGGTCCGAAAAGGCTGCGATGCAGCGTTCCTCCTTTATTCCCAATCGAACATGGTTGAAGAAGCGGTCACGTGGTCCTGGTTGCCCAAATCACCTGGTCACCGCGCCAGCATGCAGCAGGCGACAATTTTCACACCAAGGTTCAACTCGAGTGACAGGACTGCACCCAAAAAAGGTCAAACAGGCTAGTAAGTTGTACCCTGCAGGCACGGTGACCAGGTGACTGGTGTACGCAGGAGCACGTGACCGCTTGTTCAACCATGTTCGATTGGGAATAAAGGAGGAACGCTGCATCGCAGCCTTTTCGGACCAAAACCAGTCGACTCAGCGTCCAAAAGACTACAACATATGGGCCAATGACGGTCATCCGTGCTTTTATAAGAACGAAATGGCGCTTTTAGTGACATTTTGCATACAAATCCCCATCTCGTAGGGCGCAGTCACCCAGTTTCGGTGGAAGTGCGCGAGTTCGATTGGGATTCAAGTAGGAAGGGAGCGTCTCAGCTTCCTCGGACCAAGACCATTCGACTCAGCACCCCGAAGACTACAACTGGTGAAAATTTGATTTTAGGGTATACTTCCCCTTTAATGAATTGTTGTGAGTTTTGAAAGATCTTGTATCGATCTGGTCGAGAAGTACGAGTCGACGACTCTTGTTATTGATCTTCAAGTCGAAAACTCCTGCCTGGCCAACAATCATAGCAATACAAAGGGATTCGGGCCGTGTGGTTGTGCAATACGGATTTGAACAGGTTAATTGTAGGTTCATGTTGATGTCCTGATTGGAAGGGAGTTCAAATGTGCAACGAAAGCGAACGTTTGAGATCCAAACATCCTCGCGTTGCGAGACCTGATACACGGTATGCCTTTCTGAGGCATTTCCGCAACCCTATCCTTATGCCAATTGTCGTGGGTGTCAGTGGTCTTCTTGGACATGTGTACTTCAATTATTATGTTCCTGCGAGCAATCCTGAGAAACGCAGTGAGTTTTTGTGCACTACATGTATTTTAAGTTTTAACGTCATTGTACAGGCTAACCAATAGACTAGCACCGGCGAGGTGCCCTTTGCATTATGGTTTGCGGCGCTGCACTCGAGGGACCCAAATTTATTGGAGAACATGTGGACAACAACGTGTGCCCGAAGTGTATACAAATACGGTGAATTGCCGGCACCACAGGCCTCGTTAAAGCTGTGTTCATAACTGGCACGTCTACACCAGAAACCATGCGTCCATGAGTTTGTTTGTGGCTTTCGGGGCATCAGGCATATAGAAATGCACTGAAATGGAAATTCCAACAATGATAATAATTATTATTCCCGTAGCTATGCAGAAGACGTTACTTCAGTAACGTCTGGCGCTAGCCAGGGTCCACACAGCTTTAATTTGGTACTAGCCAGGGTCCACACAGCTTTAATTCCCGTAGCTATGCAGAAGACGTTACTTCAGTAACGTCTGGCGCTAGCCAGGGTCCACACAGCTTTAATTTGGTGTTTGTTTGTTTGTTTGTTTGTGTCACGGCTGGAGCTATCCCGTATCTGTCCCGTATCTGTGACTACAAAGGCTCTACAGGATTGTACATAACAGCTGTCCACAATATTTGCGGGCTCCTGTATCTGTCCCGTACCGTACCAATATTCGTCGTATTATGTATACGACTCCCTGATGTAGAGGGAGATTTGGAAAGAAATAGGGAGACGAAGAGGAAATTAAATTAGAATAGACGCCGATTAGGTGATAGGATGCGTCAGCATAAACATACTTTGGAAGAGAGATCCCGTCGTCTTCAAAATAAGCGTGAACGAGCGATTCAGTGCCGGTCACAGGAAACGTCGGAAGAGAGATCCCGTCGACTCCAGAACGCCCGTGATCGGTAGAGTCCGGCGGTACCAGGCAACGTCAGGACAGACATCCCTTTGAGTCCAGAACGCCCGTGATCGGCAGAGTCTAAGCCGATCCCAGGAAACGTCAGGACAGACATCTCGTCGAGTCCAGAACGCCCGTGATCGGCAGAGTCAGCGCCGGTCCCAGTAAACGTCAGGACAGACATCCCGTCGACGCGCAGAAAAACTAAATCTGCAGCCTCTTTTGCCGTCGAACAGGATACGTTTTTATATAGGAGACTGTAAATTTATGTAATGTCCAAATTTCGACGTGAGCAGCAGGTCACTCGCGTTGATTTTTCGACGTGCGAGCCAAATAGCGCAAGCTGAACTTTCGCGTCGCAGACATCCCGTCGACGCGCAGAAAAACTAAATCTGCAGCCTCTTTTGCCGTCGGACAGGATACGTATTTTAGGAGACTGTAAAGTTATGTGATGTGCTCCACAGGCAACCATGCATTCGGCGTGGTCATTGGCTCAACAGGTCAATACACATGTATTACTACAAAAAGGCCAGAAAATCCGATCACTGTATTAAAATCAACTAATGTTCGCTGGCGATTTAATTTCGCTGATTTCGCCGCTTGGTACCAACCGGCCAAAGTAAATCGCAGGCCAACGTTTGTCATATAGGCAAATGATGCATGATTGAGCAATGGATGCATGTGAGAGCAAAAATACCGATCGATTTCAAATTTGACGTGAAACTGCGCGTCACGTCGGAAATAACGTGCATCTTAACCTCTCTAATAGAGAGGTTTCTATTTCTCATCGGCCAAAATTTGTTGATTTACAATATAAGGAGATAAAAAGAAAAGAAGGAGCAAAACAAAAGTAGATGATTATTAGAGAAATAACAATCCGCAATAAATTCTGCAAATACTTTTGCCTAAATCATAAGCAAACCGATTGAAACGTTTTTGCAATACTGTGATGTGGCCAATCAACGAAAAAGACATTCCCATCAGTTCTTATAACATGTACGATGAGCTAGGCAAAAAAGCATAAAAGCATAGCGCAGGGCCCTGAGCTTTCAAGCTCTCTCGTTTGGTATTTGTTTGTGTGTTTGTTTGTTTGTTTGTGTCACGCCTGACGCTATCCATATCTGACGGCAAAAAAGCATAGGATGTTATAAATTTTTCAATTCTCCTATTTTATTTCAGGCATATCCTGGGATTCGAACCCGCACTATCGCCCTACATGCATTCCCCCATACACTTCGCATTCATACCCATTCTTCCAAGTTGCTTCACGTTATTATCTTGCGTTTGAAAGCCCTATTTGAATATTGCGGGCAGCTGTATGTGGCCAGCTGTGTTTGATGGTACGGTACGGTACGGGAGACGGTGTCGTATTACCCTCGATCGTACCTGTCCCGTACCTATCCCCTACCGTACCGTGCCATCAAAGACGGCTGGCCACAATGCATATTCAAATAGGGCTTTCAAATGCAAGATCACAATGTGAAACAACTTGGAAGAATTAGTATGTTTTTCGATTTTGACAGCATGTTACAAGTCGAGGACGCGTAGTGCTCCTGACTACAACCATAACCCGGTTGGCAGAGTCCCAGTCTTGCGACCATTTGAACCGTATTGGGAAAACCCAGGTTCGGACCCTCGTTACTCTACGGGTTGGTAGGATTTTAAGGTGAAGGCCTACCCATGGCCTCGTCGGGACATCACCAACCTCGTCGGCAGCGAGCACCTTCTCACAACAGTCGTCATGGTGATGACTATGACTGTTACAGCTGACGAGCTGAGAGAAGGACGCCATGGGCAGAAGTTGGAAAAAGACAAGAAAAAAGAAAAGAACAAAAGAAAAAAGAAATATAAATTACAAATAGTTTAATTACAGAGGAAGACAAGAAAATAACATCACAAATCCTTTCCAGACGTGATCCCTGCAGCGGCAGCAACGTAAACAATACTACGGCGGCAACACGACGACTTCTACAACACAAAAACGAAAATTATTAAAATCCTACCAACCCGTAGAGTAACGAGGGTCCGAACCTGGGTTTTCCAATACGGTTCAAATGGTCGCAAGACCGGGACTCTGCCAACCGGGTTATGGTTGTAGTCAGGAGCACTACGCGTCCTCGCCTTGTAACATGCTGTCAAAATCGAAAAACATGTTAAACTACCAAGCAAGGCTTCTGTATATAAGAATTAGTATGTATGCGAAGTGTATCGGGGATGCATGCAGGGCGCGCAATAGTGCGGGTTCGAATCCCAGGTTATGTCTTAAAAAAAAAGGATTTTTTAAAAGAATTTATAACATCCCTATGCATTTTTTTTGTCTAGGTCATCAAGGCAAAAAAGCATAGCGTAGGACCCTGACCTTCCAAGCTCTCTCGTTTGGTGTTTGTTTGTGTGTTTGTGTCACGCCTGGCGCTATCCCGTATCTGTCCTGTACCGTACCGTACCATCAAGCACAGCTGGCCACATACAGCTGGCCGCAATATTCAAATAGGGCTTTCAAACGCAAGATCATAACGTGAAGCAACTTGAAAGAATGAGTATGAATGCGAAGTGTATGGGGGAATGCATGTAGGGCGATAGTGCGGGTTCGAATCCCAGGTATAAATGCCTGAAAAATAGGAGAATTGAAAAATTTATAACATCCCTTTTAATTTGTTGCCGTCATCAAGGCGGTAGACGGTGTCGTATTACCCTCGACCGTACCTGTCCCGTACCTATCCCGTACCGTACCGTACAATCAAAGACGGCTGGCCGCAATGCATATTCAAATAGGGCTTTCAAATACAAGATCATAACGTGAAGCAACTTGGAAGAATTTAGTATGTATGCGAAGTGTATCGGGGGATGCATGCAGGGCGATAGTGCGGGTTCGAATCCCAGGTTATGTCTTAAAACAAAAAGTAGAAACTTATAAGAATTTATAACATCCCTATGCTTTTTTTGTCTAGGTCATCAAGGCAAAAAAGCATAGTGTAGGGCCCTGAGCTTCCAAGCTCTCTCGTTTCAGCGAATTTCAGACGCGTTTCAGGCACCTGACGTACATGCCAGTCACTTTGACTGGCGAGTAAGCATTTCCCAAATCGGTCCGATTTTTTTGCCTAATCGGCTTTTCGATCGGCTAACAGTTATTAGAGAGAATGTCCAAATTCGGCCATATTATGAGCCCCAAGGTCAGAATTCGGCTCAAAGCAGTACGGGAAGTCACTGCTCGCATGTACATTTACATGTACACGTACATGCACGCTGTATGTATGTATGTATGTATGTATGTATGTATGTATGTATGTATGTATGTATGTATGTATGTATAACCCATAGTCATTCTGGCCGTAGGGGCGTCATGTGTGTCATAAGGCAGCAGCATAATAAAAAAAAACAAAAAACCTTACTACACTGATAAACAAAGCTGCCTATACCTATCACGATCAGCAGCAACGAGAGAGAGAGAATTGCAAGATTCATTGGTCCAGTTTTTGATATTGGTGAACCAATTGTGACGAGGGCGACCACGGGGTCGTGATCCAGGTACCACCATTCCATCCAAGAAATAGTGGGAGTAGCGATCCTGAGTAGCTATCCTGATGCACGCTGTAGAGGCATCGATTTCCGACGAATTCATTGCGAAATTTGTAAATTCGGCGCAATTATCTGCGATTTCTTCACGGCCATTGATTTCGGCGTCTTTTCCTGCTGGCCGATTTCTGAAATGCCAAACGTGGCTGTCACCGTTCGCAGTATAATGGTTACAGAAATTGTATTTGCCTGCTGTAGAGACATGCACACACTTTCCTGTATGCATGTATAACACGTTCTAGGTTTTCTTCTTTCCCGCCCTTGGCTGTCTTGACAATAGTGCCTGCGAGTATTTGGCCCTTTTTCGTTTTAAAAGTACGTGTGAATGTGGCCAGAACTTGTCCACGACAGGAAAGATGGTCCTGCACGTGGTTTTTCTGTGCGTGTGAATGTGTCCCAAATATCTGCATGCTTTTAGGTGTAGGTAATACGGCGGACATAGTGCATTGAATATTACGTTTTCCATAGCGCATTGATGCTCGGCCCAGTATAGGTTTTGTGTTCAGTGTTGGCCTTGGGTGGGGGGGGGGGGGTAGGCTCCCTTTTTACGCTGTTATCCCCCCCCCCCCCCGAAGTTTTGATGTTGCATACTACTACACCATACACTGCCCACGGACACTTTTTTCCAGGGGCACAATATTTTTTCCGGTCCGTGAGATGCATTTCTTAAATAATTGGCCGGGGATCCACACTGCAGTCTGTATCCGGCACATGCATTTCAGTGTGTACAATAATTATATTGTTAGCATGACCTGTTGTCAGGTGATTGCCTTGTGCGTGAAACTCGGAGTTACAATACATTCGTCATCCTCTTCTTCTTCTTCTTCTTCTTCTTCTTGGAAGTAGCTCAGTCCTTGAACATTGAGCACTCTACTGGATAGGCAGGAACCTTTCTGTTTTATTAGCATGTTCGTGGTGACATGATTGTATTAGCAGGATGCTGAGTACACTGCTTAGCTTATTTCAGTACAAACGTAGGTGAAATTCTGTAACATAATATGAAGTGTCACCTTCAACAGGATGAAGTGTAAACTCAAGTGCGGCTACGGCTACATGTAATTGTTCCCTGTAAAAAGAAACGGTAAAGCCGGGCATACAGCTGCTTAATTTCCATGCTCGTGTGTATATGTATGTGCATGTGTGTGTGTGTGTGTGTGCGTGCGTGTGCATGTGTGTGCGTGCATGTGTGGTTGTGTGTGTGTACGCATGTGCATGCGGTCCCCGCGTAGGAGAGATGCAAAGGAGATCACCACGGCCCATGGGAGCAGACCAAGGTTAGCTTGTCTTCTGTGTGTGTGTATGTGTATGTGCGTGTGTGTGTTTGTGTGTGTGTGTGTGTGTGTGTGTGTGTGTGTGTCTCTCTCTCTCTCTCTCTCTCTCTCTCTCTCTCTCTCTCTCTCTCTCTCTCTCTCTCTCTCTCTCTCTCTCTCTCTCTCTTTCCCATGCATGCGTTCATGCACCCCCCCCCCCCCCACACACACATGCTTATACTCATACTCCTGCCCATCGCTGAAGCGATGATAGCGAACACGCTATGTTAGACAAAGCAACTTGTGCTGGGACACACTGCACCCACACGCACTCACCCAAAAGAAGCACACAAATCTGGTAATACACTGGATGCGCACCCCAGGTTTTCTCTTGTGTCAACGATGGCGGACAAGATCTGAACGAAACAGATCAAGACTAGCGCCAGATAACTTATTTTAAAAGGTGCACTGGACAAGATCGTCAGCAAGCACATATCGCATTCATCTGTGTGGCAGCGTTCTTTTCCGCGCAGCTGTAGCTGCCCATGCTTCACCTACAAAATGGCTCACAACAATGTCAGAGCGGCCTAACGCAGACACAATTCCACCCTTTGTGAAGGAGGCCTCACACGTGTGTGGTATCAACTACTATTACCTGTGTGGGTAGCGCGCGCTATTGGGGCATTGAACAGTATGTTCAACCGTCCCTTCAGAGCTTCTTGCACATCCGTGCGCTCTGTGTGTGTGTGTGTGTGTGTGTGTGTGTGTGTGCGTGTGTGTGTGTGCGTGTATGTGTGCGTGTGTGTGCCGCCGTGTGTGTGCGTGCGTGTGTGTGTGCGTGCATGTGTGCGTGCACGTGTGTGTGTATGTATGTGTGCGAGTTTGTGCATGTACGCGTATGTATGCATGTGTGCATATGCGTGTGTATGTGTGTGCGTGCACGCGTGTGCATGTGTAGGGGTGGGGTGGGGCGTACATACTGTAGTTGCTTCGTGAATATGTATGCGTGCACCCAGTCAATTGCTTGTATTACTTGCTGTATATGTGTGGTATAGGGTCATCTACACAAGCATATCCAACTTCTGCCACCAGGTAGATGAAGTGTCAAGTTTCTACTCCAACAGGTACGTGCTCCCCCCCCCCCCGTTGAACAATGTGGAGGATGGCACTTTTGGTGATGTTTAATGTTGGCTTGACTCTGGATGGCGAAGGTTTTCCGCAACGATCCATCCCAGTACGAGAGAAGTGTATACTATTATGCAGCAGTTGGAGGTGAAGGGAGAGGAGTCCCAGGAGCAAGGTGCTTTTTATGGGATTATAGCTTGCCGTGAAATCTCAACCAATTTTTAAATCATACAAGAAACTCTCCTCCTCCATGTGCTCCAAAGCCCACCATTGCCACCCTCGGTAGCCATTACTCACATCAATAATTTCAAACACCGAAGGGGTCACGGGTAAAACATTTCCTTCTGACAGCTGTTTCACCTATCAGAAGCTCGTCTATTATCGGTGTGAGTAATGGCTACCGAGAGTAGCAATGGCTGGCTTTACAGTGCACGGAGGAGGAGGAGAGGTTGTTGTATTATACAACAGCCGAATGGTACCGTTCACAGTTTTATTAATTTTTTTAATCATCCAATATTATTATTCCGATCTTGAACAGTCAGAACATGCAAAACTCGTTGCCCGTTCTGACTAGTGTTCGAGACCTGGCATTTACTCCTGATCTAACGTAGTATCCAGACCACATGGGCACTGTTTAGTCCTTCGTTGATTTGCCAGCACGACGCAGAGAAGTGAAACTGAAGGGTTCACGGGGTAGGAGAGGTACTACAGTCCATTTCAAAAATATAGTCGAGTGGTATTTTTGAAATATCTCAAATTTTGCTGGAACTTTTTGAGAATTTTTTTGGAATATTGCTCAGGTCCTTCCCACAATTACTCTCATATAGATTTTTAAGCGATCAGATAGCACACACCCAATGTCGAAATTTGTATGCACAAAGTGATTACAGATTGTATGTGGTATAGATGCTGGCCGAACGGTTTTTTGAAAGCACGCGTCTATATTTTTGAAACGCACTGTAATGTTTTGTTGCCAACAACTCTCACTGAGCTCTCTAACCAGCTCCTGAGGGGTGGTACGGCCCCAGGCCGACCACAGCCTAACAGGACCGATCGGTTACTTCCCAATGCCCAATTTTTGAAACCCTGGGAGGATTCACTCTCTGTTTCTATCAGTCTATGCATCATATCTGAACATTTCAGCTGCACATTCCTCTAGCTATAAAATGACAGCTAGCGCAGTGGACCTTACTGGACAAGAAGAACAGTTTGAGAGGGAGAGACTCTAGCGAGGAGTGTATGGGGATAGCTTATCACTACTTCCAGATAATCAATTGCATACTGAGCAGCCCGTGAACGCTGGAATTGGTAAAAACTGGTACAGCCATGGCCTCACCAGCCATGCCAGTGGTGCCGGCCCTGACTCTCAGTGGTATACTGCAGGAAAGAGAGTTCTCCAGTAGCAGTCTCTAAGAAAAGACATTTCCCTTGCCGCCGAGCTCAGTTTCCTTCATCCTAGTCATAATGATGCTGTTGATATCTCTGTCACTCCCGGTGCTTTTCTCTCCGTGATTCTGCAGATAGTGTTTATCGTGTTTACCAGAGTGTGTGAAGGCTGATGCAGTGATGGTGTCAGGAACAACAGCCCTTGAAGTTAGTCATATTGTGGCTGCTGCTGCTGCTGATGGTGGTGATGGTGGTGATGAGAATTTGATAAGAGATCAGGATGAGGTTTAGAGATAGCAACAATCATTATTCGGAATTGTGACAACTATGTGTGTTGCATCTCTCCTGTATGTTTGTCTCCTCATGGCCACGTGTTGCTTCAGTTGCTGCTGCGCTACTACAAGAGCTTCTGCAGCAGGTATTGCTTCATTATTTTGAAAATGAGCGCTGTGTAAAGTAGCAATTTGTCACGCCTAGCTTGAGCCTGTGCTCCTGGCTTTCACGAAAAAATCGTGTTGCTTACTGTCGGCTGTGCCACGGTGTGGCTGGTGCTCTCCCTGTGCCTGGTGCACTTACTGCACTGCTCTGCAGTTTTGCTACTCTGGCGGCGGCGATTATTAGTAGATATGAAGTGTTGCTGGGTATGTAGCGGCGGCTGTTGCAATGCTTACCGTAGTCATTTTGAAGACAATACTTTAACTTACTTGTATTTGGAATTCTTCGACTAAGATTGCTTTGAAAACTATTTTTTTTGTTAAAAATGACTGGATCAGCCTTGATCGAGATCAAGTGTCCATAAAACAAGAGTATGCCACTGTGATCTCTTTTCTATGGGCCAGATGCGCGGTGCGCTGCCTTCATTACATCATTCAGGTGCAGTCCGCGCACTGCAGGAAATCGAACACCACACTTTCCCTCTGGTTTGAAGTGAACTTTCGTACGGAACTGGAGTTCACGCTTCAGAATTTAGAGATCGCGTAGATGCTGGAACGAATCGAGCAAAATCGGATGGGCTCGTACAACAAATTGTGGGTTGGAGTGCATGCTTTCAGAGCGTGATGGAGGCAAGTTACGTAATGAAGGCAGCGCGCCTCGCACTGACCCAACACCACAGTTGCATACTCTTGTTTATGCACTCTCTTGTTGAGATGTGTAGCTTATTGCAGGAGCCCACATGTTGTTGGTCCTGGATGAACAGTTTTACAACTTGTGGTGTTAGGGGTTTGGTGGGGTTGCTATGGGGGGGGGGGGGGGGAAGGACTAGATCCTAGTCCATGCTCAGCTCAGCGTTGCATGATGGAGACTGTTTTCATTTCAAGGGTAGCAATGTACTTGCTACATGTGTTGTATTGTATAGAAAGGGTTCTCCGCTCCAAGAGTGTATTCGCATTGTCTGTCCAGAGCTGCGATCGCAGGGTGGCTATCAACACATTTCACTTCCTCTGGAAACAAAAACTTTGTGACTTTTTTATTCACATCTTTTGGGGGTCATGTTTAGAATAGCAAGGGTGTTTCTGCCGAATCAAGACATTCATGGATGTATTGGCGTACTATTTGTATGTACAATAGACATAGGGAGTTATTCGCACATCAATAAGTGCTTTTATGAAAGAGTGCTTGAGACTAGGCACTGTGATATGATATCATTTGAGCAGATTGTGAGTATCTCCAGTTGACCTTCCTTTAGTTCCTTGAGCATGTGAAGCTTTTAATACAAAGGTGAACTTTCGTTTTCAGCTCCCTAAAACTGATGAATACCCTTAGGTTATGTTTGTCTGTCATGAATGCGGCGAGGAGCATTACAGTGCCAAGGAATCTAAGGCCTGTCTGTGCAATGTACCATATCTTCCGGAGCATAAGCCGCCACCAGGGGTCTCTTCACCGAAGAAAAGTTGGCGGCGGCCTATACTACAATGGTCAAATTAACAGTTATAAATTGGGTAAAGAAAAAGGACTAAGGAATTACAAGCTACGCTATAATGTCCACTAACACCACCAGTTACTAAACAATCGCATGAGCTGATTGTTTAGTAACTGGTGGTGTTAGTGGACATTATAGCGTAACTTGTAGTTCCTTAGTCCTTTTTCTTTTCTATAAATGTATCCTTGGCTCTCCACCTGAGTCCATAAATTGGGTACTAGTAGTTGTCTGTATTTCGTGACAAAATATCTGGGTGCGGCTTATACTCTTGAGACTACGGCGTTGTCGTTCTCCTGGGTACTGAGCCCGGGAATATGTTAGTGCTCTGCCCCTGTGCTTTGTCCGGTATTCATAGGTCTGGGGCTTACAGTGCATGGCACTAGCTCACCCAATGATGCCCGGCTTTCATTCAGCAACACTGTGCTGTATGCCTCAAGCGTTCTGGAGCCTTTGTGTGTGTGTGTGTGTGTGTGTGTGTGTGTGTGTGTGTGTGTGTGTGTGTGTGTGTGTGTGTGTGTGTGTGTCCCATATGGTACAGTGGTATGTGCAGCGATTTCCAATCGATAGGTTGCGGGTTCGATTCCCGACGATCATGGTCACACACGTCTTTCTTCTCTTTCTAAGACTCTTCCTGACTTTTCTTTCATTCTCCTGGGTGGTTACCAACAGCCAGTGCATGCCGGAGTATGTGGTGTGATGTGTGTGCGGGAAAAAAAAATGAAAAGACCAAAAATAGGGATTCACTGGCCAGAAAAAGTCACTTCAAAATAGCTGTATGGTGTAGACCAGGCTGAATAGTGACGGTCAATTCTTCAGCCTTGCAAGCTGTTGAATGGTGCAATCCCAGCACAAGTTGCTATGGCATCTGCCGTAGCATTGCTATCAGTGCCTCCGGCGATGGGCGTCAAAGGTCAAAGGTGTGTGTGTGTGTATGGGTGTGTGTATGTATGTATGTATGTATGTATGTATGTATGTATGTATGTATGTATGTATGTATGTATGTATGTATGTGTGTGTATGGGTGTTGCAAGGAACCATCTTCAGCAATCCTGACCTTGATTTGCATATCAAGAGTGGTGTGTTTAATGCATGTGTGGTGTCGCTCCTCCTCTATGGGTCAGAGTGTTGGGCACCATTGCAACACGATCTCCAACATTTGTCAGTCTTTCATATGCGGTGCATCCGTTCCATCTTGGGTGTGTCCCGCAGAGATTGCTGGAATAATCACACGACCAACGCCCAACTGTTGGAGATGTGGGGTGACACTGATACCATCTGCGTGAAGGTCGCACAGCGTCGCCTAGAGTGGCTGGGCCATGTTGCCCGAATGGACAGTAGCCGGATGCCGAGACAGATTCTGTTTGGCTCACTTCCCACACGCCGCCCAGCACATGGCCCTCGCAAGCGCTGGAAGGATTGCGTTGTCTCCGACCTAAGAGTTCGTGGCCTCGCCAAGGAATGGTACCCTATCGCCTGTGAGTCCCGCGCTGACTGGCGGACTATGTACGCCGAGCCTGTGGAGAATGTGCCTCAGCCTGACCCAGTGGTATGTGCGGATTGCAATCGGTCATTCTCGCGCCCTGGAGATCGTGCTCGCCACAAATGTGTGGTTGAGCGGGCAAAGCCGATTGCTGAGCAGCGAGGGGCTTGCCACTGTGGAGATTGTGGGCGTTGGTTTCGAAGCAAGGGTGGTCTAGCTGTTCACCGCTGTTCCGCACCTCAGCCTCAGCCTCCCGAGCCCCGGCAAGTCTATGTACAGGATGCCTGCTGTGCTGCGCACTGTGCTGTGTGTGCCCGCTGCTTTCGGTCTGTGCAAGGCCGCGGTCGTCACCGGTGCTCGAGGACTGGCCCGCGCCCGACTGCCCAGCAGCGTAATTCATTCACGCATGTATGCGTGTGTTCTCGCCGGTTCCGTTTGCCCCACCATCTCCGGCGTCATCAGGCTGCGTGTTCCATCTTCCTCTCTGATGCCCCTCCGGGGCCCACGTGACCCCTGTGGCAGTGGCTCTACAGGACAGGACAGTTGTATGTGTGTGTGTGTGTGCATGCATGCATGCACTAGTGTGTGTATGTGTGCAATGCAATGTACTTTGTGTCTCTTCGCTTGTTGGTGTATTCTCTGTCTGTGTGTGCTACGAACCCCAAGTCTATAGTTGAGTGTTGTGTTCTCTGCGACGCGGTTATATTGCCTGTAACAGTTACACAATGTTATGTACATGTATACCATAGTAAAGGACGGTCCACCCGACTAACGTTATGTCCACGGACACTTGTTGTGTATGCTTGTGCGTAGCTTATTATCATGTGTCCGTCGTAGCCTGTTGGCTGTAGTTTAGTTTGAAAGAAGTTCAGAATAGTACAGTACAGGCTACTGATGTCTGACCACTGACTGAAAAAACTGCACTGCCAGTAGCACCAGCTGGGTTGCACAGCAGCTGGATGAGATCAGTTACTTGGCTCAGTGGCCAGAAAGTGCATCCGTGCTTGGATTGTACAAGCAGTTTGAAATAATGTAATGTGTTTGAGTGCAGTGTAGCATACTAGTAGTTGCATGACCCCCCTCTCTCTCTCTCTCTCTCTCTCTCTCTCTCTCTCTCTCTCTCTCTCTCTCTCTCTCTCTCTCTCTCTCTCTCTCTCTCTCTCTCTCTCTCTCTCTCTCTCTCTCTCTCTCTCTCCCTCTCCCTCTCCCTCTCCCTCTCCCTCTCCCTCTCTCTCTCTCTCTCTCTCTCTCTCTCTCTCTCTCTCTCTCTCTCTCTCTCTCTCTCTCTCTCTCTCTCTCTCTCTCTCTCTCTCTCTCTCTCTCTCTCTCTCTCTCTCTCTCTCTCTCTCTCTATCTATCTATCTATCTATCTATCTATCTCTCTCTATCTATCTATCTCTCCCTCCCTCTCTCTTTCTCCCCTCTCTCTCTCTCTCTCTCTATATTTCTCTCCCTGAGGTCGCTGATGTGGTGTTGGGCAAGAATGTACTATTGTTACTCTGTTAGTTTGACTGTCTGATTAGTCAGCTGGTGAATTGTGTCAGTGTGCTTGCTGTCGGTATGTAAGCAAGAGTACATCTACTCATGGCCAGGGTGGCGCTATGTTCACTGAACATGATTATCTATATGTGTATCAAGCACAGATGAATCGCCGTAGCACGGCTGTGTTTAGTTGACACAGTACAGTTATTGCACAATGTGTACAGTGTACACTGGGCTCTTCTGCTCTTTGAATGCCCTGCTGTTCTGCTGCTGCTGCTGCTGCTGCTGCCCTGTCTATTCCTGGAATCCAGCTACATGTCACAGCTAATCACGAACTGTCGACTACAGTGGCATGTTTATTATTGTTCCCATTGTTGACGTAGTGGTGGCGCTCCTAATTCTTGTATGACTGATGTTTTGTTAGCTGTTGAGTTGATCAATAGCTTCTGCATTAGGCAGCAGCAGCTACTGTGGTATCACCAAGTCTACTGTATGGACTATGTACAGGGGTACACCACAGCTACTACTACTGCTGCTGCTGCCATTGCTGGTGCACCGGTGGTGTTGCTGCTTCAGCCTTTTTTGATGGTGGCGCTGTTGGTGGTGGTTGTGCTGCTGCTGCTCTTCAGGTATCAACTCCTGTCTACAGCCATGATACATAAGCTCATTGAAGATCTACCTTGGCCTCTGCCATAGAACATGGGGCTGGCTAGCAGATTTCATTATCATAAATGTACTAATATGCCAGTACATAGTCATGTCAGTGTGCTCGTGCATAGTCTGTACTGTACGTGTAAACCACTTTGCCCGAGTAGACATTCAATGGACTCGGTTTTGTTCCCGTATTGTGTACAGTGAGAAGAAAGAGAGAAATGTGTGTGTTTTTTTGTATTTCACGTTTCGGCTTGTTTACCTGATTTGTGTGTGTGTGTGTGTGTGTGTGTGTGTGTGTGTGTGTGTGTGTGTGTGTGTGTGTGTGTGTGTGTGTGTCGTGTGTGTGTCGTGTGTGTGTCGTGTGCTGTACTCAACTGTTTTTGTCCTGTACTGAACTGTACTGAGGTGGACTGGGTTCTCTCTGTGTTGTAGCTTTGTTTATATCATTATCTCCTGGCTGGTTTGGGTTTCTACATGGTGTACTGGGGTGAGCTGGGGCGTGTGGATTGTGCTAAGGTTCTTGCCAAGCCAAGTTTTGTTTATGTGTTGTGGTAACTACATAATTGTGCGAGTCTCAAAGTCTCAACCGGTGTAGCATTGTCATTCCGACTGGAGTGCGATAAGATCTATGCCATGTGGCTCTACTAGTACTAGTACTGTATGACTGTATTGGTCAGAGCTGTGTGCTGAACAATGAGCAGTGGAATGATTATGTACTGCTATGCTGCACGACACATGCTCAAAGAATGTCATTGCCTGCCTGCTCTGTGCTGCACTGTCATCATTGCCATTCAGCACTGCATGGCAGAGCTGTGCTGCATGCACTGTCATTGCACCTTGGACTTTCAAGTATTACTGCCAGCGACATGCATTGTCTACATATAGAATGTGTGTGATCTTCGCTTGTAGTAGATGATCATCTGATCATCTCACTTGATCTATTTTTGATCTGGTGATGACTTCACGTTGCCTGACTATAGTCTTGACTTGTATGGTGCCGCTGCCATGTGCCAGTCACAGTATGTGGAACTACTTACTTCAATGCTCATGATGATACTACAATTGTACTTGCATGCATGCATTGAACTACTGCATGTCAACTTTTTGACATGCAGCAGTTCACTGGATGCATGCAAGTATGTCAAAGTGCTGTGTGTGCACGTGTTCCCATGTGAATTTGTATGCTGAGATCACACGCCACTCACTGGGCCTTAGCTACACAGCAACCGGCAAGGACGACGCCCGGACAAATCGACACTGTCTCTGCTTCAGCAGTGATGTCTGATGACATCACTGACATCACTGGCAGCATGATAGCAGTGGGTGCAGTTATAATGCCAATGTCTTATTTCGGCTTTGTGCCCAGGGGCATGTTCCATACTTAGCCGTTCAACCGGTGTCCATTGCAATGCCTGTACCTCTACGGCTGTAGCCTCACAATTCCTTATCCACTCACAGTGCTAAACCGAGATGCCTCAGAGTCATGTAGCGTTAGGGGTAGGGCTCAAACGAGTAGTCCGATTAACCGGTTGCAGACCGGTTACGAAGAATTAACGGTTAACCGATAAAGATAACGGTTACGCAGTAACTTTTCAGTCAATTTTTCAAGTATCAGGTCGTTGCAAAGTGTGCACTTTCGTGGGCTGTCGCACGCGTACGCAATTTCTGGGCTGTCAACTCGGTCATATCCGGTCTCTTGGTGTGAGAGTATGTATGAATGAGCATGCAAGAGAATGTACAAGTGTGCGTTGTACTGAATAGGGTACATTTTTTGAATGAGTATAGTCAAATATACTTAAAAAAGAGTCCGCAGGATTGCCGTGGCTTATAGGTTATAACCGGTTAACCGACCGTTAGCTTAGCAGTTAACCGTCAGGGGTAAAACCGTGACCGTTTGAGCCCTAGTTACTAAGTTAGGGGTAGAGCATTTCGTACGATTCAAAGAGCATTTCACAAGATAATGGACAGCTTGACAACGATTCCATGCCAAAAGCAATCATCAGACCTGCTGATACATGTATCCGGCTAGTATCCGGCGCTTTTGATATGACTTTGTACCGAAGGGTTGCGAACAAGTATTACTTTACATGTAGTAAATTAAACTGTTGGGTTCTTGGATGTGAGGTTAGCTTAGATGATGTGACCAATGACATGTACGAGTATGGCAGCTAACATTATCATAATAATTATCATGTATTCAGCTAGGGTTACAGCCAGCTTTAGGAGGGAATGTTGGGTTAATTTGTAGTAGTACAGTAGTAACTTTGTACGCAGGTGAGCAAATTCACATCACAGTTCACTGCGCACATGGAGCACACCCGATGGCGATGTAGGTCTATTGGCATTTTTACTCAACTGTAGCAATGAACCAGAGAGTTTATCCTTTAGTGTAGCCTACAAATTACATGCCTGAACGCAATCCATTTCCCAAACTGGTGTTGCTAGTACTGTACATGTAGTCGAAGCATGCATTGTGCAATGCAATGGAGCTGTCGATTTTGAAAGAGGTCACCAAAACTAACTTGAGAAGGGAGGGGGGGGGGGCAGCACTAGATAGCCCTGTGATTGCAAGAGATGGGAACAGGTGCGAAGCAGGGAGTAGACAAGTACAAAGTTGTTCTCACATTCTGCTGATTGTGATACGAACTTAGTGTCGAGTTAAATACTGGTATTTTACTATAATAATTATTATGTATTTTCTAGTGGGAACTTACTTCAAGGGGAAGTGAAGCCATGTGATTGATTAAAAGAGATAGGTGAGGCGATAGGGCTCACAGGTTGTATTAGCGTCACGGTATAGCGTGTGCAGAATCTCCGATAGGTGTAACTGCGCGTACGAGTAGCGCTGAAACGGATGAGGGCTGGGAGTGGATTGGAGGAACTTATGGGAGGGTATACGATCATGTACTATGGAGTCGATCATTTCATGAGAACAACTTTGTGTTGGACAGCCTCTTTGCAGTAGGCCCGGGTGGTCGACGTACGTGTTCTAGTGTCTTGACCGAATATGGCTGAACTGTCTGGGCAAGCTGTGAGCTGCTGCTACAGTTGTAGTGGACCCACTACCACCAGAGAAACAAGCTCAGCCCCACGGAACACACCACAATGCTGTCGATGAGGTGTCATGAAGACTGCGGTAACGTTAGCTTGCATGATGCGGTTGTGCAAGCAAGTCTGTCTGGACTTGGACTCACTCTTACCCGTGCTAGGTTTGCTTCTGTAGTGTAGGCATTGCATCCATGTCATGCGTTTGTCCCAGCACAGAAGCAGTGATAACCATGACGTTACGATCATGCGGTGCAAGATCATTAATTTTACTCTCTGTGCTGATCCGGGAAGCGTATTACTCTCGGCGCTGCACCGGGAAGAGTCGAGAAAAGGCTGAGCATGACTACCATGCCTAGCATAAGCATGGGCTCGTGCTCATGCTCATGCTCATGCTCATGCAGAGCTGACATCGCAGCTCTGTCAACAACATGTCAAACAGATTTGTCTCTCGACCGCCATGTGTCAACGCGTCCGTTCGCAAGTTCTTGCGAACGATCGCAGCAGAAGTTCAAATTTTCTCGTGCGTTCGCGTGCCGGACTTGGGCGCTTGTTGTACCGCTCACCTCTGGAGCTTCCAGTATCTGCCTACCTCATCACTACAACATCACCATCACTGCAGTCGTTCGTACAGCGGTCCTCCGAGTTCCGTAGACAATGGAAGATCTACCGCCCCTGTCTATGGGATGGGCAGTACCACTGACTTCTATGCAGCTGAGGGTGGTGGCAGTTGGCAGTTGGCGGTTCCCTCTCAACTGTCCAGTATTACGAACTCCAGACTAGTGTAGACCTCAGTGAAGACTAGCCTGCAGCTAAACGGAGTGCACCCATCGATATGACGGACGTCGATGTCCCGAACACCACTGCTCACTGCTAGGTACCGACGAGCAATCGTTGCTTTTGCAGATTATTTGATTTTCGTTCTAGTGTGGAGCAAATCATCGGTCACTGCAAGTCAGTTCACTAGGTGCTGAGCGCATGCAGACAACACTGCGGCTTCGAAGACATCTTGCAGTCTCCATATCTCCACTACCAGCAGCTGTTGTCGGACATGTGAACGGTTGAGTCTTTCTGGCCGATTTGAAAAGTTTTTTTCTTGCCATTTGTTCCGTCGAATAAGTTTGAAGCTGAATATTTGATCGCGCCATCAGCTAGCTGTGTGGAAGGCACGAAGAGGACGGGTGGTAGAAATATTGCGGGCCGTCCGGTAGTCCTGGACCTGGTGGCCGCACTGCCTTCCTCCGTGTTGTCGCTGGTCGGAGCGATTGCCGGTTTCTGGCACATTGTTGTGTGTTAGCGGGCGCACCTCTGTGTGCGGCTGTTGCTGAGCTGCTGTATAATGGATATCCGATCATGTCCGAGCTGGAGGAGATGTTCGTCCGGACTGCGTCTTGTGAACACCGCTGTGGTCGTATGCGTGGCAGTCCTGTTGGCTCAAACAACCTTCATGCAGCCTTGCAACGCACAAACAAGTGAGTACTTTATTAGGCTAGTACTAGTACTAGCTGTCAGGGTAGAACTGTGGTCACGGTGTGTGTGTGTGCGGGTAGGCGAATGAACCGTTGCCTCATGTTGCCCCTGTGGTCTCATGGCTTTGTAAAAGAGACTACTGAGTAGATCTACAAGTCAGGGAAAACGTGCTGTTCAAGTTCACGTAGCATGCACACAGGAGTATCATAGGGGTGAAGTATGAGCTCAACTGGTACAGGGGTCGGTTTCAAATAGGAACGGGTTGACAGCAAAATTGTGCAGACCCAAACCGATCATCAGCGTGGATTGTTCACTCGAAATACAGTCAAATCTCATTAGGACGAACACTGATCAGGCGAACTTTCCTTTAGTACGAACTAGGGCCGATCCTATGGTTGGCCAGGTATCATATCAAGTCAAAATTATTCGTTTACGACGAACTCCTGTACGGCGAACTTTCGCGAAGACGAACTACTTGAATTTCAAGTATGATTTGAACAAAATCAGCGTGTGGTACGAACTTTCGGTCCCGGTAGGTACGCTAGCTGTAGTTTTTTTTTCAATAGTCGAGGCCTCTTGTACTGGCAACACTTGTTACAAGGCGGAGGACATGCTGTCCTGAATTCATTCCACATTGTACTTACCTGTTGCTGGGTTATGTTTTAGATTTGCCACAGCATGCACCTTCACATAAATACAATCCATATGATACGTATATCATTTTTTTGTCAGATCTGGATAAGAAGAACTCCGGATAAGACAAACAAACTTGTTCGGTCCCTTGAAGTTTGTCCTAACGAGGTTTGACTGTATGCTTGTGGAAGGAAACTGGCATGTTGAAGTTTGCTCTGAGGCCAGAGTCGATCGAACTGAGCCACTCCTTTGTGTTGGCTCGTTGCCTCCAAGTTGCCCGATTTTTCGTTTCAAAGACGAGGTGGCTCCAAACCGGAAAGGTTTTGGAGCGCACGTCAAGTTCACTCTGAGTTCCGAAATTAGGTAATTGCTATCGCTCCACGATGGCCAGTATAGAGCAACGATTAGCCTTGTGTGTGATACCATCCTTTTTCGTTGGTATACGGTGCTTTATTGGCGAGAGGCGAGCCGCTGTTTACCTGCGACAAGAAGTTGATTTTTCGAAAGACGTAAAACTCAAGTCGCAGTGCGAAGCAACACATCAAAAACCCACCTGCTTGGTATGGCGCTTCTGATCATCGCAGAGCCATACAATTTTGGCTCGGAGTAAAACACATTGTAGTCTCACTGTGACATATGTTTTCTAATTAAAATACCGAGAGAGAGAGAGAGAGAGAAAGTGAATATGGAGCCCTTTCCGGTTTGCAACCTATTTCCCATTTGAAACCGTCTCCTCTACGTCATGTAATGTTGTGGACATTGAAATCCAGTGGAATGACCAGGACCGGCACCCTTACTGTCTTAGTGTGAAGACACACTGTAGCTCATGCACACACTGTAAAAGCGAACCAGCAGTGCTCCCGGCTGCAAGGCCAGCGCCCCGTAGTCGCTTGGCATTTCAACAGATTTTAATGTCCGCAACACAAAATCATGTACAATGTTGTGATACAGTCAAACCCCATTTATCCGGTCCTCTTTTCTCCGGATCCCTCGCCATCCGGAAGAAAATCGTTGGTTACCGATTTACAGCATATGTCATGCATACAATGTCATACAGTATGTGTGTTCGATTATCCGGTTCATCAAAATGTAGGTAATAGCGCCTTGCAGACATCACGAGTTTAACCGACTAGTACAGTCAACTTGGCTTATAACGACACTCGGCGGGGCATCAGAAAAGTGTCGTTATTCGCGAAGTGTCGTTATACCCGAAGTCGCATTCTATGTATTACAGTTGGATGGGACTTTGCTCTGGGCATGGAAATTCTGTCGTAATTCGCGAATTGTCATTATATCCGCAGTCGTTATTAGCGAAGTTGACTGTACACTCGTATCTCGCTTATCCTGGCGGTCCGGTACCAGGCACTGGCCATAACTAGCAGGCTGTCCAACTGCTCTTCTTTGAGCAGGACAGTCCTGCTTTGGACGAAAACATTTGCACACATTTTACTTGGGTGACTATTATAATCATGGGTGTCCTGCTTTGGAGTGGTGGCAAGGCTGGACAGACTACACTTGGAAATGTTCGTACGTCTGAATCACGTACGTTCTGATGGGGAAGGACCAGAGGTCTGGCATAATTATAATGTCAGTATTTCCACAAATTTGACACACGAGTAGTAATATACGGACTTAGAATTTGCGACTTCGTGGCTGTATTAGTGATGAAGTTGGTTGTTCCAACGAGGAACACACGCTTCCTGCCAAACTTGACACTTGACTGACTCACGGCTGCCATCCGGAGCACACGAGAAATACGTCGCACCTTCCACTCGGCTAACCTGCAAGAAAGCACCATTCCCTGCTCAATACACAGTGTTTCGGGAAATTCACCCCTCATCAGTTGAGCTTGAGTAGGCTGAGGAAGATTGTGCCTGAAGAGCACCACTTATATAGTGCTCTCCAGGCCAAACCATCACCAGGGATACAAACTTACAGAGACGCTCCGTTTCCAGCGCGACAAACACCTCGTGAGGCCCCAGCCCCAGGTTTGTATCGTTGTCCCTCACGCGGACATGCGACTAGTTGTTGGAGGTGGCAGCATTGTGAATAGCTACTGGCTCTCAACATCTGTTTAGCACAACTCCATGAGCGACTACGACTCACGCTGCTACTTGGTGCCTCACGAGGTGTTTGTCGCGCTGGAAACGGAGCGTCTCTGTAAGTTTGTATTTCTGGTGATGGTTTGGCCTTGAGAGCACTAGATAAGTGGTGCTCTTCAGGCACACTCTTCCTCAGCCTTCTCAAGCTCAACTGATAAGGGGTGAGTTCCCCGAAACACTGTGTATTGAGCAGGGAGTGGTGCTTTCTTTCAGGTTTGCCGAGTGGAAGGTGCGACATGCTCCTCGTATGCTCCGGATGGCAGTCGCGAGTCAGTCAAGTGTCAAGTTCAGCAGAAAGCGAGTAGCAATATTTCACCTAAAATTCAACCACAGAGTGCCCGGTAGACCGAGGTGCCCGTAGCTCTGCGGTCCGGATAGGAGAGCTATGAGTGTGCATGTACGCACAAAGATGCCTTGTGACATTGGTTACTAGTGCAGTGGGTGTGCACGTATTGGCAAAGGCAGTATGCACAGACTGAACAGCAAGGAGTCAGAGTATCCAGGGAGTCAACACCGGCAAGTGGAACGTGAATAGAGAGGTTAAGATGCACGTTATTTCCGACGTGACGCGCAATTTCACGTCAAATTTGGCGTAAAACTCCAAATTTTGACGTGAGCTGCAGGTCACTTGCGTTGTTTTTCGACGCGCGAGCCAAATAACGCGAGCTGAACTTTCGCGTCAAGTCAGAAATAACGTGCATCTTAGCCTCTCTACTGTTGTGATCTTCACTTCCCGGCTGTACCTATGCCAGTCGACCTTGTACACCCAACTGGGTTTGTATTTGTCGTCTTTGGTATTCCGTACAGCTGTACAAGGTGCATAGAGATTCTATGAACCCAGCCATTCTTAGGGGCCATCCGGGGTTACGGATTGTTTTTGCTAAATGAAAAGTTTTAGTATTTTCAACCCCCACGCAACTTTCTGCAGGTAGAACGCAGTCCAACAAAATATTGATTTCAATCTTCGGCACCCAGAAGTACCTGGGCATTTTCCATGTACATTCAATAATTAATTTCAAAACGAAACTCCTAGAACCCACCCACCCCCAAACGAAAACATTTCGTTTTGAAAATACTATTGGTAACCTTGGACGGCCTCTTAATGCATGGGCTGCAAACAGAAGTTTTAACTGGATGTGTGTGTGTGTGTGTGTGTGTGTGCATATGTGTGTGTGTGTGTGTGTGTGTGTGTGTGTGTGTGTGTGTGCATATGTGTGTGTGTGTGTGTGTGTGTGTGTGTGTGTGTGTGTGTTGTTTGGTCTGTATCTCTTTCTGGTGGTCTGTACAGTCTTCAACTTTGTCAACTCCGACCAAGCCATTGTACGTGAGAACACGCTCATTGGAACTAGCGTTATCCAGCTACTGACCGAAGTGCCTGTCAATGGCTTCTACCTTCAAACCGGAGGAACACCATTCACCGTTGAACAGTGTACCGGCGTAGTGGAAGTGAGCGGTCCCATTGACAGAGAGAGACAAGCCCAGTACACTCTGGAGATCGAAGGCAACAGCAGTGCATCTTTCGGAGCTCAGCAGCTGTTTGTGACGGTGCTGGACGTGAACGACAACAAACCGGGGTGTGCGTCGCCGAGCTATTCCGTCAACGTAGCCAGCAATCACGTTCCACTGTCCGCACTGCAGTTTGAACTGGGCAGTGACTGCGTAGACCTGGACCAGGCTGGTACAAGCAACAGCCGGATTACCTATGTCATTGTGTCCGGTAATGACCGGGACTACTTCAGGATCTCTGCACTGACAGGTCAGCTGACACTGCTGAAAAGCGTTCAGGCAGCCTCGGCCCCCAAGTCATTTACGCTGGTGGTGGAGCTAGTAGACGACGGTGTTCCGCGGCTGTCAAGTCGTGTCACTCTACAGATCACGGTCACGCCGTCTAACGTCGGAGCGCCTGTCTTCAATGCCTCGTCCTATGCCTTCTCAGTCCCAGAAAACGATGTGGATGTATTTGGCACCGTGTATGCTGTTGACCCGGACATATCACCCTTTAACCGGGTGACCTACCGCTTGAAGGCGGAGCATGACGACATCCGAATTTCCCCGTTGACTGGAGCACTACACTTGAACCGTTTGTATGACTACGAGCGTGACCCGACCATGTTGTCAGTGGAGGTCGTAGCCACAGACAGTGCACCAGTCTACACGCAGCTGTCTAGCTCAGCTACCGTCACGATAACCATTGTCAATGTCAACGAGGATCCTATGTTCGTGAATCCTCTGTCTAACATTACAGTGTCCGAGGTTGCAGCTGTCAACACAAGCATTGGTCAATTCCAGTGCCAAGATGTTGAGCCGGGAACTCTATACTACTCCATACTACCGGCTGTGTCCGACTCGGCACATCTTTTCAGCATTAATTCGAGGAATGGCACGCTCAGTGTTGCTAGTCCGCTCAACGCAGACATACTTACCAGCTACTACCTGGTGATTGGCTGCACGGACGCAGGGAGTCCGCCACTCAGCACCACCACTCGTGTCCATGTTATCCTGGAACCTGTCAACGAACACTCGCCAATTTTCAACTCCTCGTTGGGGGGCTACGTGTTCTACCCTGCTGAAAACACACCGCCAGGAACAACAATCGGTGCAATACATGCTGATGACAAGGACACCGGTGTGCAGGGTAAAGTATTCTACTCGCTCGCACCACCATCGGCAGTCTTCTCCCTGAACAACGCCACTGGCGATCTACAAGTAACGGGATCGCTGGATTATGAAACTCAACCAACCTATTCCCTGACTGCTGTAGCAAGTGACCGGGCACAGGCGCCGTCAGTACAGCGCACGACTACAACATCGATAGCCGTGAACGTCGTCGATTTAAACGACAACATGCCCATGTTCTCCATGCTGAGCTACAGCATGACAATCACAACTTCGTACGCGCAGGGCCAGAGCGTTCTGGCCGTGTCCTGCTCCGACGTTGATACGCAGGACAAGGGAGAGATCCGCTACTTCTTCACTTCTAAATCCTTTGCTTCGCTCAACTTTGGTAAATTCCAGGAAATGATTGACCTGGATAGTAGCACTGGCCTGCTTTTTGTCAAGGATAGCAGCAAGCTGGTAGCAGACACTTTCTTGGTCAACATCGGATGCCAGGACAAGGTCTTTCAAAAGGCTAATGCTGATGTTTCCGTAACAATCCGTCAGTCGATACCGAACCTGCACTCACCGTTGTTCAATCAGGTCTCCTACAACATCTCGGTCCGTGAGAATACAACTGTCGGCACTGTCCTGACGACAATACGTGCTAATGATTCGGATGCTGGCTTGGCCGGCAACATCATCTACTCGCTGCAAGGCGCCGACACAGATGTGGTCAGTATTGATAATCAGACTGGTCAGCTCACCTTGGCAACGCCACTCGACTACGAACAGAAACGCGGCTACTCGCTACTGGTGAATGCCTCTGACCAAGGTGACAGGGTTGGTTCTGCCAGCCGATCGACGGCCGTACCTGTTAACATCATAGTGCTAGACTACCCAGATCCTGGCTTCCTCCAGCATGTGTACACATTTAGTGTAAAGGAAAACGATCTGCCTGTCCTTCCGATCGGCAATGTAAGATGTTTGGATCAAGATGGCTTCGGATCCAGCAGTTCAGCTGTCATCACCTATCAGACAATCGGTACAACGGAATTCCTGGTCGATAGTCTGACCGGTGCTATTACTCTCAGGGTAGCGCTTGATTACGACACGATTCGGCAGCACAATTTCACTGTGACCTGTCAGCTGAGCAACGTAGTGGGCACTGCAACAGTCACTGTCGACGTACAGCCCGAAAATGAGCATTCACCAAAGATCACTGCCCTACTGGCCAACACAACTGGTTTTAGACCTGGCTTCCGTTACAGCTTCTTATCAATGAATGAATTCTGGCCAGTTGGATTTCCCATTTTTAAGGCTCTGGCAACCGACACGGACAGTGCTGATACACCCGATGGACAAGTCTACTTCAGAATGACCCAGCGCATCACGCCATCCAGCTTGCAGTCAAGGTTTAGCAACCTGCTTGCTCTTGACAACATCACGGGTCAAGCCACGGTCGCGATTCCCCTGCAGCATATCAATGGTCTTGGCATCTCATTTCGCCTATACGTGGTAGATGGCAAAGGTATGGAGTCGCTCAAAATACCCATATATACAAGCATTCAGGATACGAATAACAATGCGCCGAAGTTTGTTCCTTCGCTGTACAATGCTTCAGTCCCTGAAGATAGTACAGTGGGTACGCCAATAACGCCCGTGGAGTGTGTAGATGGTGATGTCCTGACGCTGTCTCATGGCAAGTTGTCTATGCAGTTCACTGGTGGCAACAGTCATGGCTACTTTGAATTGGACGTTGGCGCGGCGTCGCAGGCTAGCTACGCAAACACTACCTTAAAGGCTGTCGTCAAGCTGAAAAAGTCCATATACAGAGTGCCAGCTGCCCACTTTTCAGACTTGAAGATCACATGCTCTGACAGTGGTACGCCGTCGTTGAATGGCTCGGCTGACGTCGTGATCAACGTGCTGCCTATTGACCTATTCCAACCCGTCTTCACGGCCACCAGCTACGCCTTCAATGTCTCGGAAGGTCTGGAGGTTGGCGGTGTGGTTGGCAGAGTGGCAGCGTCCGACAACGACACCAATCCGCTGTATAACACTGTACGCTACAGGCTGGTGAACGCCGCCGGTCTGGAGATCAGTGACTACTTTAGGATCAACGCATCCTCGGGTGTGGTAACGCTCAATCGAAGTTTAGACTCTGAATCGACCAAGCAGCACTTGGTGCGAGTCGAAGCCTCTGACGGGACAAGACCATCCTTTAGCACCATCACGATCAATGTCATCGACGTTAATGACAACCCACCAGCTTTCACACGGCAGAATTACTCAGTGACCGTGCCTGGCACCTCGCAGCTTGGCTTCGTGGTCCTGGTGTTGTCTGCTACGGATAGAGACACCACCGGCGTGCTGAGCTACAGTGTATCTAGCGGCACTGCACTACCTAGCTGGCTATCACTGGCTGCTAGTACGGGTGTTATCACCCTGACCGCCCATCCACCGGCAGGACTACAGTCCACAAGCTTCCAGGTCATGGTCAGTGATGGACGGCCGGGTGTCTTTTCCAACGCCACGGTTCACATCACGTTGTTCGACGCGGCAGACATACCGCTCTTCACTGACAACCAGTACCTATTCTACGTTGTTGAGAACACACCCGTTCCACCTGGTGGCTTGCAGCTGACAGACGACACGATCACGGCAACCTCGCGCATACAACCTCTCCTCTACTCGATTGTAGCTGGAAATGTCCTGTCAACGTTCTCACTTCGGCCGAACAGCGCACTTTTCTTTCTAGATCGCATGCTGGATCGCGAGAGCATACCAGTGTACCTGCTTAAGATACAGGCCGATGCAGGCAAGGGCATCATTGGTCAGTCTTTGATTGACGTGCGTGTTCAGGATATCAACGACAATGCACCGTCACCCGCAGAACCCGTGCAAACGGTAACACTTCTACCCAGCCATTCCACAACGGTGCCCGTGGCAACTGTCCAGTGTACAGATCCTGACAACGGCAATAACGGTACCGTCACCTACCACATACTGAGCGGAAACGAGCGCGGACACTTCGCACTGAATTCCACCACAGGACAGGTCAAGCTGACGCGGGTCGTCAAGGACAACGTCTTCAACATATCTTACACCATGGACGTGCAATGCGCGGACATGGGCACACCGCACAGCCTCAGCAACACGTTCCAACTTGTCATCGATATTGACTTCAAGAACGAAGCACCCGTCTTCATTCCAGATCGACTGAGCATGAATATCTCTGAGAGTCTACCAGTGTTGGCCACCGTGTACGCAGTAACGGCTGGTGATCCAGACAATTACCAGTACGGCAGGGTTTCATACAGCATAACTAGTGGTAACACGAATGGTGACTTTGCTGTTAACCCGGCTACTGGTAGCATCACTGTAGCTAAGACACTGGACAGAGAAACAACTAGCTCGTACACACTGGTGATTGAGGGCAGGGATGGTGCGCCGAGACCTCTGTCCGACTTCTTCACACTGTCGCTCAGGATCACGGACGTGAACGACAACCGTCCGACGTTCAATCCCGGCTCCACCACGTTGGAGCTACGCAGCCGTCTACCTGTGAACTCAGTTGTCTATACACTGGGTGTCACCGACGCTGATCTCGGTACTAATGCTCAGTTTCAGCTAAGCCTTAACAGTGGAAACGCAGACAGCACGTTCTATCTGAACTCAACAAGCCGGCAACTCATCCTGGCCAAGCCGTTTAACCGAACGTTGAATCCATCGTTCTTCCTCACCATCAGAGCAACGGATTTGGGAAGTCCACCGCTTGCCTCGAATCCAGACTTCGCAGCCACGGTTAACGTACTTGGTTCAGCACCGGTCTTCAAGAACACACCGTACCAATTGACACTGGAAGACAATCTAGCCGTGCAATCGCATGTTGTTACCGTGCTAGCCGAGGACTCTGACACCAGCGACTCTTCGTTCCTCTTCTACGACCTAGTCAGCGGCAACATCGACATGACATTCTCTCTAAGTCGCTGCACAGGGGAGATCACGCTGTCTAAACCTATCAACGCTGGCATCACCAGCCAGTACACATTGATTGTGTCAGCCGCTGTACGTGGACAGACAGCACTGGCTACGAATACCACCGTCGTCGTTGATATTGTGGATAAGAACGAAGCACCGCAATGCCAGAACGCAACCTACAACAAACAGGTCTATGAAGGCATCAGTGATCTTGGCCGCGTCGTGTGTGTAGACCGTGATGTTCTCAACAATAGTCTCTTCACATACATGCTATCTGATACGCATGGCAATGAAATTTTCATCGACTCGCTCACCGGAGACTTGAAGCTGCCGCGTGTCATTCACGTCAGCACACGAACATGTTACAACACCACCATTATTGTCCAGGACAAAGGATCTCCGCCGCTGACCACTCGCATTCCCAGTCAGGTGTGTGTGCTGCCAAGGATTCAACTCGCACCTGCCAGTCGAGCTGTGACTGTGTCCGAAGCAACGCTCAGCAACACTCTGCTGGAAACATTCACGGCCGTGGACCTTGCGGACCCCAGCGCTACGCCCAGCTACTCAATCACAGCAGGAAATGTTGGCGATGTGTTTGCAATTGACAGCGTCGGTGAGGTAGTGCTCTCTGGTCGTCTCGACTTCGAAATTCTCACTACATACAACTTGACCATTCAAGCGTATAGTAACTCTGCGACGGCGTCTCTGTCCACGGCGTCCTCACAGCTGCTGGTGACGGTGCTAGATAGTAATGACAATGCCCCGGTCATATCTCCAAGCCACTACGTTGCAACATTCAACGAGTCAGTGCCACGCGACACTATCATCACCACATTCCAATGCACGGACAAGGATAGCGACAGCAACGGCAGAACAAGCTTCTCCATCGCGCAGGGTAATCAGCTATCGGCGTTCATTGCCAACGCAACATCCGGCCAGGTTATCCTCAACGAACAGCTTGATTACGAGAACAGCACGCAGCGGTCGTTCCAACTAACCGTGCGCTGTTCTGATTCGGGTACGACCAGCCTGTTCAGCCTTGCTACACTGGTGATACAAGTCACTAATGTAAATGAGCACCCTCCGGCATTTGTCGGCGCTGATGCGTACCATAGAACGGTCAGCGAGTCGGCTCCAATTGGGGAGAGGCTGCTTTCAGTGTCAGCCGTGGATCTTGATCAAGACATCGTCAAATACAGCTTGGTAACATCTGGTTCATCTCCCCTGCCTTTCACATTGGACAGTCAACTTGGACGCATACTCGTCTCTCAGTCTCTTGACTATGATGTACAGAATGAGTACACGCTGACAGTGCAAGCAACTGATGGTAGCTTATCGACATTGGCCACAGTCAACATCACGGTCAGCGATGCTAACAACCATGTGCCTGAATTCAACCAGAGTGTCTACAATGTTGTAGTCCAGGAAACCTCTGCGGTGCCCTATGCGTTACTCACGGTCGCCTGCTCTGATGGAGACCATGGTTCTAATGCCGCCCTGAACTATACAATACTCCGCGGCAGTCACAGTAGCTATGTCAGTATTGACTCGACCGGCCACATTCAGCTGGTTAGAGCAGCGGACTTTGAGACCCTGTCGAGTTTCTCTGTTGAACTACAATGCTTTGATCACGGCACTCCACAACTGTCTTCAACAGCCGTGATGTACGTGCAGATTCTTGGACGTAACGAGCACACGCCGGCGTTTAGCTCCAGCCACTACAACGTGTCCGTTCCGGAGACCTTCCCGCAGGGATCTGCTGTGACGGTCGTGACTGCAACGGATAACGACAAGGGAGCGGACGGCAGCGTAACATTGTCTCTGGTACCCGGGCCAGGTTCTAGCCTTTTCCAGCTGATCAGTGCATCCGGCGAGCTGGTGCTCAGTCAAACGCTCGACTTTGAAACCCAGCGGGTGTTCTTTCTCACAGTGAGCGCTACAGATGCTGGCGGTCTGCAGTCCAATGCCAGTCTGACAGTGAATGTGATCGACGTCAACGATATACAGCCCTTGTGCAATCCTATACACGTGGACGTTGGTGTCATGGAGACGGCACCTACAGGTTCTCTTCTAACTCAATTGCAATGTACCGACGGCGATGCTGAAGATGCACAGTTGGCGTATTCGTTCTCGCCACCTGGCAGCAGCGGTAGTGCCCTATTCCAAGTAAACAGCACAGGAGCTGTGCTGACAAAGGCACCGCTGGATGCTGATCAACAAGCTGTAACTACGTATGACTTGACAGTGGCAGTGCAGGATGGAGTCCAACACACGGTAACTGTCACCATACGTGTACGCATACTGCCTGTCAACGAGTTCCCGCCCGTGTTCTCAATGCCCGTCTATTCCGCCAGCGTCCGCGAAGACCTTGCCGTCAGCAGTGTTGTCCTGAGCGTCAACGCTACCGACAAAGATGCAGGTGTTGACGGCATGGTAGTGTATTCATGGCTTGGACGTTCATCACTAACCGTGGATCATTTCCGCCTGGATGCCAGCACAGGTGCCATTCAGCTAGTAACCAGTCTGGACTATGAGACTGACAAGAAGACATACAGTTACACAGTCGTTGCAACAGACCGCAGCAGCAGCAGCAGCAGCAGCACAGCTGGACAACGCAATGCCACAGCACGCTGCGACATCACACTGGCCGATGTCAACGACAACGCTCCAATCATAACCAAGCCCGACCAGACGTTCACCATCTCCGCTAATCAAACTGGCGGAGAGCTGGTGGCGGCGCTGCAAGTGACCGACGCCGACTCTGCTCCATTCTCCCAGCACACCTGTACTATTGTCAGGGGCAACACTGGCAATCTGTTCTCATTGACTGGAGATCTGAATGTGATCATCAGCCCTAGCATTAGCTCAGTCAGTACTGTACAGACCAGCGGTCCTGTCAATATTGATATCCAGTGTGTCGATAGTGGAGATAGTCTTCTGAATAGCATGCGGCAGATTCTGATCACTATCACCGAAGTCAACCTGCATCCACCGGTGTTCAATGCCACTATCATCCTCAACATCACGGTTCCAGAGAACGTCAGCGTCAACACTGCCGTCCTGACTGTGCACGCAACCGACCCTGATGACGTCTCCAATCCGATCCGCTATACACTGTCACGAGGCAACACGGGCAGTGCGTTCTCTTTGGATGCCAGCTCTGGTGTGCTGCAAGTAGCGCGCAGTCTTGACCACGAGCAGCAGGCAACGTACGCCATGACGATCACAGCTGCCGATAGCTCCAGCGGCGTGTCACGCCAGTCCTTTGCCACTGTGTATGTGACGGTGGAGGATTTGAATGACAACTTGCCTGTACTCACGCCCAGCTCGCAAACCATCAGCATCGATGAAGGCAAGCCTGCTGGCAGCTATGTAGGTCAGGTAACGTGCACAGATGCTGATTCTTCCAGTAACGGCCAGACCACGGTATACGTTGTTGCTGGCCAGCCACATGTCTTGCTGGTCAATAGTACTGGTGCCATGTCGCTAAATCATACGCTGAATTACGGCCAGCAATCAACATACTTCATCACTATGATGTGTTCTGATGGCGGACTGCCAAGCAAGTCCACCACGGCCCGTGTGGTGTTGCTTGTCATTGCCGGCAATAGGAATGCACCTGTGTTTCAGAATGCATCGTATTCGGCTACGTACCGTGAAGACGTATCTGTGTCGTCAGCACTGGTGACGGTGAATGCAACGGATGCAGACAGCGGCAGTGCCGGAGAGTTGGTGTACACCCTGATAAGCTCGGATGGCGGTGCCTTCTCGCTTGGCCAGAGGTCTGGTGTCCTGTCCTTGCTGGCCTCGCTGGACTATGAAAAGCAGCGTGTGTATCACCTCGTGGCAGAGGTCAACAACCCTGTACCTTACCAATGGTCATGCTCGCAGTTCAGCCAGAGTCAGTCTTGCCCATTGCGGGTCAACATCACTATAACTGTGTCTGATGTGAACGACAACACACCACGCTGCATCACTTCACAGTATAACATTCGACTGAACGAGACCGTCCCCGTCGGTACTCAAGTGCAAACGCTAACATGTTCTGATGCTGATGAAGGTCTCAATGGTCTGCTCTCGTACTCCCTGTTGGGTAGCATCAGCCAGAATCCCGGCAACTCATTCGACGTCAACGCCACCAGTGGGGCAGTGTATGTCAAGTCACCACTTGACAAGCTGCTTTCAACATTCTACAACATATGGATTGAAGTGCAGGACAGCAGTGGCAGTGGCAGCCGTCTTTCAACAAGGATCTTTGTCTACGTTGAAGTCATACCGGTCAATCTGTACCGGCCAGTGTTTGCACAACCAGCCTACTCTGCAGCCATCATTGAGAATGCACCGATCGGCAGTACAGCGCTGCAGGTCAATGCTACCGACGCTGATCAGCAGACTATCACGTACTCCCTGGGCACGCCCAGCACACACTTCCTTGTGCAGGCATCGACCGGTGAAATACTGACGTCTGGACGCCTGGATCGCGAGGTGACCGCCTTCTACCAGTTAATTGTGCGTGCCTCTGATAACAGTCAGCCTGTGGCATTCATTAGCCAAACCACTGTCAACATCACCATACTGGACTACAATGATCACGTTCCAACTTTCCAGCCAGAGTTTTACAGCCAGCAGTTCAACGAGACACCTGCCAGTGGTACTGCCGTGCCGCTGATACAACTCTCCTGTACGGATGGTGATCAGGCAGGGACTAACAACACCAAGCTATCCTACAGGATCATCGCTGGAAACACGTCGATGTTCCAGGTAGGCAGCACCGGCTTGGTAAGCTTAGCTCCAGCAGCTCAACTCGACTATGAACAACAGAGGAGCCATGGCCTGACTATAGAATGTTCTGATGCCGGTCAGCCAATGCTGTCGTCTAACGCTATCATTGTTATTGGTGTATTGCCCGTCAATGAGTTCTCACCCGTGTTTGCACAGCCATCGTACGACTTGAGCATAGCTGAGAATGCTGCTGTTGGTCAAACCGTTACCACACTGACAGCTATGGATGGTGACAGTGCGGCTGGACCCGACGGAAAACTTACCTACAAAATCATCTCTGGCAATTCAGCAGGCATCTTCTTTCTGGACGAGATCTCCGCAGCATTCGGCATAAGCAGACAGTTAGCAGCCAGTGATCCTCGTCGCTACAGTCTCACTGTCCGTGCTATGGATGGCGGTGGTCGGAGTAGTGATGCCACGGTGCACGTCAACGTCACCGACTTAAACAACAACGATCCGGAGTGCTCCAAGAGAACGTACAGTTTCAAGGCGGCGGAGAACGTCACTGGTCGTGTCGAGGTCGGCCGACTGTCCTGCACCGATCGTGATATCGGTGCCAGCTCCACGCTGCGCTACACAATATCAGCTGGGGATACGAGCAACCAGTTCTCCATTGAGAACAGTACGGGCAGAGTGTACGTCGTACCGCCTCTGAACAGAGCGCGTCAGGCCGTCTACAGTCTTGTCATCATCGTTGCCGATCAAGGTTCCGTGCCACGCTCTATACAGATCAACGTCTTGGTTGAGGTACTGGCTGTTAACCGCTTTCAACCGGCCTTTGTCAACGCACCTTACAACGTATCCGTGCCAGAGAATGCACTCTCCGGAACACTGCTTCTGAACATCACAGCGCAGGATGCTGATTCCGATGAATACGGCCAGGTGACGTACAGCATTGAGTCAGGCAATGATGGTAACGCATTTGTACTGGATGCGGCCACTGGCTCGGTGTATGTATCCAATACGCTGGATTGGGAAACTCAAAGCACCTATCTACTAACTATCAAAGCCAGTGACGGTGCTCCAGGGTCGCTGCAGCTGTCCTCCACCACTACACTCAGCGTAACGGTTATCAACATCAACGATAACGCGCCGACATTCTCCCAGCCTATCTACGCCGTATCGCTGGCACTTAGCACCGGCATTGGTTCCCCAGTCACACAGGTGTCTTGCAGTGATAAGGACAGCGGCGCATCCAGCAGTGCAGCTGCAGCTACGTATGCCATTACAGGCGGCAACACAGACGGTGCGTTCAGTCTAAACTCCACGTCTGGTGTGGTGACCGTGCAGAGCTCTCTGCTCAGCTTGCCCGGTGCATTCGTCATCACAGTTCAGTGCACTGACATGGGACCCGGGGCACGGCAGTCTGCACTGGCAACCATTGCCATTGTGCTGGAGAGCAAGAACAACTTTGCGCCGGTCTTCACACAGACACGCTACGCCGTGAACGTATCCGAGTCGGCAGGTACGGCACACCAGGTGGTCCGTGTGTCTGCCAGTGATGCTGACGCAGGTGATAGTGGGGAAGTTACCTACAGCATTCAGTCTGGCAACGCACTCAACACTTTCTTCATTGACCCCGATTCAGGTAATATCTCTCTGGTGACGACACTCGACCGTGAAACAACGCCATCCTATCTTCTCGAGGTGCAGGCCAGCGATGGTGGTGTTCCTCCCAACGTCAGTGTAGCCTTTGTCTCAATTTCGGTTTTGGATATCAATGACAACACGCCAGTGTTATCACCACAGGTCATTGCTCTTACGCCATATTTGGATGACACGACTCTACCAAAGCAGCTTCTATCACTCACCTGTACCGATGCTGACTTTGCACCACAACTATCGATCAGTTTGAATTCAAGTGACAGCACGGTCGTATCCGCACTCCAGGTCTTGCCCAATGGCCAGGTATCTCAGCAGTCCTATGTGTCACCGGGTAGCTATCGCATTACAGCCGTATGCAGTGACGGAGCACTCACGTCACGCACGACCACCATCTCACTGACAGTCAACCCCAGTGCCGTGCGCGTACCGGCGTTCCAACAGAGCCTGTACAACATTCCAGTGATTGAGAATCGGCCGCTGAGCAGCGAGCTGTTGACACTGCAACTGCAGAACTCCCCGCCCACCGGCATGTATGCGTTCTCCATCACCAGTGGCAACATTGGCAATCATTTCCAGATCGGCTCACTGACCGGAGAGCTGCATCTACTAGGCACAGTTGACCGGGAGGTGCGATCGCTGTATGACCTGACTATCACTGCTTCTCCAGCTTTCCTGTTCAACGGTTCAGTAACGACGTCCACTACACAGGTACGTATCACTGTTACCGACGTCAATGATCAAACACCGACCTTTGTCTCCCGTCTTGTCATTGCCACTGCCAACGAAAGTGCACCCATTGGCTCAACACTGGCCTCACTGCAGTGTACAGATGCTGATCAAGCAGGTACGGACAATGCCAGGACTGCACTCTCCATCATAACTGGAAATGCAAAGAGTCAGTTTGGTCTGCGTCCGGGCAGGGTGCCGGCCATCACTGAGCTGTGGTTGCAGAGAGCTCTCGACTACGAGACTAGCACTTTCCACAGCATCTCGGTCAAGTGCCAAGACAGTGCTAGCCCAGTGCTATCGTCAACAGCCGTGGTGGCACTGACCGTGACACCGATCAATGAGAACGAGCCGGTGTTTGGCCCGGAGTTCAACAACACAGTGTTCAACACCAGTGTGTATGAGAATGTGACGCTCGGCACGGTTGTCATAACCGTCAGTGCTGTGGATGCCGATGTCGGTGGCTCACATTCCGATATACAGTATAGCCTCACTGGTGGTAGCGGAGTGTTTGTCATCGACAGCCAGACCGGTGCTATTCGTCTTCAGAGGGCGCTCGACGCTTCCAAGACAAACTATTATGTTCTGACTGTAACAGCTATGGATAACGTCATTGGTGGTGCCGGGTCAAAGTCATTCTCGTCCCAAGCCGTGGTTGGCATAGCCGTGCTGGAAGCTAGGCAGGACCATCGGCCTGTTCTCGTACCGGAAACACTTGATCTGCAGGTGAACGAGAGTACTCGTGTTGGTACCGTACTGGCTAAGTTCACATGTACAGATGGAGATGGTGACAGCACACTCGTGCTCATACCCACTACACAGCCACACCACAGCCTTGTCAGTGTGAATGCGGCCGGTGATCTGGTGTTGGCGCAGGCACTGGATTATGAGAACACCACCTCCTATTCCGTGCGCGTAACCTGCACGGATCAGAGAGCACAGCCGCTGATAGACATCAGCAGTGTCACGATCAACGTGCTGCCTGTCAACGAATACACACCCACATTCAATGCAACCAGTTACCGCGCAAGCGTGCCTGAAGACACCGGCGTGGGAAGCACCGTTGTGCAGGTGTTTGCGACAGATCTGGATGCAGGCAACGACGGATCATTTGAATACAGCATCGTGTCAGGAAACGAGGACAACACATTCCGCTTCTTCCAGGGCTCCATCCTCGTTGATCAGCCGTTGGACTATGAGAATGTGCAGGAGTATGACCTGGTTGTGAGTGCCACTGAAGATGTGTCGTCTGAACGCTACTCCACCAGGACACAGGTTACAATCACTGTGGTGAATGTCAATGACAACACTCCAGCCTGTAGTCCTAGTCTGATCCGGGTCATCATTCCAGCAAATGCTGGCACTGGCTACAGTGTCGCTACGCTGAACTGCACAGATCCTGATGACACGGTGATGGATACTGGCAATAGCAGCAGCAGCAGTACTCCTGGATCAGCACCGTATCTGAACTACACAATCGTATCCGATGATACACGGGCATTTGCGGTATCACCCGGTGGAGAATTGCAGCTGCTGTCTCATGTTTCAAGCCGCACTGAGCAACACCTGCAGGTTCAGGTACTGATCAGGGACTTATGGACGCCAAGTAGAAACTCCACCGTTCTTGTCATCATTACTGTACTTGGTCGTGCCGATGCTTCGCCGATGTTTGAGCAGCCATTGTATTCAGCTAATGTCTCCGACACATCGGCTGTCAATACATCCATCGTCAGAGTGCGTGCTACAGATGCTGATGTAGGACAGACGATCACCTACAGCCTCAATGCCAGCAATCCTAGTGATCTACAATTCTTTGCCGTGCATCCCCAGTTCGGCTTGGTGTACTTGTCGGAATCTATCCGCTCCACATCCTCAGCTACTCGTACCTACAGCTTGGTGGTTGTTGCCACGGACAACGGAATTCCTGTTCGGCGTACCACCTCTAATCTTGTGATATCGGTATACAGAGGTGGTTTGCAGTTCCTGACGGTGCGACCACCGTTCGAAAACATTGTCATTCAGGAGAACACCACTGTCGGCGCTCACCTGGCCAAGCTTAACTGTACTGACAACCGTGGCCTGGCAAATGCTCGTTTCCAGGTGAGTCTGGTATCGGGCAACACACTGCATACATTCCGTGTTTCAAGCAACGGCGTGTTATCGCTTTTCAAGCCACTCAACGACTCCGTACTCAAGTATTCATTGTCTCTGCTCTGCTTTGATGCTGACCTACCGTCTCGACAAACTGCAACGTCATTCGTGCAAGTGGTGGTCGTGCCTCTCAACAACCATGCCCCCGTGTTTGACCAGTCTGTATATAATGCCAATGTATTGGAGACGGCAGCATTGGCACATTACGTCACCACAGTGCATGCTCATGACCAAGACTACGGGTCTCATGGTCAACTGCATTACTTCATAGTAGCCGGAAATACGAACGACGACTTCTTCCTGGACGAGTTCACCGGCGTGTTGAGTGTCAGTGGGTCACTGGACAGAGAGACTGTAGCAATGTACAGGCTGGGCGTGCAGGTCACCGATACGGATGCCAACGGTGCAGTACTCACGGCCTCGGCATCTGTGTTTGTCAGCATCACAGATGTGAATGATGAACGGCCGGTGTTTGTCAATGCCATCCAGTACGTCAAATTGCCGGAAGATCTTGCCGTCGACACCGTTGTTGCGAATGTCACTGCTTACGATCAGGATATCGGAACGAACAGTGATATCACGTTCACGCTCACCTCTGGGAACGTTAACAACACGTTCCGATTGATTCAGTCTTCGAATGATACCGCCGACATTGTACTTGCAGCTCCTCTGGCTGTTACAGAAGATGATGCCTATCGTCTGGAAATCACTGCACAGGATGGCGGCTCAAGTCCATTCACAGCCAAGGCGACAGTGTTCATCGGAATTGACGCCGTCAATGACTTTGCCCCACAGTTCGCGCAGAGCGTCTACCATGTTGATGTGAAGGAGTTGACAGCTACGGGCTCAGCAATAGTCACCGTGTCAGCTCGAGACGCTGATCAGATGGCACCTGATGGCACTGTCAACTACCGCCTGCTCTCACACAGGAACGTTTTCTTCATCAAATCACGCACTGGTGAGATCTTGCTGGACAGTACACTCGACTATGAACTCACCCAGCAGTACAACGTGTCCGTGGAAGCATTCGATCTTGGTTCTCCGCCGCTCTCCACACGCTCATGGCTGATTGTTACTGTAGTAGATGAGAATGACAACTCACCTGCCTGTAGCAACGGTACAATAATACGCTACGTGAGAGAAGGCAACTACTCCAGCACGAGTGCGTTGGAGCTGGCCACGCTGGCTTGCCGTGATGCCGACGCAGGGGCTAATGCGAGGTTGACGTATCGTCTTCTTGACACAACGACAGTGTTCAGCCTGAACAGTACCACCGGTGTATTGTCAGTGGTGGGACTGCTCAACGCTAGTGTCGACAGGCCTTACTCACTGAGTATTGTTGTTCAGGACAATGGTGTACAGTCTCTATCGTTTGATGTCACAGCCATCATCGTAGTCAACCCTGTCAACGATCATGCTCCAGTTTTCACACAGTCCCGCTACTCGGCTAGTATTGCAGAGGATGCTCCCATCGGAGCAACCGTGGCGCAGGTTACGGCATCAGATGATGACACCGGCTTGTTTGGTGTTGTGTACTATCAGCTTGTCAACAACAGTAGCCTTTCATCCTCGCCATTCTCTGTTTACAGTGATAGCGGTTACATCTATCTATGGAGCTCATTGGACTACGAACGCACACCATACTACGTGCTAATGGTGGAAGCTTACAATATTGATCCCCACACACATCTGCAAGTCGGTGGCATTGACATGGCAACAGTCCGCATCAATGTCACCGATGTCAATGACAATGCACCAGTCTTCTCTGAGCCTGAGTACAATGTCAGCGTGATGGAGAATGGCATGGCTGGCGAGGCTGTTGTCAGGATCGAGGCCGTAGATGCGGACACAGGTAGCAATGCTAACATTGTGTACAGAATTGTCAGTGGTGATACCAACAATGCGTTCACAGTCTATTCCAATGGTTCCGTAGTAACAACACATGGTCTGGACAATGAGCAGGGAAAGTACTACCAACTTGTGATACAGGCAAGTAATAGACCCGGTAGCATGTTGACCGAAGTTGCCAGCAGATGTGTAGTGAACGTGCAGGTGGAGAATGTCAACGACAATGCACCGCTTATATCGCCACAGTACTACACTGTGTCGATACCTGAGTCATCACCACCCGGTACTGACGTGGTGCATATCATAGCTACGGATGCTGACAACACCCATGGTGTGTTGAACCAGCTGCAGTACAGTGTTAGCTCAATGGACGTCAGTGCCGGTACTTTCGTCATTTCCAGCAGCGGACAGATACGAACCAACGCCACATTGGACTATGAGCAGCGGACTGGTGTTCAGCTGAGAGTGAACGTCTCCGATGGCATGTATAGTGCAATGGCCAGCGTCTCCGTGACCATACTTGATTCCAATGACAACTCACCAGTGTTCCAGCCGCCCAGTGCTCTGTCTGTTAGCGTGATGGAGGGTGTAGGTAGCGCCCATGTTGTGACGGTGGTCTTTGCCAATGACACAGACCACGGCAGCAATGGTCTTGTCACTTACACTCTACTGGCGGACAACAGTACAGATAGTGCCGGTCAGTATTTCAGTGTTGATTCTACATCGGGTAAGGTCAGCACTTTGCAGGTACTGCATTACAAGAACAACTCCGACGTTTTCTTGCTGCTTGTCCAAGCTCAAGATGCCGGCATTCCTGCACGCTCATCTGTGAAAGAAGTTATCATCACCATCATGGATATGAATGACAATGCGCCGATTTTTGAAGACGATCACTACGTGTTCAACATCAGCGAAGGTTCCAGTAGTCAGAGCGTTGTCGGTGCGGTGCTGGCGAATGACGCTGACGCTGGATTGAACAGTCAAGTTGTCTATCGTATCGTCAACTCCACTGCACCCACTCTGTTCACCATTGATCCCAGCACTGGGCTAATCACGACAACTGCACCAGTAGACCGGGAACAAGTGCACCAGTATCGACTCACAATCCAGGCTAGTGACATGGGACAACCCGTGCTCTCCAGCACTTCGACGGTTACCGTATATGTGCAAGATATCAATGATAGTCCGCCATTCTTTGATCCTGATCTGTCCGGGACGATCGCTGCCATTGCTGAGAATTCCCCGGCTGATACTCTAGTGGTAGTGAGCAGTGCATTGGATGGTGATGCCGATCAACAGCAGCTCTTCTACTCAATGACCGTCGTTCAGTTCCCCCGCTCGCCTGCTGGTGGTGGTGGTGGTGGTGGTGGTGGTGGTGGCGATGGTGGAAGTAGCACCGCGGAAATCTTCACCATCAACAACAGCACTGGTGAGATACGCACGGTTCGCGACGCTTCTTCCGAGGACGCCAACAATGCCTATAGCGTTACTGTTGTGGTCGACGACGGCATCTATAACAGCTCCCAGTCGTTCCAGATTGTTATTGGATTCGTTAACAGAGGAGCGCCGGTGTTCTCTGCTGCATCTTACTATGGAGTGGTGCAGCTAACAGCTCAGCAAGGTGTTCTAGTGTCCCGCGTGCTGGCCACAGACTCAGACTCTGGCACGTTTGGACGGGTAACCTACTCCATTGCAAATGAAGGTGACGCTCTGTATGCATCCTACTTTGGTGTCTCCTCCACTGGCGAAGTTCAGCTGAGCCAGTCCCTTAGCGCTGGCTTTGAAATGCCAGAGAATGGCATCAGCTTGACGGTACGGGCTACGGACGGCGGTGGACTGTACGCCGAGAGTCAAGTCTCCGTCCTTGTGTACGCCAGTGATAATGTTCTGGAGCTGTGGTTTGCTGGCGAGGCAAGCACTGTTCTCCAGCAGGATCAGGTCATCCTGGCTGCATTCAATGAGATGGTGACATATGGTACTAACCAACTAAGCCTCACCTCCGCTCAGTCCACTGCCCAACTACCGTCTGATGTGATCCAGTATGCACACTTTAGTCAGCAGTCAACTAGCCAACCAACCAGCCAAGCGGACGAGGGAGGTAACGAGGTGCGCAAGCGTCGTCAGTTGGGCTCAGATCCGAGCGGCACAGGCAGTCCAGCGGTCACCACACCCGCAGGCACGGTTGCAAGTAGTGCTGCTGCTGCTACACAGCTTGTGGAGGGTACTAATCCAGCAGGTATCACCGACAGCACGGAGAGGATTGTCTCTACCGGCCCGTCATCCGACCAGCAATCCACGTCTCCGTCTAACGACACTCTGCCGGGTAGCCAGTCTCCAGCTGAACAGACTTCACAGCGTACCGCTACTGATGATGCCATTGCTACCCTACCCAGCACTACTGCAGCACAGGAACCACAGGCATGGTGAGTTTACACGCTTATGTATAAACTCAAATTTTCTTTGGTGGAGAGATCTCCCTCGAAGTTCGTCTGAGAGTAGGTAGATGACAGGCTTTCACAGCTGAGTTATAAATAATGGCATGCTATGTAAACTCTTTGACTATGCATACAGAAGAGGGCCAGTTGTTAACCTGTGTGTCTGTACATACCTCCAAATGCTAAGGGGCTCCATCTGTGCCTTTGTGCTTGAGGATTGCGGTGTCCTTTACGGATGTGTAAAGTCTGACTCCGACACAACCTTTGAAATAATGTTTGTGTGCATGTGTGTGTGTGTGGGGGGGGGGGGGGAGGGGGGGGGGGCTAGATTCAAATACTGCAGCTCTGAGTTTCATGCTCGATGCAATAATCAGGCAACATGTCTCTTACGTGTGTGTGTGTGTGTGTTTGTGTGTGTGCCTGTGTGTGTGTGTATTTGTGTGAGTGTGTGCATGTGTGTGTGTGTATGTGTGTGTGTGTGTGTATTTGTGTGTGTGTGTGTGTGCATGTGTGTGTGTGTATGTGTGTGTGTGTGTGTTTGTGTGTGTGTGTGTGTGTGTGTGTGTGTGTGTGCATGTGTGTGTGTGTATGTGTGTGTGTGTGTGTGTGTGTGTGTGTGTGTGTGTGTGTGTGCACGTGCATGTGTGTGTGTGTGCATGTGCCTGTCTGTCTGCAGGACCCCTGTGTCAGTGTACACATTGGGGGGTACTTGGTTTGATAATTTCACAGCACCAGACAGCAGACACCTCAACAGTGCACATTTCCTGCAATCGAATACTTTGGAGAACGTCCTGAATGCATCCTTCGCTCAAGGAACACCAACACCGCGCCTGGCAAGCATTCAAGGGTTTGTGGGCTGGAGAAAGGCCAAGAAAACTACTCTACCGCCAACGGAAGCCGAGCCAGAGCTAGTGAAATCGTTCGTAGACAGTGCTGGTGGCATAGCCACGCTGACTGTTGTAGCCGTTGTACTGGTCTTCATCATCCTCCTGCTAACTAAACGCCTTCACGATGAGTACACAAAGGAAAAGGATACGGCGGGAAAGGACGTTCAGCCGATGTATGATGGCTGGCAGCATGGCCTATATCCCACTGACCTAGGTATGTTGATGTGCTGCCCCCCCCCCCCCCCTGCTGTATGCTGTGTAGTGGGTTCTTTCGGGAATTTCTCAGAGATGCAGTGTTGGTTTATGACTTATGCACCCCGTAGACTCACTTTCAGCGAATGCTCGTGCACTAAAGAGTGCCAATAACTGATGATGCACGTGCCTGATGAGTATGCAAGGAGACGTTCTCTCCTTTCCAAAACAAGCACCGGGTCTGTCTCTTTCTTGTTCCTCGTACGCTGGCTCACGATCTCCTTCTCTCTCTCTCTCTCTCTCTCCTGCTCTCTCTCCTGCTCTCTCTCTCTGTCTCTCTGTCTCTCTCTCTGTCTCTCTGTCTCTCTCTCTGTCTCTCTGTCTCTCTCTCTGTCTCTCTCTGTCTCTCTCTCTGTCTGTCTCTCTCTGTCTGTCTGTCTGTCTGTCTGTCTGTCTGTCTCTCTCTCTCTCTCTCTCTCTCTCTCTCTCTCTCTCTCTCTCTCTCTCTCTCTCTCTCTCTCTCTCTCTCTCTCTCTCTCCGTTGTGGTCGTTTTGCTCATTCTGGACTCAGGCAACGATGGCCAGATGTTGACGTTTGCCAATGATGGAGGAGAAGAAGGCGAATATGATGACATAGAAATGCAGAGGATGAATGGTGCTTGGCAGCAGTACTATGTAAGTCCAGTGAATGTCGGGAATGCTTGTCATTTGCTTGTTTTTTCTCTCTTTATGTACTGTTTACTGTGGTGTCCTGCTTGATACTCGCAGAATGGATGGTGTCATTGTGATGTCATACCTACAATGGATGATGTCATTGTGAGGTCATACCTACAGTGAACAGTTGTGCTCGGTGAAATCTGACCCAGAGTGCATGTTTGGCGCCCTCAACCTCCACGCCCTTTATACCCTGGAAATGGCAGGAATGCGGATGGACGTACACCAGTGCAAATACAATGATGTAATCAGAACTGGTCCAGGACTCCAGGGCACTAACTTTGCACTTTTGGTCGGATTTCACTGAGCAGGACTGTAGGTTCCCTGCCCAAGTACAGGAGCCACCAGAGTTGATCTGCAATGCAGTGTCGTAGTCAGGTACTCCGCTAATGCAGCAACCTCTGGAGTTACGTGACAAACAGCAACGGCTAATAAGTAATACTCCCATTTATTCTTTATTCTCACAATGGCCCCAGGTCAGCTGTGCCATTGGTTGATTTTCTTGGTCTGCTATGGTTTCCGGCTGCCAAGTCCGTTATATTTGGGGACTTTGGAAGGTGATCCTCTTGATCCAAGAGGGTGGTGGCGTTCCTGCGGATGCGGAAAACTGGGCCTTTGGCCGAGTCTCACGCGAACCGTGAATTTTTTTGGAAGGTTTAGTCCGTGGTGTTTTTTTAATCAAAAAGCAAGAGAGGGAGGGGTCTTGGCATCAGTAAGCTGGACGAGCGTTCCATCGGTTGCCAGTGTTGGCCGCCAGGAAAAATATGCAGGGTGAGAAGTATACAACATACACAGCCAAATCGAAATGAGTCTCACACGGCTTTCCTTTGTGTGCATGTGTGTGTGTGTATGTGTGTGTGTGTGTGTGTGTGTGTGTGTTTGTGTGTGTGTGTGTGTGTGTTTGTGTGTGTGTGTGTGTGTTTGTGTGTGTGTGTGTGTATGTGTGTGCTTGTATGTGTGGGTGTGCGCACGCTCGCATGGGCACGTGTGTGTCTATGTGTTTTGCACACTTGTGTTGCTCAACACACAGGGTGATATGTACTCGGATGCAGCTACCGAGGAGACTGCCGTCGGTGAGAGCGAGGTGTCGTGGGAATCGGACGATGCATTGCTCATGGAGGAGGCTGCTGTCCATAGTCCGATCTATGACAACTCCCATCAACTGTTCTATGGTGCCAACTACATGCAGGCACAGGCTAGCACTGTCTATGCAGATCAAGCGTATGTGAGCGGTGATTCTGAAGGCGATTTCGACACAGTGTACGACAACGTGCGCAGACCCCAGCAAGGTTCATTCCACGGCCAGTCGTCCGTCTACGACAACAGGCAGAACGTGATGGCGGCCAACATACCGTCCACATTGCACGAAGTCATGAAAACCTTCTTCAGTGGTGAAGATTATCTAGTTCATGGAAGCGATGACTCTGAGGAAGAGGATGGTGATGAGGATGATGGACAGGCATCAGGAGGAGCAGTCGCAGGGGCAATGGCAGGAAGAGGGGAGGCAGCAGACGGTGATGCAGCTCATGGTATGGCACATTCGCCGAGCGATGATGTATTTAACGCGCTGCATAAAGTGTCCTTGGCTGACCACTCGATGGCAGAAGCAGAACTTTGATGCCTTTTCCTGCCTGTGAACCCGACGCATATTTCTTGATTCACTTTTATCATGGACTGATAACACTTGATGCTTGTGTCTAATACTAGGCTAGCTATGACGTATCCTGTACTACTGTAGCTTTATAACATATCCACTGCTTGTTCTGCCTTCTGTGTATTTATCAGCACAACTGCTCACGATTTGTTTTAAATTTTAAGCTGGTGTGAGATCATGTCTGGTACGTCACCCATCTGGCTGGCTCCCACAGAACAAGCATTTTAGTTTTTATATTATCAGCTGTGCTGAAGTTGAGATATTGTTGCATTTGAACAGGCGATCCTTTCTTTTTTTCCTAATTCCCATAATATTGATTTTTAACCTTTGTCAAAATTAAATGTGTATGCTTGCAGTTTGCATTTGCAACTGTTAGGGAGTCCAGTGGCGCATTTATCTTCTCCGGCGATTTCCTCTACCGTACTTGATACGGGTAGACGGTATTCTCAGAGGCACTGTATAACTGTGACAATGGTGATTGGTTGCCGTGACTTGTGATGATCAACGGCATGTGTACGTGCCCTACGCCGGCACTGGGATGTGTGAGGGTTTGCTCCAGGGAGTCGTAAAATACCGGTATTTTACGACTCCCTGGTTTGCTCAAGTACACATTGGGGTTGCGTGATGAGTGTTATTAGTAATGTGTGTTTCCTACTGTAGCGGATATTGAAATCCGTCGAAAAGCCAAGCGGCCACGGGAAGCTGGTCTTGCAGCCGTGAGCACTGCTGGTCCATTCTTGCATTGCTACAGTGCATGTGCGCGCTAAGCAAGTAAGGGGCGCCGGCCCCGGTCATTCCACCAGATTTCAATGTTGACAACAGTGTTCTGGAATGACCATGGAACTTGATGTTGCCATACATGTCTCAGTGCATGTTTACTCAAGGAATGTGCACTTGGGCATTGATTAACTCATTCATATCTGTGCATTTATGGCCATGCGCATGCGTGCATATGCGTTTGCCTGTGTGTGTGTGGGGGGGGGGGGGGGGCGTGCATGTGTGTTGGGTGAATAAGACTTATGTGTGCGGGGAGGGGGAGGCATGTGTGTGTGTGTGTGTGTGTGTGTGTGTGTGTGTGTGTGTGTGTGTGTGTGTGTGTGTGTGTGTGTGTGTGTGTGTGTGTGTGTGTGCGTATATGTGTGTGTGTGTGTGTTGTGTGTGTGTATGTGTGTGCGGGAAAAAATGAAAAAGACCAAAAATAGGGATTCACTGGCCAGAAAAATCACTTCAAATAGCTGTATGGTGTAGACCAGGCTGAATAGTGACGGTCAATTCTTCAGCCTTGCAAGCTGTTGAATGGTGCAATCCTAGCACAAGTTGCTATGGCTTCTGCCGTAGCATTGCTATCATCGCCTCTGGCGATGGGCGTCAAAGGTCAGGTCAGGTGTGTGTGTGTGTGTGTGTGTGTGTGTGTATCGCTCTGTGATAACTGGCGTGGCATAGCATTGTTGGATGTTGTTGGTAAAGTTGTTGGTCGGCTAATTCAAAATCGGTTGCACTCTGTTGCTGAGCGGGAGCTTCCCGAATAGGGACCGGCGGATTCTGCTTGAAAAGGTGACAGATTCTGCTCGAAAAGCAGTAAAATTGGCAGAACCATACAAACCTTATGGCGGGCAATTCCTCGAATTCTGCTCCATTTCTTTATCCACATACCAAACATGCACGAAACGTACCAGAAAAAGTACCGAATTCTGCCAATTTTTCTGCCGGCAGAATCCGCTGGACCCTATTCCCGAATCACAGTGTGGCTTCCGCCGTGGGAGATCGTGTACGGACCAGAACTTTTCAGTGTATCAATCAGTCGAGAAGTTGTATGAACACCGTAGATCTACTGGAGGGTTTCTTGTCTTCATTGATTTGAGAAAGGCGTACGATTCGGTCCCGAGACAGGCTTTGTGGTGTGGTCTGCGGACACTTGGCGTGCCGGATCAGCTCATAGATCTCATTGCATCCTTCCACACTGGTATGCTGGCCCGTGTCCGTGTTGGCGATCGGCACACGGACCCTATCAGTGTGAACAATGGCCTCCGGCAGGGGTGCTCCATCTCCCCAGTATTGTTCAACCTGTATTTCAGCCTTGTGTTTGAGCGGTGGAATGCTGAAATGGCCCGAATCCTCCCCGGCTGGTGGCGGTTTCACGTCCAATCATAGTGTAAACGGAAACCTTTTTAATCGGCCACGCACCCGTCATCAATCCACTACCGTGTTAGATGTTGAGTTTGCTGATGACGCCGCCTTGTTTGCTCCGACTCTGGCTGCCGCACAGCTGGCATTGGAGACCTTTCATCGGATATCATCTGCCTTTGGGTTGACCATCAACTTCTCAAAGACCGAATTCGTGAGTTGTGGTACGGCTGCCGACGTATATGAGCCCCTGGTTATTGCAGGTCAGGAAGTTGAACATGTGTCCTCCTTCGTATATCTTGGCAGCCTCGTTGACCCTGACTCTCGTGTTGGCCTTGAGGTTGATCGTCGTCTTGCCAGTGCATCTCGTGCATTTGGAGCACTCCGCTGTGTGTTTAACACTCTCGGCCTGTCCATCCGCACAAAGAAAATGCTGTATGCGACTTGCGTTCTGACTGTTTTGCTGTATGGTGCTGAGTGTTGGCCGGTTCTTCGTCGTGATGAGATACGTATTGACAACTTTCATCATCAATGTCTACGGTGTATCCTGGGAGTCTCGCGCTGGGATCAGGAGTTGAATAATGTCCGGAATTGTGACCTCCGTAAGCGTTGGGGGGGGGGGGGGGGGATGAGGATCTGGTGTCGGACACTAATCACTATGCGCCGTCGCCGCCTCCAGTGGTTGGGCCATGTAGCTCGGATGCCTGACAACCGTCTCCCTAAGCAGTTGCTGTTTGGATGGCTTGACGCTCCCCGACCAGCTCAGGGACTTCGTCTTCGGTGGAAGGACAGAATACAGTCAGACATGAAACTGTGCCAAATTGATGAATGGTTTACTCTGGCCCAGGATCGTCAGCAATGGAGAGATGCGTACCGCACACGTGTGCAGCGTCCTGCCCCGGTACCGCTCTCTTACTTGATATGTAAACGGACATTCAAGAGTAAATCTGGACTCGGACGCCACAAGTGTTCTGCTGATCGCCAGCTGCCTGTAGCGGAACAGCCGGGCGCACGTCAATGCCATGCCTGCCTTCGGTGGTTCCGAAGTGCCGTGGACTTGCTGTGCACAAGTGCGCGATACCCGCCCCGGCATCACCGCCCACACCCCAGCGCATACCAATCACCAGCCATCCGTGTTGCAACCAGCACTGCGCTACCTGTGATCGCTGTTTTAAATCTGCTCCTGGCTTTCGGCGACACAATTGCAATCGTGGACGGCATCGTGGCGGAGCGGATTCCTAGTGGCAGTGCTGACTTCTCTCGAACTCTCTCTCTTCTACTCTCCCCTGTCTCGGGGGCGGCGTGGCCAAGCATTTGGCAGCTGTACACCAGGCCAGGTGTGTGTGTGTGTGTGTGTGTCACATGTGTGCATGCGGCATGCTTGTGTGTGCGTGCGAGGACTATTGACACATGTGCCCGCCCCTGCATCTCCAATTCTGTCAACCCCAATAAACACATGAGCCGATGATTGCATGCTGGAACCCTCCCCCGTGTCTTTCTCTCTCACATCCACCACCATCCCACACAGGGTCCTTGAGACCTACGCCAAGGCAATACGTACCGGTATGAAGGTCCATGTCAGTTGCCCAAAGCCGGTTCGCTTGTGACTTGGTTGCTGCTGGGCTCTGGTGCAGGGTGTAGCAGATAGAGTCTTCCTGGGAAGAACCATGCCATGGCGGGCACTTGGGCGACTGTAGTAAGACTATGAGATACAGTTCCTCCTGGACGCTTCTCCCCATTTTAAATCAGGAGGAGCGTCCAGCAGGCACTGTATCTCATATTGAACCATTTTTTTCCAGTCTTCTCGAGCCTTCCTCCAGCAGTATGTCCATCCAAACATATGCTGTTGAACCCTTTGAACCCATGACCCTATGACCCGTGCACACCATGCAGTGTTTTAGAGTTTCTCAGGGTTTACGCAGCTTCGGATTTTCTTTCGAACGCCCAAACGGTTCGTTGCTTTGTTGATGTTGGAGATAGTTTGTATTCAGTTCTCCTTCTCATTTTCCCCTTCCTGGCTAGCAGTTGGCCGTTTGTGTTCTCTTGCTAAATAATTGTACTTGACATAAACTGAGTTGGGACTCGTGTTGGCGCTTCACAATGCTCAACTGTGAAAGGTTTCCAGTAGTCTCTGACGTTGGCGGAAAAGTCCTGAACAGCTCGCTAATTGGAGTGGTTGTACGCTGCAATAACGTTCGATAAGGACTGCACGAGAAACTGTTCAACTAACTTTGAGAAGGGTGGCAAAATGGTGAATGCGAGGTGAAGACAGAACTGCGCTATCTGACAGCACGCCGCCACCTCTGTGAGAAGTTTCAAGTTTCAACTGGCGACTTCAGCGACAGTATGTGCTTGGCTTCATTCGCCATGGATTTATCTAGAATTTCTGAATACTTCTATTCCTGGATCAACTTCAGAACTATTAATAATAGTAATATGTTTGTTGTGGGCCATGGGAGTTACGTGTATCTGCTTTCCATCACCCACACGGCTGCAGTATCTCCAGTGTGTCGATGCTGCTCCTTGCCGCCGTTCCTTACCCTTATGCTCTTCATGTTATGCTCCCCTTGTGACTTGTCTTTCCTCCAAAGCGAAATGAAAACTTCGCTATTTTTCTCGGTTGGTTTGCGCATGCGTGATTTCGTTGGATGAGTGTCCATGTTGTTGCCCAGCAAGAAGATTGATGTTAGCTTTAGCACGTGTCCATGCACTTCATGTCGGTTGACATGCAGTTCGGTTGTCGGACTGTCAGTCATTAATATTTTGCTCTGTGTGGCGTGCAGTGTGTGAACTGTCGCTAGAAACTATCTATCTTTGACAACGTTGGCAACACGCTGAATGCGAGGTGGAGACCGAGCTGCGCTATGTACCCGGTACTAGTAACACCGTGAGAGGTTTCAACTGGCGCCTTCAGAGAAGTTCAGTGCAGTAGAGTGTACCGGTAAGTGCTTGGCTTCGTTCACTATGGATTCATCTAGAATTTCCGAGTCTTCTCTTCCTGAATCAACCTCCCTTGTCTGGTGTGGACCATAGAAGTTATTCTGTCCTCGCCAACCATGCGAATGTAGTGTCAGCAGTGTTTTGCTGCCTCACATTTGCCGTTGCACGTAACCTTGTTTATTGATGTTTGTTTTTTTATAATCCGCCCTTCCTGTTTTGTTCTCTCTGGTTTTCCTCTGAAGCGAAAATAGAAGTCTTTGCCAAAGTAAGTTCATTGGTCTTTGCATGCGTGAGTTTCGTGGAACGGTCTTGCCCAGCAACAAGATTGATGTAAGCATTCGTTCATCATCATGCACATGTACCTCGTCTAGGTCTACTCTCGTGCATGCAGTTTATTTGTCGGCATGTCGATATTATAATGGCCGTTGCTTTATGTGGCTTGCATTGCGAACTGTCGCTATTTTCACTCGCTATTCCGGCTAATAACTGGTGACCCGTGGAAAGACCATTCCTCCTCGGCAAGCATGTTATAATAATTGTGACGCATTGCAATGTGGGTTAAATTTCCGTTGTACAACAGTTGGATTTGTGGCAAACTTCCGGCAACATGTGTCTAATCTATAATGATCGGAGCGCGAGGCACCTTTCTTTCCGCACTGGGTTGCCTCGCTGTAGAATCTACTTCGAGTAGAGCCCCATCTACTGTTTTCGACGGCTGCCAGGGCAAGGTAGTTTGCTCGTCGCAAAATTCAGAGCGATTCCGGTAACTCATTTCTACAACTTCCTCCTTTGTTCTCATCAGGTATTTTGTCGTCTTTCGAGCGTCGTGGACTCGGGCTGAATTATCACAGTGATGCCCGCTTGCTAGGACGACCGGAATGCCCGCAGCGGACTGCGTTCATCAAAGGCGCTACAGAGTGGAACAGTGGATGGCGGGATGGCATCGCTCCCACAGCAAAAGGTACGCCGGCTTGTGGTTGTGGTGGTTTTATGCCTATTTCATGAGTGGACATTCCGGTGACTCAGCCAGTGTTGCATGTCCGGTATACATGAGTGTACCTACATAATTATGTTGTGGTCACTAGCAGCAACACTATACAATAGATATGGTTAACATTTTACCGTTCACGCTACTTTTCGACGGTCGGCGTGTAGAGGGTGAGTCTACTGTTTTTGATGCGTTTTCGAGACACGGTTAGCAGTTCGGCTTCTGAGTACTGACTCCTGACGCAACGATAGACGTGTGAGGTAACCCTAGTTAGAGTTCTATCGTCGAAACGGTACCAAACCGACGGTATTTGGGGTTTGGGGTACGAGTGCCGTTGGATCTAGTGCGTGAACTGTAAAATGCCATGTCTAAACACACAAAAAACGGTGCAGGCCGACCGTCGAAATAGCGTGAACGGTAAAATAACCATGTCCAATATGTGTTGGATAGCACTCATTATTGGATCGCCAAGTTGCCTGACCGTAATATAGGCTTTTTCTGCGGGGCCCTTTGACCAATGTAGAAGTTCGGATGCTGGCGATAGGGTGCACTACAAAACTGCTTCTCTGGAAATGTTCCAACTTCCTAATTCTGCTTCTCAGTGAATGTCATGCGAGACGACTAAACCAGTGGATGGGTATTGAATGGTTTGCACGGATGCATCATGCTGCCCATTATGATTTTATGAGTTCTTCGATTTTATTCTTTTGTGAAGGCTAACAGCCAGCTAAACTGCTAACCTGCTGATTCTAAGCAACAATGGGCGGCATGAAGGTTTCTGTGTGACTCCAGATCCAATACCCAGAGCGCATTTGGCATTTGTTTGCAATTTCCATATCCGATGACTGAATTCGACTAGCGACAGCACTGTTCCGGTTGTCCATTTCCATATCGAATTGACCCAAATACATGTAGTGCGCCACTTATCACCAGCATCCACTTACATGGTATGTGTGATTTCTTGGACCATTCAGTGTGCTCGTATCTACCGCTCTATGCATCAATCCTCCAACAGATGTCTGTGAGATTTTATCCTCACGTTATGTTCCCAGTCGGCATTATTGAACTTGCACTCATTACCCACCGCAAGGACTTTCTTGGGAAAATAAGGTTGTGAACTGCTTAATGTTCATGTCCCTGATTGCTGCATACGGTGTGCTACGATGATGGGAATCAAACACGGTTTTAGATCATCCTGAGGTCAGTTCCAAGTCTAGTTGTTAGAGAACGCACTGATCTAAAGCCCCCTTCTTGCTGCCATCTGGTAAGTTACGACATGTATCTACGCCTGCTTTCCGACATCATGATTATAATGGAGGTTATTTCTTCTGTATGTGCCTGTGTGACTGATGAGAAACGTGCAAATGGATTTCCAGGAGCATTCAGCTCGGCTTCTCAACAGCCGTCAACCGGACAGCATTCAATCCTGCTGCTGTTTCCTCTCTGCGTTTGCTATGCCACTGGGTTCAGATCCGCCGCTAGCAGTCTGGACTGGGGATTGTTTCTACTCAGCAGACTGCCTTTTAGCATGGGGAATCTTCACCCTAGAACTTAACCAGTACGATAATCCATATCAGAGGCAAGCAATTTGTTGACCATCAGTGCTAGTTTTATGGACAGTGGTTTCAAAAATGTTGTTGCTTCCTTCTACCATGGCATAATTTGATTTATGCCATTGCAATTTCATTCGTTTTCTTGCCTAAAATCCGGGACATGACATCTTGATGTGAGCCAGAGCACGCTAAAATATGACCACAGACCAAAAATTCGATTTTCAGTTTTTTGTTCAAAAATGATCAAACACACCTAATGTTCAATGTCTGAAAGTTTTGGATTGATTGGACATGTCTAAGTGTTGCTACAATGGTATTATATGCAGCACTGTTGACATGGTGAAATTCTATGTACATACAGCAATGGGATTGTCATTTTTGCACACAGTTGATATGTCCCTTGGTTCATCCTTTCCAGGTCAGTTCCTCTGTCCAGGGTCTTATAGCATGAGCTGACAGGTACTCGGCCACATCAAAATTTTCTATAGGCAGCTGAGCTGGGTGTCCGAAATACCTCCTGGTTGGAGCACCACTGGAGAACCGCCAGCGAAAACACGGTCAACATCTGTAGATGGCCGAAGAAGTTGGCACTCCACGTCCTCTCCATCACACTCCACCTGTACTTTCAGATATACAGTATACACTGCTGCACACAGTCTTCCTCAACATACTGGACGTCGCACTCATATTTCCCACATCAAAGCCCATCTGCACACGATTTTCTCCGCTCGCCAGAGAGTACTGCTTTCGCTGCCTATCCTGCGCATGGAGTGCGAGGATGTCGTCTTCTTCCGCTCCGCAGTACATTACTACTACTAGGCTCTTCCGTCGATACATCGACGACGATCAATTTTAGGCGATTCAGCGCAACATGGAATACAAACTCCAACAAAGCACTTACTTGCAACAAAGAAATGCATCCGGAACAGTCCAGTCGACGGAGGAGAACAACAACAGCGACTAGCGTTGCACTGCACTTCGTATTTTTTGCCGTGGAATTCAAATCGCGATTTTCTCGACTTTTTCCAAAAAAGCTGTGGTCATGTTTTAGCGCGCTCTGGCTCATGTACATTGATCTTTCTCCATGGTTCTGTGGATCGTTGTTTCTATTAGGCTTCAAGTGATAACTTCACCACCATTCTCTTTGCCACTTTGCTCTGTTTCTCTGCAGACAGGTTGTCGTCAATCTGATCTAGTGGGATGGGCCGCGGTCACACCTGCAACTGACATTTGATGCTGACCAGTGAGATTGTTATTGGCCGCGCAGGAGAGTAGTAGCTGTGTGCATTGTTCCCCACTCTGGGGCATTGCACATTCCTCCAGCTACTGTAAAAGCAGAAATTTTCCGTGGTGTTTTATTTTCGGTAACTTCGGTGCCAACAAATTTTACCGACAATGAAATGCACCGAAAATTTCGGTACTACCGGTGCAGCTATACATGTAGTACTAGCACACTTACCTGGAGAACGGGTTTTACCGAAGATTTCCCTCTACCGAACCGCCGGTTTTGGAGAATACCGAAAATATTGCACCACCAAAAATTTCTGCTTTTACAGTAACTTGACCACCAATTCCCTCTAGCCATTGCTACAGAACAGTCACACTGATGAGCCCCTGCTGTGATCGCTAGGAAGCAGCACTGGCCATAGCTCACAACAAAAAGGTAATGTTAATATGCCCTTGGCTTGATAGTCCATATTATGTTTTGCCACTGAAAAACTCGAAACCAGGAGAAGAATTCCACAGTAAAAACTGTAGGCAAGTAATGCTAATATGCCCTTGGCTTGATAGTCCATATTATGTTTTGCCACTGAAAAACTCGAAACCAGGAGAGGAATTCCACAGTAAAAATTGTAGGCAAGTAATGCAACTTAGGGGGTCAATAAAATGATGGAAGGTGATGTTTTGCAAAAGATTATGTTATTTTCCTGATTCTTAAAAAAGTGTTAACCCAACACAGGGTTTGACTGAAGGGTGGTCTCTAGCCGAGTCTCACGCGAACCGTGACGTTTTTTAAATATATATTTTAGGACAGGCCTAGTTGAGTTGATTTGAGTTGGTGAGCTGATCTACTCACCCCCCACCGCTCTAGGAGCTGCATCTGCGCCTTGAAGTGTGGTGGCGTTCCTACGGATGCGGAAAACACGGCCTTTAGCTGAGTCTGATGCGAACCGTGAATTTTTTATTTTTAGTTGGAGGTCCTTGGCCAATATCCATTTGAGCAGAGTTTGAGCAGAAAGATGATCTGACAACTTCGAGCACTATGCAACGTGTCAGCATTTTTGGGGTGTTGCCTACTGCATAGCCATTATTATGCTTGTTTAGATAATGTACATTTTTGGATGGTGGAGATAGCAGTTTGTACACATCCACCAAACCAATGACGTTTCAGGCACACTGATAGGCCTATATCCATATTGCCTGGAACCTACAGGTTGGATGTCCATGCGCTTGGTCGTGGTGGTGGTTGTGGCGGCAGTGGCGGTGGTGTGTGTACTATTCATCTACTTGGCTTGTACTAGAGCAGTGTTATGCTGCTCTTGGCTACTGCTAAATACCAACAGGGGGATCATACACCTCGACTTGTTTTACTTCGTTTTGTTGTGTATATGTGTGTATAAAAAATAAGGATTCACTGGCCAGAAAAAGCTGCTTCAATCAGCCGTGTGGTGTAGACCAGGCTAAAATTAGTGGCGGTCAATTCATCAGCCTTGCAAGCTGTTGAATGGTGTACTCCCAGCACAAGTTGCTATGTCATAGCTGTTCCATATAATCGCTTCCGCGATGGGCAGGTCTGAGGTCTGAGGGGTATGTGTGTGTGTGTGTGTGTGTGTGTGTGCGTGTGTGTGTGTGTGTGTGTGTGCGTGCATGCGCGTGCGTGTGTATGTTTGTGAGTGTGTGTGTGTGTGTGTTTGCAACCACCATGCAGTAAAATACCGGGTCAATGTACATTCTCAACAATATGTCGGCAACTGGACATCACCCATGGCAACCGCCACTAGTCCGCCTATTCACTAGCTACTGGGATAAGGTAGAGCGACGAGTTCAGAAATGTCGGCAACTGGACCTCACCCATGGCAACCGCCACTAGTCCGCCTATTCACTAGCTACTGGGATAAGGTAGAGCGACGAGTTCAGAATTGTTTTCACTAGGATGTAAAATGGCCCCAGCTCTGTTTGAGCGCTCTCCTATAAAAAAGCGGTGCCCTCCTACTCATTTCTCGATTTTTGTTTGCCATGCCATTCAACGAAAATGCAGTCGGTAACCAGCTACAGCGGGTTCATAAAGGCACCCTCATCTGGGGTGAAGTCGGGGGTTCGCCCCTGCATGTTGCATTTTGCATGGCAGGACACTTTTGGAAAATATAAATATGGGTTACGGGGTAATTATTCCTTGCTTGCTCCCCTTCTATTTTGACCTGGCTACGAGAACCCCACAGGTGTACCTAGTGATAGTGTGGGGTGGGGTGGGGTGTACCTAGTGATAGTGTGGGGTGGGGTGGGGTGTACCTAGTGATAGTGTGGGGTGGGGTGGGGTGTACCTAGTGATAGTGTGGGGTGGGGTGGGGTGTACCTAGTGATAGTGTGGGGTGGGGTGGGGTGTACCTAGTGATAGTGTGGGGTGGGGTGGGGTGGGGTGCACCTAGTGATAGTAAATACTAGTAAATGTTTCCTTCATATATTATGCTCAGGTAGATCATCTCAAGTATCCTAACCCCAATCACTTCTACCAAGAGTCCATAACCCTCAGAGTGTGCAACGCGCAATAGGGTCTTGTCACGACTCGTTTTCAACATAGCATCATTTTCATGTAGCGAATGTCGCGGCCTGCACGCGCAGCTACATGAAAAAGACGTAATGTTGAAAACGAGCCGTGACGGAGATTTGTTTGGCGTTGCACACTCTGGGGTTATGGACTCTCGCTACTACCCATGTCGGCCACCTCGCTACTACCCATGTCGGCCACCTCGCTACTACCCATGTCGGCCACCTCGCTACTACCCATGTCGGCCACCTCGCTACTACCGATGTCGGGCACCTCGCTACTACCCATGTCGGGCACCTCGCTACTACCCATGTCGGCCACCTCGCTACTATGCCGGCCACCTCGCTACTACCGATGTCGGCCACCTCGCTACTACCCATGTCGGCCACCTCGCTACTACCCATGTCGGCCACCTCGCTACTACCCATGCCGGCCACCTTGCTACTACCGATGCCGGCCACCTCGCTACTACCGATGCCGGCCACCTCGTTACTACCGATGCTCGCTACCTCGCTACCAACGATGCCGGGTGCTCTCCAACTACCGGCCTGAGCCAACGCCGTACCAACAAGGCTGTAACTCACTGCCACGGATGCATACAATGCTTTCCAACTACCTGTATGAGCCAACGCTGTACCAACAAGGCTGTAACTCGCTACTGCAAACACCAAATACCCAGTTACTATGGCTGTGATCGGCCACCCTGATTTCGAATGATTGGTTCCTCAACTGTTGCGCATATCACCCATTACGTTATAGCCGATGCAGTCAACACCAGTCAACGCCTTACTACTCGCTTGTTGTGTGTCACAATACCCCTGGCATGGTCGACCTTGTCCCCACGGATTTCAGTCACATCACAACCATTCATGCGCAGCTGTGCCTCTCTGGCTGGGATCATCTCATCGTTTTGGTTGGATCTAAACTCCAGCTCTCAGAAAGGTAAACCATTTTCTGATTCTGTTTGATGCATGTCTTCCTACTGTCGGTTGGCATAGTCATTGCCATGTCAGGTTTTTACATGCCAGTAGTTTTCCAACTTCATGCTTACCATGTCTTGGTCTTATGTTTCAGATTGTGCCTCTTGTTGAACCCCAGTGAATGCAAGGCGTGGGAATCAAAGAGTGCAATTTGTATACTGGCTTGTGGAAATATTTAGAAAGGACCCCAATGCCAATGGTGCTTATGCATGTTGTACAGATGTACGAAGTTCTGTAGGAGGGCCGTAGGTGTGTACATACCCGGTTGGGTGTTCATTGTGCTGCTGTACATGCGCATTTCACCAATTTAGCCTCATAATCCATGGCAAACAATCGCTTTTCCAGCTTCTTCAGTTGGGGATTGAACAAACGACTGGCTAGATCTCTGCCGGAAATTTTTTCCGTATGAAATGCCTTCAGGGCCCATTTCGTTGGGGAATAGCATTACACAGAATGAGGTCCTGCACATTCAACGCCCAACCGGGTCTACGGGATTTCGTGCATCTCTCCAACGTGCATAAGTCCTTTACCGAGTGAACAGATATTTGCATTTGCAGAAAGCATGCTTCTCAATAGTGCAAAGCCTCCATGGAATTCTCAAAAGGAAGAAATGAAAAATTAGGGAGAGTATTCAAGATCTTTATCCAGCAGAGACAATCCCCCCCCCCCTCCCCAAATATCTTGGGAATTATTTGCAGACCGCTTCCTGCCGGTTGACATTTGAAATACCCCTGCCTGGGAATTATGGTAATGGCATGCATGTACGTCGTAGGTAGATATAGACGTCCAGATTGTAGAACTAATTCCTGGTCCACACAAGGCCGATATTTGGCCAATTCTGGAATCGTACGAAAAATCCTCAAGGTCGGCGCAAAAAAATTGCCTAGTGTAGACGGTGTTGTCACGTGCGTTTCCCAAAATTTGTGTGGGTGTGTATACTTAAAGGGGAAGTATACCCTAAAATCAAATTTTCACCAGTTGTAGTCTTCTGGGTGCTGAGTCGAATGGTCTTGGTCCGAGGAAGCTGCAACGCTCCCTTCCTACTTGAATCCCAATCGAACTCGCGCACTTCCACCGAAACTGGGTGACTGCGCCCTACTAGATGGGGATTTGTATGCAAAATGTCACTAAAAGCGCCATTTCGTTCTTATAAAAGCACGGATGACCGCGATTGGCCCATATGTTGTAGTCTTTTGGACGCTGAGTCGACTGGTTTTGGTCCGAAAAGGCTGCGATGCAGCGTTCCTCCTTTATTCCCAATCGAACATGCTTGAACAAGCGGTCACGTGCTCCTGGGTGCCCAAATCACCTCGTCACCGCGCCAGCAGGCGACAACTTTCACACCAAGGTTCAACTCGAGTTCAACTCGAGTGACAGGACTGCACCCAAAAAAGGTCAAACAGGCTAGTAAGTTGTACCCTGCAGGCACGGTGACCAGGTGACTGGTGTACGCAGGAGCACGTGACCGCTTGTTCAACCATGTTCGATTGGGAATAAAGGAGGAACGCTGCATCGCAGCCTTTTCGGACCAAAACCAGTCGACTCAGCGTCCAAAAGACTACAACATATGGGCCAATCGCGGTCATCCGTGCTTTTATAAGAACGAAATGGCGCTTTTAGTGACATTTTGCATACAAATCCCCATCTCGTAGGGCGCAGTCACCCAGTTTCGGTGGAAGTGCGCGAGTTCGATTGGGATTCAAGTAGGAAGGGAGCGCCTCAGCTTCCTCGGACCAAGACCATTCGACTCAGCACCCCGAAGACTACAACTGGTGAAAATTTGATTTTAGGGTATACTTCCCCTTTAAAAGTAGGTCCGACCCAGTCGGCCAATTTCATGTCAGAATCGGTGTCGGAGCATCGGCCTAAAATCGCCGTAGTGTGGGCCAGGCATTAATTGCCTTTAAACGCATATCTGTACTAACGGGCATGTCAAGGTTATCGGCATGGCTTCTCATGGCTTGGAGCACCAATGAATGAAAAATAGGGGTTCCATTCTGATTCAAAATGTATATGCTCCATTCAAATGCAGGTATCTGCGCTGAAATTATGGTTCTCCCTCAAATATTATAACGGATGCATGTACCTTGTCCAATGTATTGTGGTGGTAAAGCCGCTGCTTGTGGGGTTTCTAGTTTTGACGCCATTTTGATTCCTGCAAGCAGCTTGTCTGAGGCTCATGATTGACCGTTTCAGGTTTGTGGTGTCTATTCAAATGATTCAAAATGTATGGACTATGAGTCCCATTCAAATGTACATTGCAGAATGATGTACCAGCCCACACAGAGGAACTACTTCAGTAGGAGGAGGCGTTTGACTGTTAACGCACAAAACCGAGCACTGCTTCATTACTTCTGTACCATTGGCCACCGATGTATTCATTATTAGTGTATTGGTACACTTAGCTCCAACAAGTTGACTAGCAGTGTTCTGCATTCTCTAGACTCGCCACTATAATTATGTAATAGCATGTTACTAGATATCCCGGTGTGTGGGGAGGTAATTCAGGATGGTCGGGTCAGCCATTATCACAGGTGACATTCCTGATCCATCTCCTAGCCTTTTCAGAATTCTGAAGGCCAAAAAAGAATCGCACTTCATTTTGAAAGAGGAATGGTACTAGTATGGAGAAGTCCACAGCGGTGCGACGGTGGCATGTCTGGTGCCCCTGTCCCCATTCAAATGTAACTGTAGTGAGCGAGTGTTCTGTTCAATTAGCACACACGTTTATGTTGACCTTGTACAACGGGGTGAGCCGTACATTGCACAATTCATACTTTGTGGCTCCCATACATATCTCCATAAGTTCCCATTTTCGTGGTTAGGAGCACTCTGGTGCTAGAGCAACGAGTAATCATAATGTCGGTGGTGTCACCTTTGTACCATGGCTGGTAGCTCGGCTTACTTAGAGCTCTGATAAGGGGTCTACATGGCCGAAACAGCTTGCTGTCTACAGCCACCGGGAATTCCCATTATTGATATGCATGTACCGAAAATAGATGAATGCTCCATATGTGTCCCATACACATCTCTATGGGTGACCCACTCAGATTTATTTTCTTTAAATTCAATTGTAAAACATTGTAAAATATGGTGGTGACGGGTTGAGGATCTAGTAAATTAAATTCGGTTGTGTTCAATGAAATAATTATGATTTCATGGATAAGCCAGCGTCTTGCAACCTTGCTTAGCCTAGTTACGGTTGGGAGTGTTCTCGGGCTGCACATGGCCATACTGGTGTCTACTCAGGTGTTTGAATTTCGTTTGAGCAGCAGTGTACAGGCACCCTGAAAATCAGCTTGTTGGATCTCTTTTTTTTCTTTTTAATTTTTTTCATAGTAAAGAACAGCCTCTTTTACGGGCAAAAGCAACACAATGATGAGAAACCACGCTTGTTCGATCTCGAGTGTAGACCAACTGGTTCTTGGCATGCAGCCACTTTTGCTCGCACAACAACACTTTGCCACTGTAAGTTGATATGGCCTATGGGTCTTGCAGAAGCCGATAGCCACTTGGACTGGACTGCAACTTCTAGTCTACGTGCTGTACATGAAAAAAATGAACATTGGATTGCAGCAGCACAACGCCTTGTAAAACTACGGTGCATGTAAACACTGACATTCTATTAACGTGCCAAGCGTTGCTTCACCCAAGGCCTACTTCATGCTACTCCTTAGGGCAGAGCAGTGAAGCTTTGATATTAATTTTACGGACGCTTCCAGGCGCGTGCCCCGTATGGGTTCCTGGGTGCCCAGAACCCCCCCCCCCTTTTTCACTCAAAATACAGAATTTTGCTTTTTTTTTTTGAGAATTTTCCCGGAGGAGGCTCCCCCAATCCCCCTTGAAGGGCACCGGTGCACGCGCCCCCCTTCAACATGCACATGTATGTCCTCCAGCAGGTTGCCCATATTTGTACGGGAAAGCTACCCCAATCCGGATGCCCCTAATCTACCGGGCACCTTTCTGATCTATCTAAAGCCATAGAAATTGGCTTTTCCACAAAAAATGCCCCCCCCCCAAATGTGTACTTGCATACAGTAAGTATGTATGTTCCGAGTTACGGGCAATTCATTCCCTAGTTACGCGCCGTGCTCGATCCGAGCCTGCTCGGGATTAGGGGAGTTATGCTGTATATCCTCTACGTTGCTGCATTCACAATACTGCCAGGGAACGCTGTGCTGGAGTGATATTGTCATCATCACCAATGACGCCTACATCCACATTTAACTTCATGCATGCATGCAGTCGAATCCATGACCTCATTGGAACAGCTAAGGTTGAGCCCAACACATGCTAGAGTAGCCAGGAAGATTAGAACAAAAGGAATTGTTATAGAATCGTTCGGCTTGCAGTGTTGTTTGTTGTTTCTGCATGTTGAGGGAGTTCAGCCATTGGCAAGTCAAGATATGTCTAGAATATTCAAGCTGGTTTCTTCTTGGTTTGTTGGTGGCTGAACTCCTTCGACACCAAACCGTTGAACACTTGCTGAACTCTGATTGGCTGAGGGCGGTTGCATCATTTCAGGTGTGAAGTTCAGAGCCCGGATAGGCTATAAAAGTAATCATTCCAGGAGGGGATGGTGGTCGGGGATTGGGATGGCCAGAATTTTCCAGTTTGCAGAGTTCTTCAGCTTGCAGAGTGTGGAAGGAGTAGAAACAACAAACACCATCAGATTCTGTTGTTTCTGCATGTGGAAGGAGAAATGTTTGTCATTTCTACTCTCTTTCAGCCATCCGGTCCGATTTGCATGTCCACAACAGCAGACTGAGTATGTAGCCCACATGGGGCACGTGCACCCCCCCCCCCCTAAAAATTTCGACCTAGGTTCAAGCATGCACATAATAAGAACCATGACGGACATGCTCCAGCAATCCTACACATATGCGGCCGTGCACCCCCCCCCCCCTAAAAGGGGAACCAGCTACGCCCCTGGTATGCTCATAATTGCACATTCACCAACATTTAGGATCTCTTGCTGGAACACCTGCACCTATGTCAGCTAGTTTTCACACTCACAAAATGCAGTGAGCGTACATCATGACTACAGACTCAGCAAATGAAAAATGTGCGGGAATGGAAAACAGACTGTTAGAAACACAGAAAGATCTAGAGAGAGGAGACAGGGAGACAGAGAGCAAGAGAAAAGAGAGACACGGGCTAGACTGTCCCTCCAGGAAATCGCGATTCCACGGATGCAACAAATTTCGCGATTTTCGCCCAAACCCGCGATTTTCAGCAAAATCCGCGATTTCCCGCGTTTTTTTGTTGTTTTCTGCACTATATCTCACTTTTTTATGCACTTTACACGCAGTGCTGTCCATGATCCTGTAGGTTATTTGCATAGTACGACTCGGACTACTCCCGAGTAGATACACGATGCAACAAATTTCGTGATTTGGCCCAAATCCGCAATTTTCTGTAAATAATTCCACGAATTCCTGGCAAGTTGTGCATCATTCCGCACTTTTCGTCGCATTTTTTGTTGTTTTCTGCCGCAATTTCTTGCGCAAGTTTTCGAGAGTTTTTTCCGCAAATTCCCGCAGGGACAGGCTAGAGCAGGAGAGAGATAGTGAGAGCCAAAGAGAGCTAGGGAGAGCTACCGAGAGTCCCAAAGAGAAGAACCGAGAACAAGAGAGACAGACAGAGACAGACAGACAGAAAGAGACAAACAGAGAGGTAGACAGAGACAGAGACAGCAAGGTAGATTCTTCAGAATTTCAGAATTTCAGAATTCTACCAGTCCTTCAAATATCCTATGGATTCTATTCCTGAAACCTGTGTCGCTGAACAGACAATTAGCTTGCAGCAACAACAAACGCCTTACTTCTTGAGAAGAATGGATGCTTGTTCATCAGCAATTGCCCGGTCCCTCTTACTCTCAGATACTGACCAACATGATACTAGTCGCAGACCCTCTACAGTACAAAGGAGGAAAGGATATGGAGGGAGAGGTAGAGAGTGTAGGAGTGAGTGAGTGGGTGAGTGGGAGAAAGATAAAACAATTGGTCAAAGCCCATTGGCTTTTTATGCCTTAACCTATTGAGAAGAGAGCAGAGTGTGCTGTGCTGTTTATGTGAAAATCGACCATCTTGATTGGTCAGGTATGAAAGTCACCAGGAAAAAAGTACTCCAACCAGGAGCACAAACGGCAACCATTTTTTATACGTTTTCTAAGCACTTGCAGACTCCATTCGTTGCAGTCATTTTTCTCAGACTTTTCCAATTTTAGTCTCTCAGACTTTTGAATAATAATAATAAATAAGTATTATATTGAAAATTTAATGGGAATGGGATGAACTTCAAATTCAAGGTGAACAGTCAGGGGAAACGAACTGGCAGAAAAATGCTAACCCCACCAGGACTCGAACCCGGGACCTTGCTTATCATGAGCAATGCTCTAACCACCTGAGCTATGGGACCAGGCCGAACCTAGAAGGCACTGCCAATTGTGTCAGTCTGAAGGCAGCTCACAGCACCTGCCTGGCCTGAAATACTGATTGAACACTCTTTTAAGATTATCATCAATGGTTGTCATCACTCAATGAATGGAACAAACACATAGAGCAAAATAGGACAGGGAGAAAAGGAGAGAGTGAGCATGAGAGAGAGCCTCGGAGAGAGAGAGTGAGCATGAGAGAGAGAGAGAGAGTGAGAGAGAGAGAGAGAGAGAGAGAGAGAGAGAGAGAGAGAGAGAGAGAGAGAGAGAGAGAGAGAGAGAGAGGGAGAGAGAGAGAGAGAGAGAGAGAGAGAGAGAGAGAGAGAGAGAGAGAGAGAGAGAGAGAGAGAGAGAGAGGGAGAGAGAGAGAGAGAGAGAGAGAGAGAGAGAGAGAGAGAGAGAGAGAGAGAGAGAGAGAGGGAGAGAGTGAGCATGAGAGAGAGAGAGAGAGAGAGAGAGAGAGAGAGAGTGAGCATGAGAGAGAGAGAGAGAGTAAGTTACATTTATAAAGACAGGTAAGTCTAACAAATGAGGACTGAGACCTCTACAACAGGGTTTTTACGCCTGAAAGCAGGTGCATGATTTAACAAGCAGGTTGTCAGTCTAGATTTTATGCGCAGATGGAGAAAAAGCGCAGAATTTTTGTAATGAGATGAAAAGCAGAATAATAAGAAATAATAAGAAAAGATGAAATGAAAGCCTGCTCACAACCCCGCCCAGCCTTGCGAACTGGGTATGGTGGATTAAGAACCCGGTTCAACGCTCGAGCAAGCGCTCTCCACTCAAGGTGTTCATAGCAACTGATAGGAACTCATATGGGGAAATTATAGAAAGAAATAATAAGATAAAGAGAATAAATTTCAACGCACCTCAATAAACGGAGCCCCACATACAGTACCTCAGAAAAGTGGATCTTCCGACCAGTGTTTTTGTTGACGTCGCAACCAGATGATGTAGCTGCTTCGCAGAGACGTCTTACTGCACAAATTACAAATAAATTTTATTCTTCGATTAGAAAACCCAAGCGCTTTCAGAGCCCTCCGAAGAGAGTCCGGGATGAAACCACGCACACCTACCTCAACCGAAAAAGAAACGACCTGCCACCCGTTTGCTCGGCATTGATCGGCCAGATCCGCATACCGCCTGTCCTTCCGCGAGTTACTGACACTGAATCTGTCCTCAGCACAAACTGTCAACTCCATCCAGAATACAATCCTACGACTCGTAGAGTACAGAACTATATCTGGTCTTAGGGTGGTAAGTGCAACACAGCTAGGGAAAGAAATCTTTGCACTAACTGAGTCGACAAGAAGTTTCCAGTCTGAGGCCGCCGACAGGAGATCAGTCGTAACCAACTTCCGTCTGGGCTGAACGCGACTTCCGTCTGGGCTGAACGCGAACTGGCTTCTCTCCCGCCTTGCAAAACGAGATGAAGTCAAGCTCATTTGAATTTCGGTTTGTACGGTGTTTGCAGCAGTGCGGATTCGAATCTCCTCACGCATGTTCCTGACGATGACGCCGAGTACGTTGTCGTGCCTCCAGGTGTAACGTCCCTGGTCCAGCGCTACGCGACAAGCGCCAAGCACGTGGCGCGTAGTACAGGCCCAGGAGAGAGAGAGAGAGAGAGAGAGAGAGAGAGAGAGAGAGAGAGGGGAGGGGAGAGAGTGAGCATGAGAGAGAGAGAGAGAGAGAGAGAGAGTAGAGAGAGAGAGAGAGAGAGAGAGAGAGAGAGAGAGAGAGAGAGAGAGAGAGAGAGAGAGAGAGAGAGAGAGAGAGAGAGAGAGAGAGAGAGAGCAGAGAGAGAGAGAGAGAGAGAGAGAGAGAGCAGAGAGAGAGAGAGAGAGAGAGAGAGAGAGAGGAGCAGAGAGAGATAGAGATAGCGGGGAGAGAGAGAGAGAGAGAGAGAGAGAGAGAGAGAGAGAGAGAGAGAGAGAGAGAGGAGCAGAGAGAGAGAGAGAGAGAGAGAGAGAGAGGAGCAGAGAGAGAGAGAGAGAGAGAGAGAGAGAGAGAGGAGCAGAGAGAGATAGAGATAGCGGGGGAGAGAGAGAGAGAGAGAGAGAGAGAGAGAGAGAGAGAGAGAGAGAGAGAGAGAGAGGAGCAGAGACAGTGTTCAGACTAACCAGTTGAATCTGATGCCTTTAGGTTATTGACATGTTTTAGATGTACTATTACAGTGGTAACTACTCCACCAGCTGCTGACTATGCTCACGAGCTGCAAATAAGGAGCACAAACAACACAAACACATCTTATAATTGGGAAATATGCAACACAGAAGAACACAACAGCAGCTTGGTTCACTTGCATATTAGCCCTGCCCTAGGAAAGTAACCGTGGCCGTGTAGATATGTTAGGCTGAATCTTTTTTCTACATGTCGTGAATTTGAACTAATCAAGGCAGGGGTACTACGGCTGCCCGGGGATTGAGTGGTGCAATTTATTGATATCAAACCTCAACCCTAGGCTAAGATTGAAAAATCAAGGTGGGTTGGAATATAAAGCCGGGTCAGTTGTATTCATTACCCCTTCATGGAGAGGTCCAAACAGACGCAATACTGGTAGTCGACACACAGACAGCTCCGGCGGCTGGACTAAGTTTCACACGCCACACGCATTGCTTCAGCTCAGACGGGCAACGCACCTAAGACGAGAGCACGTATCGCCAGGGGATTAGCAGAACAGGCCAGAGAAAACATGCCTGTAAACTAAGTCATTCCAGAACTCATTCTATTCTCTCCTGGATGGTCAACCTAGGTGTCAACGACCCATCTAGCAAGCCTTCGAATGCTTGAAAAAGATCGATAACATTACGGACATGCACAGTAGAACCTGGTGTCAGCGACCTCTGTCTTTAGCGACCACCTGCTCTTAACGACCGTCTTTCCATGCACGTACAGTTCTATACAGAAACTGCACCGGACACAGCGTCCACCTGCCTTGCGCGACCAGCGACCGACTTTTTGTGTACCAAGTGCCATAATTATTGGACCTGCACACAGCGACCAAAACTAACCAAAAGTGCCATCTTGGCTGGCAGAGTTGACTGCAACAGGGTTGACATGCGCTCTGAAGCAAGTGTATGCAGTCAACTGAAGTGACAAGTGACAGTGCAGAATGCACTGCATGCACTCCAGTGAGGTGTGCTTTGCCTGCACGAGATTATTTTATGCTCCACACCTGTCAATATGAGTACATGGAAGTACAATCATGCACATGTATGCATAATCTGATATACCACGAATGTATGGGACCTGGTTCTAAAGACCACCTGGCTTTAACGACCGCTTTTGCTTGCACCGTAGGGTGGTCGCCTTAACCAGGTTTTACTGTACTTCTTCCCACACAAACACATAAATACCTACACCGCTTGCTATCAAATACCTACACCGCTTGCTATCAAATACCTACACCGCTTGCTATCAAATACCTACACCGCTTGCTATCAAATACCTACACCGCTTGCTATCAAATACCTACACCGCTTGCTATCAAATACCTACACCGCTTGCTATCAAATACCTACACCGCTTGCTATCAAATACCTACACCGCTTGCTATCAAATACCTACACCGCTTGCTATCAAATACCTACACCGCTTGCTATCAAATACCTACACCGCTTGCTATCAAATACCTACACCGCTTGCTATCAAATACCTACACCGCTTGCTATCAAATACCTACACCGCTTGCTATCAAATACCTACACCGCTTGCTATCAAATACCTACACCGCTTGCTATCAAATACCTACACCGCTTGCTATCAAATACCTACACCGCTTGCTATCAAATACCTACACCGCTTGCTATCAAATACCTACACCGCTTGCTATCAAATACCTACACCGCTTGCTATCAAATACCTACACCGCTTGCTATCAAATACCTACACCGCTTGCTATCAAATACCTACACCGCTTGCTATCAAGCTTCAGCACATTGAGTGCCTCGAATCTACTCCTCAACCCAATACGCTTTCCGTAGGCCTGCGACCCAGAAAACCTTGCAAAATGATAAGCATACTAGCCACTGCACAACCCTAACACACTCGTGCAACAAGCTCCAATCTCCTTGCCATCAGCATTTTATACCTCTTGACGGTCTTATTTTATTCTTTAAATCTCTTTTGGGGCTTGACCTCTATTGGCCAAATTCCAAAAAAATTCCAGTCACTCCAGACGGCTCATGCAAATTTGACCAACGGTCTATCCACCCCACGAGAGGCGAGAATGTGTAAACTCCTTAACGTTACTATTAGGACAAATCCAACCCAACAACAAACCCTCTCTCGCTCTCTCACACACACACACACACATGCACACACACACTCACACACACACACACACACACACACACACACACACACACACACACACACACACACACACACACACACACACACACACACACACACACACACACACACACACACACACATAATATACATCATGCCACTGTGTGCCATCGAGAGGAAAGGTCTATGCAGAACCAAACCCTGGCAGCATGTTTTTTTAAACACAGCTCACCTTCACACGGTTGGTTGTTTTGACTTTGGCGATGTCCTCACGTCAGGTGTTACTGGGCACCGGCTTTGCGTGCCCTGGACTCCAGGTTCATGCACTCTACAAAGACACTGCATGCTTCTCCTGCATCCAATCTGTGCCAGTGTGACTGTTGAGAGCCCCCACTGATGTGACTCCGAGCAATGCTGGACGCCATAGCCACGTCCATTATGTCCAAGATCTGGCATGCGATCTCTAAAGACACTGCATATTTCTCCTGCATCGAATCTGTTCCAGTGTGACTAGTCTAGGCCACCAGTAATACGGCTATTGGAATACCGGCCGCCATAGCCCCGTCAATCTTGTCCAGAATTTGACATGATTGTCCTTCGCTCATGTCCGACCACGGAAGACAATGTTTTCATTCTTATAGTCACTGCACAATGGCCAGGATATAATTATCATGTCGTAAAATTCCACGACATCAGCATTACACTTTACCCACTCCGGCTGGTAAAACAGCTGCTGTGAGCTCAATTTACCAGCCAAGATAACTGGTTTTAGATCAAATTCCGCTGGGCTCCTGTCTTTCTGTACCTGTCCAGCTTCCAAGTCACAGGCAGGAAGACTTTGCATTGTTCTCGTCACCAGTATTGCAGTAAGAATCGATCTTGACTCAGCGAACAAAGTGATCATCGGAACAGCTAACGTCGATCTGTGAGAAATGCATCTGAAATTCTTCATCCAGCGTCTACATATAGGTCGCAAAGACGATGTGTATCTCCGGATCAACCGCTACAGTCATACTGCCTTCAGCATAATATGGATAATATATCCAGGGCGGTCTCTGAGCGCACGATTCAACTATACGACTGTGCAGGTGTACACACAGTCACAGTTCTTCTTCCGCCGGGAATGAAATGGAAGACAACAAGTCATCACTTTGCTCAGTTATAAAAGCACACCGTGGTCATTTTTTGAGCAGCAATCAGTCAAAAATATGACACACTAAAACTTCGTTTTCCCTTTTTGGCTTTAGTAATTTTTACTGTTTACTTGCTTTGCTTCTTTCAAGCCACACAGTGCATGACGTAACCGCAGTACTGTCAACGTTGCAACGGACCGGTGCATGCACTGAGTCTGTTCACTAAGGCCGGTGGGGGGGGGGGGGAGTTGCCAAGGCCTGGGATCTCATGCAGGACCGCGACAATCTCCAGCCAATCCGTAGCACCCAGATGTCGTGCGTTCACACTGGATCATCATAGTGGACATAGGTGACATACGGTAGGTGTATCAGATTCTGCAGAATTATTATCGTGGGTGTTCGACACACACGGAGACTTGTGGCTCCGGGTACATCTCACCGAATTCCGAACCGTCCACTCGGCTAGCCTGCAAGAAAGCAGCACTCCCTGCTCAATACACAGTGTTTCAGGTAATTCGTCTCTCATCAGTTGAGCTTGAGTACGTTTTATGGAATTAATGTTCCGAGAGCACTGCATTATGTAGATCTCTGCGAGCCAAAACGCCACAAAAGAGATGGCAACTTTCAGTGACGCTCTGTTTCCAGCGCGACAAACACCTCGGGCGCGGGGGGGGGGGGGGCAGAGCAGAGTACACAATACAACAAACATAGTCATTAGCCTATTTTAAAAGTGATAAAATTTGTGTCTCGTTTTGCAATGAAACTCACAGCAGCAGCTAACACCCGCTTCAAACCAGCAGCAAATCCAGCGCGCAGCAGTGTGGGTGAATGGATAAGTCTCACGATCACTGGCGCAAGTGCTGAAAGACCCGTAAGCTACAGCCATAGGAGTCCAACGATCCACTACAATCACTGAGTCTGGCACGCAATATGGACAACACTGTCGATCACGGCGGCGGCATATTCTCAAGTTTGGACCTAAGGGAGAACTGCAAAGTGTTAGGAGATTAGGCCGGCGTACTAGTGAAGTGTGTGCAAGAAAATGAAGCAATGTCGAGGTGTCGGTAGTCCTGGCTGTGGCACTCTGCTTTGGGTGCAGAGTTTCCAATGTTTATCATGTTGAAATCGAGCAGTATTAACAGGAAGAGTTTCTTCAATAATTATGTAAGCTTAGTACGAGTTACTGATATGACGGCTACGCGACATCATCTTTGATGCTGTCATAAAACGCGTGTTCGTACCCGGTTGCTTGCAGCATATCCATCAAGGTGCCCGCGGAGAAGTGGAATAGTGCCTTTCTTGTCCATTCTCCCACTAGCTCCTCTGCTTGCTTGTGTGGGTCGGGGTACGTTTTTCTAATGCCATCACAATATGCATGGGGCAGGACACGCTTGACATGTTTATGCCCGACAAAGTGGGAAATACATCCCTGCACCTGCAGCTGAAACTTTGCAAGAATTGTTCGGTTGGGATTACGACCGTTGATTATGACCTTCCTGAGCTTTGACATCAGTTCAGGATCGTCCAATGGAGAACTGTACTGTTGTTGGCCATATGATTTTGTTCCTGACGCTCGTTGCTGTCCATCTAGGTCTCCACTTGCAGGGGGCAATGCCAAACTAGGCTCTTTCCTCGGCGGCGGGTTATTGACCACTAGTTCACATGGCTGCTGACTCGAACCATCTACGAACAGGATGTTGCAAGAAGAGAAACACGAAACAAGTTTTAAAAAAATGTTAATATTCGAAAGGAGGCTGCAGGCCCCTTAGAATCCCCTGTTTCTTCTGCCCAAGACCAACTTCTCACCCAGCTTTTTACATAACCAGTGATTGCCTTGCAAACAATAAGAAACACCTATCAGTCAAGTTGCTTTAGCACCTCCTATACAGGTGCACTGTAGCTGCCATAATTGGACAGATCTTGCACAAAAGCATTACCTTGTCTCTCTCCATGTCTCTGTGCTCCAGAATCTAACTCGTTTTCACCAGATCCTGCTGCTGCTGCTCCTGGTGCTGTTGCTCCTGTTGCTCCTCCTGCAGTTGCTGCTGCTGTTGCTCTTGCTGCTGGTGCTGCTGCTGTTGCTCCTGGTGCTGCTGGTGCTGCTGCTCCTGGTGCTGCTGGTGCTGCTACTGTTGGTGCTGCTGCTGCAGCTCCTCCTCGTGCTGCTGCTGGTGCTGCTGCTCCTGGTGCTGCTGCTGGTGCTGTTGCTGCTCCTGCTGTTGCTCCTGCTGCTGCTGCTCCTGGCGGTGCTGGTGGTGCTGCTGCTCCTGCTGGTGCTCCTGCTGCTGGTGGTGCTGCTGCTGCTCCTGCTGTTGCTCCTGCTGTTGCTCCTGCTGCTGCTCCTCCTGGTGCTGCTGCTCCTGGTGCTGGTGGTGGTGCTGCTCCTGGTGGTGCTGCTGCTGCTTGTGCAGAGTTAGGTAAGGCAGGACCCAACCTTGATGTCTGATAAATGCCATTTTGTGATGCTGGAGCTGAGCCAGCTGCCCATATACCATAGTAGCGTTCAGCTGCATCTAAAAGTATCAGAAACGCATAGAGTATCTTTTGAAGCAGCGCACACATGTCGACAGGCAGCTACTACAGTGTATTCTAGATACACACAATACAAAATATTACACTTGAAGATTGGATTTTAAATATTTGGGGTGTGGATTTAAAATAGCGAACGTCACGAGAACTTGTGTGAAAGTTTCATGAGTACTTGCAATGTTGCGTGTGTTTACAGCACATTTATAAAACATCGACAGACTTAGTCTGGGCAGCTAAAATTAAAACATTTAGAAATAGTTGAACTCGAATGGTGAGCCAATTTAATTATGGTAAAAAAGGAGAAGGACAAAATGTTACGAGTTATGACGAACTGTCCACCAACGTAACCAGATCATATACAGTCAGCATTGTATTGAGGTGAAGTGTTGGAGCTAGGTGTCAGGTCGCTGTAAGTCTTAGCATGATTCCTTGTCAGTTTTGTGCCATTTTGTCGCACTCGCTGACTGTATATGATCTGGTTACGTTGGTAGATAGTTAGTCATAACTCGTAACATTTTATCATTCTCCTTTTTTACCATTAGAAATACTGTGAATACAATACAGGTGAATCCGCGACAATTTCACGTTAAGAGAAATCGAGATTCCAAAATTTCTTTCGTCAACTTATGTTGTCTGGCTAACTGCTCATATGGGCAGGAACAATGACGGATGCAATACTGTGCTGAGCATACGTATAGGGCAGTAGCATCGGGAGTTCAGGTGGTCCAGCCATGGCATATGGGGTACCTGATCAGAAACGGACGCTATAAACTCCCGCTTTTCACGAATTGGGCGCGTCAACATTTTTCAAAAACCGCTCCGACCATGGGCGGACTCGCTGGACTCGGTGCTACGGTCCTGGCCTACCGTATTCTCAGCAATGCTGGTAGAGGCGCTAAGTAGTTTGCTAGCCCTAAAATTTCACCCAATTTGAAAACATCCACACGAAAGCCTTGAAATGATATTGCATTTATTTCAGATAGACAGTAATAGAAGACCGGAAGTAATTTCGCAAAATATGGCATGTTTATGGACGGACCAATGCTGTCAGGTCTTACCTATCTGCTGGATCCTTGCCGTCTTCTCATCTTGAAGTCGATCCTTGACTTCCTGAAACTTGTCCTTGATCGCTTCAAAGTAGGGGCCTTCTAATTGGTTAATGAACAATTGGAAGTGATCAAGATTGTCCCCGCTTGGATAGATGTAGTTCAACAACCGCTCATTGTGCTTGGCACTGTCCTCTTCGACCATGAAAAGCATCTTCTGTTGATCGTTGTTGATAAGGCCACACGAGACGCAAGCCAGCCGTATGGTTGATGGAAAGAGTTTCCTGACCAAGCTCTTCTTGTACTTCTGGATTTCTGGCAAGTCCCACACATTAACAGGTTCACTGATGGAGAGGTGATGTAATAGTGACGAGTGACGATTCCCACCACCGCCGTCATGTCCTGTAGACACACCGCAGGGGAAAAACCACACAGCTACATGTACAGGAAAACCTGTGCTTGCCACACCCTGCACCCTGCACCCTGCACCCTGCACCAAGTGAAAGCCTGTATTGACCGGACACATTGCCACACACTGCACCAAGTGAAAGCCTGTATTGACCGGACACATTGCCACACACTGCACCAAGTGAAAGCCTGTATTGACCGGACACATTGCCACACACTGCACCAAGTGAAATCCTGTATTGACCGGACTCATTGCCACACCCTGCACCAAGTGAAAGCCTGTATTGACCGGACACATTGCCACACACTGCACCAAGTGAAATCCTGTATTGACCGGACACATTGCCACACCCTGCACCAAGTGAAAGCCTGTATTGACCGGACACATTGCCACACACTGCACCAAGTGAAAGCCTGTATTGACCGGACACATTGCCACACCCTGCACCAAGTGAAAGCCTGTATTGACCGGACACATTGCCACACACTGCACCAAGTGAAAGCCTGTATTGACCGGACACATTGCCACACCCTGCACCAAGTGAAAGCCTGTATTGACCGGACACATTGCCACACCCTGCACCAAGTGAAAGCCTGTATTGACCGGACACATTGCCACACCCTGCACCAAGTGAAAGCCTGTATTGACCGGACACACTGTCACACCCTGCACCAAGTGAAAGCCTGTATTGACCGGACACATTGCCACACACTGCACCAAGTGAAATCCTGTATTGACCGGACACATTGCCACACCCTGCACCAAGTGAAAGCCTGTATTGACCGTCAGTTGCATTGTAGAGAGAAGAATGCTAATGGAGCTACTATCTATTACTGTTGCGCAACGGGTCTAGAGTGAAAGACTTTTCATGGCTTATTTATGTTGTTCTTTAGTTTTATTTCGCAGTGGTTTAGGCTTGACTTTGTTGCATTGTTTTGGTTGCATGTGCAGTCTTCTGTACATGTCTACACCATGGAACACTTACGTCATTGTCGCGCGTGCAACATTATTTTGCGCGCATGCTCATTATATGCTGCTGCAATGTTTGCCCTTTTCTTTAGTTATCAGTTTTGCCTTGTCGTGTCCGTATTCGTCTTGTCAAGATAATTATTATGTAGAACTTTTAGTTCAGTTGCGCTGTTGTGTGTGGCGAGTCGGATGGGCGGGGAGGCTGGGCCCCTGACGCCTGGAGAAGATGTGCTGTTGCACGAAAATTACTCTATGGAAGTCATGAGTACAGAAAGTGAAGCTGACAGATTGCGGTCAACTCGTCCTAGCCACCGTCGTTCAGAGCCCTGAAGAGAGACATGCCAGCCGACACTAGGCTGCAGCAGACAATTGACTTCAATGCAATAAGCCCATTGCCAAATATGGAGGTACGAGTAATGCATGTGAGTACACTGGGATCAGGAATGCACTGTGTTCAACACCCCCAGACGACCATGCCCAGGTGGCTGTCTGGTGTGTTTATGGTACAAATTACGTCATTGTGCAATGGGCTTATACAGCGTTACTGGCCCACCTACCTGCAAACTGGGATACTGTTCCTCCATCGGTGTTGCTCATCCTCGGCGTGTGTGCTATGATTCACTGCAGGGTATTGACACACATAACACACACATGATTCACTGCAGGGTATTGACACACATAACACACACATGATTCACTGCAGGGTATTGACACACATAACACACACATGATTCACTGCAGGGTATTGACACACATAACACACACATGATTCACTGCAGGGTATTGACACACATAACACACACATGATTCACTGCAGGGTATTGACACACATAACACACACATGATTCACTGCAGGGTATTGACACACATAACCAGGCCCGTAGCAGCCCCATTTGGGTTGGTCCGGCAAGATACGACTTCGATGCTCCCCCCCCCCCCCCCCCGAGCCCATACTCATACATGTACATAGTACATACACGTACACACTTGAGAGGGACGAAAAGCGTTTCTTCTGTAACTCTGAGTTTCACGTTTTTAACCGATCATCAGACAGCAACTTGACTACAATTTTCAGAAGATAAGATTGATATAGGCTGCAAGCTTGGATCATAGCGCGAAGATTGTACGTGTATGTACAATGTACATGTACATGCATGTAATCGTGACCATGCAGAGTGACATAGGACGAGAAAAGGAAGAAGGACGTTCGCGGCATGAGTCAGGAAAAAGGGCATCAGCATGTTGTATCCGTCCAAACAGAACTTGTTGAAGATTATGAAGGCATAGCTACCGTATCTAAATGCATGTGATAAAAGAACCAAAATGGACCTTTGGAGGAGGAGAAAGGATATTGCAATGGAATATCTTTGGTACAAACCCTATCTAGAAAGAATTGGAGGAAGAAAAGAATCAATACATTTCAGGAAGTACAGTGTAGGAACATTCACAGGCATGACTGTCCACATGACCTTCAGCAGGGTCATACTCCTGATGACATGTAGGTCTACTACCAGCACTACTATTTCTACTCTAGCTACTACCTCTATACTACTTATTGCACACATCCCCTTCAATGGTACCGGGTGGACATCCTGAGCTGTACTGCATGCTCACATCTGTGAGCTCCCTTTTTCTTTTCTTTTTTCTTTTTTTTTGGCCGAATATTGGTCCGGCAGCTGCCGGACCTGCCGGACCGCCTGCTACGGCCCTGATAACACACACATGATTCACTGCAGGGTATTGACACACATAACACACACATGATTCACTGCAGGGTATTGACACACATAACACACACATGATTCACTGCAGGGTATTGACACACATAACACACACACATGATTCACTGCAGGGTATTGACACACATAACACACACCAGCGGCGTCGGAAGGTAATTTAGTGTGGTACGGTCAACCATCTGAAGTACAATTTACTCGTGGGTGAGGGGTGGCTGAGCCGAAAATTTTGGAAATTGAGAGCCCAAATCCGTGCATTTTATTGATTCACGGGGTGCTTGGGTCAAATAGTGGTACGGTCAATACCGTAGTGACCGTATCGTGTGCGACGCCCCTGCACACATGATACACTAAGGGCCGGGTTCCACTGCAGCTCCGCTGCTCCGCGGCACGTCACGTGCGAGATGAAACGTCCTCATTGCCATAGTGACCGCAGCTCGAGCTGGGCTGCCGGGGCTGCACCAGCTTCCACGTCGCAGCTTGATCAAAAACTGCTCACCGCGCTCGCGGCTCGGTTCTGCTTCCTGTAATTTGATTGTTGTGGACCAGGAAATTTAAAATTTAAAATCTTAATTCATTGCGCAGGCCAGAACACGAGGAATTATTGCGGCAGATTCATTAATACATCCTCACAAAAATGTCGAGAAATTCGCAATATGCAAGTTCGGCATTAGTGGAGTTGACTAAATTTTGGTATCTCACACTTTTTCAAATTTCAGTCGACTCCGAAGTGGTTTCAAAGTATACCTGTGCATACTGGCGAGCCCGAGCCTGTTATACACGGAGTCGGCACAGGCAAACGGTTCACAAACGGAGCATAATTATACTTCTACTTGCAGTACCAGCATAATTATACTTCTACTTGCAGTACCAGCATAATTATACTTCTATCAGCATAATTATACTTCTATCAGGTAGAGATACTAGTAAGCGGGTAACCTTTGTAATCTGGAAGCTTTCGCATTGTTCACGATGGCTGTAAAACTGCAAACGGAAGGAATCGTAGGCCTTTAGTCAAACAGGTGCACAGTCCAGTAGTTCAAGTATGCTCTCGACATGGAAGGTATGTGTTCACAGCTACAAAAGTTGATGGATGAGTCATTGACTGGCCACTCTCATTGTACTTTTGAGTTAGAAAATCCACCTTCGAATTTTGACCAAGAGTGGTGCAAAGTAAGAAATTTGCACAATCATTTTCTCCTCGTTCTGAACAACATCGTCAGCGGATGAAGACCGGAGGGCTGTGGGTGGTAGTACGAGTTGATAAGGAGTTGGTGGTGATGAGATAGGTGATATGGTGCGGGTGGGAATACTTTGAAGCAACTCTCAGCGGTGGTGGAGTAGTGCCAAGGAAGTGTAGTAAGCAGATACAGGTGATACAGGTGTGATGGACTTGACCTGATACAGGTGATACAGGTGTGATGGACTTGACCTGATACGGGTGATACAGGTGTGATGGACTTGACCTGATACAGGTGATACGGACTTGACCTGATACAGGTGATACAGGTGTGATTGACTTGACCTGATACAGGTGATACAGATGAGATGGACTTGACCTGATACAGGTGATACAGGTGTGATTGACTTGACCTGATACAGGTGATACAGGTGTGATTGACTTGTCCTGATACAGGTGATACAGGTGAGATGGACTTGACCTGATACAGGTGATACAGATGTGATTGACTTGAGATAGAGGAGTGTAGATTAGCTGTGGATGCTGGTGTGTGCGGAAGGTAGAAGTGTAAAAGTGGCAAGGTATGCATGAGAAAGCGGCTGCAACCCACAGTCAACTGGGAACTTGTGTCCAGGCACAAGCGGTACATGGATGCAGCTATTGGGGCTTCCCCGGCACTTGTGCTAGTGGTTGTGAGACTTATCCACTCACCCCCACCGTTAGACGCTGCATCTGCCGCTAGGGTTTACGGGGTGTTCGCGGCCGTCGTGAGTTCCCTCCGGGAACGGACACGATAATTTACTTACTTTTATCTAAGGTACATGTACATCGTACTGTCGTGGACATGGAAATCCAGTCGATTGACCGGGGCCGGCGCCCTCACTGCGCGTACACGATGTACATGTAGTCATTGCAAGCAGTGCAAGTGCACATCATGATCCGATGCGAACAGCGCGCTGCAGCGCATACATAATGTGTGAACGGACCGGTATGCGTACTGACGGCTGCTTGGCCAGCGCCCCGGGGCCGCTAGACGTGCGACCGGATTTCCATGTCCACGACAGTACGTATAAGGTTAGTACAGTGCACTGTACACCATAGTTATACTACAGTACAGTACATACACACGGAGCGGTGCATGCACTGCTCTGTGTACTGTACACCATAGTTATACTACGGTACAGTACATACACGTGGAGCTGTGCATGCACTGCTCTGTGTACTAACAAGAGTCCATAACCCCCCAGAGTGTGCAACTCCAGGTTGGGGTCTGGCGCAACGAAATCCAAACATTGCGTCATCCGGTCCCCGGGCAAGCATGGGCGGATGGGGCCATGTGCATATCTGGTACATCCGGCGGGGGTTCCAAGTTGAAGGTTGCTTTGAAGCAAGCCACGGAAGTGTCACGTAAAACGTTTGCTCCACGGGCTATGCAGTGTCAGCAGAACGGCTTTGATTTCACAGTCACAGAATTTTTTATTTGAAGAGAGTTTCTCTGCTCGTTGTCTGAAAAGCTTGTATTGGGAGAGTTCGGGTGTTCCATTGCATGTGAGAAGCACAGACTTCGAGCAATAAATCTCTATCCAGGTGCTGGAAGAATTAACAATTTCCAACACTCGACAATCGAGAGAAGAAAATGAGGAGCCCAGATCGAGCAAAAACTGAGGAATATCGTCCACAGAGACACTGCACTCCGGCGACAATGGGGAGCGCTTTGCTTTAGGTTCAACAGTGGCCATTGTTCTTCTGTTATCGGAGAGACACTCAAAAGAGAAAACTGTTCGACAACTCTAAAATAATTCTTTGTGTACTTGAGCCTTTCCAGGCGTGTTACGTACAATACCTGGCCGTGGATTCGTAAAGACCCCAAATTGGGCAAACGGGCGAAGTGGGTCCGGGCCAAACTTCCCATTTCGTCATAGCTACTCACTACATGACGTATGAAATTTGGATTTCGTTGCGGCACTGATTTGTGCTGAGAAGGATCACGAGTTGCACACTCTGGGGGGTTATGGACTCTTGGTACTAACAGTTAGCCTGTGCTGTCGCCCATGGGCGTTAACACGGAGGTGGCCCGGGCTAGAAAATGGGACAAGAGTGTTGACACGCGGGTAGTGGATGTCATACCGGGCGGGTGTGTTTACGGGCTTTTACGTTATGTGATTCTGAGTATCGGACATTTCCAAGTTAGGTATGGGTAGTACCCAGTCCAGGACCACCTGGATAAGAGAGCCATCAGTGTGCTGTAAAAGCCATATTTATATTATAACGAAGTGATAATTCTAACGAGTTAACCAGGAGAAATCTGTTGTTACTGAATAGAAATTGTTACACAGAAATCGATACTTACACTGTTGCTAATGAGTGTTGAGACTAAGTCAGAGTTGTTACCTTTGATACACGTAAACCGGTCAATTTTAGGAAATCGCTATTATACTGTGCAACCGGAAAGTTTAACGACCAAAACGTTTGCCGTTTTTTTAATTTTGGCATGATAGCGTGCAGAAAGTTTAAAGGGGCACTCCGGCTTCATTTTCGACGCCGACTTTTCGATGCCAAGACGAAGGTTGGTGAAAGAGAAGACCCCTCGAACAAGAACGAGTTTCCAGAAGCGATCGAGTCGAGCAGGAAGACGACTTTTGAATTTCGCCGAGCGAGCGCTGATGACGTAATGAGGGATTAGCTTGCCAGTGGAAATGCATCTGCGCACATACATTTCACACACTTTTTGGCCAATTTTCAATCGAAGAGGAGGCTGTTTTCCATGTTCTCTCACCGTCGTGAGCGATCCCGTCTTCTATACCCTTCCAGGTACCCTGAAGGTCCTCCAGAGGAGTATTTATCTCCAGCAAAGCGTTGTTGATCCGCTAAATTCGTCTCGAGACATATTCACCCAGTGCAGTGCTGATAAGTGTAGAATATTGATTCTGTGATAATTGTCGACGATGGAGAGAGAGGTTGATAGCCGCTGTCGCAGGGAAAGTGAAGCTGCTGGAAGTAACAACGGGGAGCTTGTTAGCATCACATGAGCATCCAGACTTCAAAGCAGCTTGACGGAATCGGGGAGTACGAGTCTCGTACTGACTATTTGTCTCGCCCTCAGTTTAGCCTGTGAATTTTTTGACCAGAAAATTATTCGATCAGGATCTCTTCTACAAGATGTGTAGTACAGGTGATTTCTGAACTTGACAATATGGAGACCGACCAGTAGACCTACCAACAACGTGTACCTGCCGGAAATTCACCCAAGGCTATTGCTATCCTCTTCAGTCGCTGTTGTTTTTAGTAAAAATATGTTCACTTCTCTCAACATACTCCTGCATGGCAGCAAGAAGGTGCGCTATGGAATTCAACGCCACAAGCTTCGCCCAGCTGTGGATGAAGCATGGTCAAGTCATGGCAGTACATATACTTGAACCAGATGAGAAATTGAAGTTCATTTGTGATGTGAAGTTTGACAGCCCCAGTGACCGAGTCAAGCGTTTTGCCGTGGCACAAATTGCTGAAGAATCCGAGATGGTCTTGGAATTATGCACATGGATACTACCAGCAATCATAGTGGCATGAAACATTGTGGAATGGGACAGCTCACGGAGAATACTGGAATAGCTCAAGTATCTCTAGATGATTGTAAATCCTGTTCTGGCTGATAGCTTCGGCCTGCTGCGCCCGTCCATGTACAATGATGGGATCATGCATTTCAGTTTTCTACATATTTGCCGGCTACTGTACTGTGGTATTACAGTTGCAGGTCCCTTATATAGAAATATGTTCAACCCCCCCCCCCCATTATAAATATGAACTAACAACTTCACTGTTGGACTCGCCGGCGGCTAGAGAGCAAAGGATTGATTTATAGCAAAGAAAAGGACCAGGGAACTACAAGTTACGCTATAATGTCCGCGAACAATTTCACTGTATTTGAAATAATTAGTTTGATACCCTGAGAACTCTGAAACTTTGCAGGACTGTGGATTATATGTGGATACAACATTTATGGAAGGAAAAGTGGAATAATTTCTAACATATTGTTCAAATAATTATAGCAATGAATTGTTGAGATTGTGAGCCCATTCCAATCAGCACTCTACATATTTATAAGCGGTGGTAATCGTGAGGAATAGGTTGTGAGTTGTCAGAGTGCTCTGGTATATGAGAGAATGTTTTGTTTGTCTAACCGACGGCTCGTTTGAAGCCAGAGTTGTTTGAACTTGTTTCAGTCGACTTGATTCTAGACAGTAGTCGAAGGAGTACTATGAAGTATACACCAGACGTAGTCCGTATGGTATCTCGTGAGAATTCTGTCGGTACACATCAGGTATCAGCTTGCAAAGGTGGCTCCTCTCTGTTTCTTGAAAGCCTGTATAGTTGGACTGTGGCTCCAGCGATTCTCTTCTCAGAGCAGATACCATACCCAATACGGTCAATGCATATTGGACAGACCTGTGTGCACAACAGAAATAGTGGAGAGAAATCTCTCAACTCATGAACACATAAGTGAAGTTTGAACTGCCATTGTTTATGGCCATCAGTATAAACCTATCGAGTATAAGAATAACGTGCAAAAAAACCTCTATAACTACAGCTGGGGCCATGGAATTATAAAGCATCTAACTTAGGGAACTGCCAATTCTGGTCTGAGTTGCGTTTGAGGCCTGCAATTCATGATGGCTATCGTATGTTGCATTGACCAGAGATAGAACTTCCAAATGCCACATTGAAACACGAACCACTTTCGAGTACTTTGGTATCCCCCACCAAATGGGCATTCGTTCCCGGGGTGGCAGGCGTCACCATTCGTTATGCCTGGATCAGATTTCATTGACCCCAACTGTCATGAAGAATCATTTTCACTTTGACAGGATTTCAGTACAAGTTGTAGAACTGCAGAATCAATTTTGTTGTATTTGGGCAACCATTTCTCTACAAACGCTCTATTTGGAAAGTTTTTTTATAAAATACATGTCCAAATTCCACATCTACCCAAATCGGAATACTTGTTCACGTATTCAGTACTACACGGAATGCTTAGAAAACGCCAGGGAATAGGAATTTGCTAACGACAACTCCAGGCCAGAGTACTAGCATAAGAACAAAACAAGATAAAAACTCACCAGTACACTTGTAGTAATTCATGTCGGTGTAATATTCACGATAAGCAACGAGGCCCTCCCATTTGGTCAAGCTACTTTGAAGTCTGGTTGTTCAGGTGATACAAACGGGCTCCCCGTTGTTACTTCCAGCAGCTTCACTCTCCCTGCGACAGCGGCTATCAACCTCTCTCTCCATCGTCGACAATTATCACAGATTCAACATTCTACATTTATCAGCACTGCACTGGGTGAATATGTTTCGAGACGAATTTAGCGGATCAACAACGCTTTGCTGGAGATAATTTCTCCTCTGGAGGACCTTCAGGGTACCTGGAAGGGTATAGAAGGCGGGATCGCTCACGACGTTGGGAGAACATAGCAAACAACCTCCTCTTCGATTGAAAATTGGCCAAAAAGTGTGTGAAATGTATGTGCGCAGATGCATTTCCACTGGCAAGCTAATCCCTCATTACGTCATCAGCGCTCGCTCGGCGAAATTCAAAAGTCGTCTTCCTGCTCGACTCGATCGCTTCTGGAGACTCGTTCTTGTTCGAGGGGTCTTCTCTTTCACCAACCTTCGTCTTGGCATCGAAAAGTCGGCGTCGAAAATGAAGCCGGAGTGCCCCTTTAACGATGGCTACCTGGCCACCCATCTGTATGCGCATCTTTGCACAGACATCCCAAACCGGATTTGCGATAAAGTTTCTTCAAATTACAATAAATAATTGGTCGTTAAAACGTTACATTTTCCGGTTTTACAGTATACTCCTCGTTCGGATAATGGCTTTTACAGTATTGGGAAACTAAACCACGTGATTAATTTCTATTTTCATTTTGATGTAATTTCATTAATTTTCTTCAATTTCGACAATTGGTAATTACACTTGGATGTGTGTTTGTATGACAATGGCAAACATCATGATGAATTCAGAGGCCTCACAGCCATTCCAGTCCTCCGTCCAAATACGCCCAAGAGTCCATAAGCCCAAACACTACTACAACACAAATTATTTACCTGCTGGTGTGCAACGTTCCCAGTCGAGTCCAGCTGCCTGTGAAAAATCCATTTGTCGAACTCAATTCACGAATCTAACGGTACAACTAATCGTCCCATACCATGGCGGATACTATCTGAGATTTTCTTTGACCAGTAGCTAGCAAGTAGCATGTCAAGGTACCGATGGACGCGCCGCTTCTTGGTGCACACGGTGACTTATGAAGCGCTGATTCCGGATCCGGGCCGCATGGAACAAAATAATTGCTACAATCATAGTATTCATAGTCATTAGTGCGATAGCGCCCGGCTCTCAAACTGTCATGTAGATCTACTACTACTGAGAAATCCGACCCCCTTGGCGGGGCGGCGTGCCGCCAAGGGGGTCGGATTTCAGGTGCCAGCACTGCATGTACATGTAGCTGCAAACAGTGACCCAACACGAAACTCATCAGCTCGGGCTCAGCTAGTACAAGTAGTAGCACTACAATCATGACTGTAGTATACCATGGTATACCGTGCATGTCAACCAATGAACCATGCCCTGGTCAACTGGTCATCATTCCATGTACTGTCAGACCTCGTTTATCCGGATCCCTCACCATCCGGAAGAAAATCGTTGGTTACCGATTTACAGCTTAGGTCATGCATACAATACAAATGTGTGTTCGATTATCCGGTTCCCTCGCCTATCCGGATATGTTTTCTAAAAAATGGATGTGTGCGATTATGCGAGGTCTGACTATACAGTACCGGTACGAGTCACTGAGGATCTACATGACCGTGTCCTATTACTAGTGTGCATAGTCATAGACCACCCTTTTCAGGTGATCTACGGATATTTCCCCCTAGCTTTCATAATCCCCTCCGAGCGGAACCGTGCTATCAAGAGTTCATAACCCCCAAGAGTGTGCAACTCCTGATCAGTCCCTGTATGGAAGCCCGCTCGGCGGAATTCCTTCATTGCGTCATTTTTGGTGCAGTGCGATGAGTCACACCGATGAATTCTTCTAAAATTTACAGTCAAACCAGGATGCTTCCCCAGGGTAAACTGCCTAATCTGCGATTCTAGTCTGAGTCTGAGCCTCAAGAAGCAAAAGTGAAACGAAGCACACGATCCTAAAGACAAAACTATTTATTTTTTCGATGCAATGGTGACTCTTTATCGCCTTCTTCTTTCACCAGTGCAGGCAGTCTCTTCAAGAACAATTTCTTCCCCAGGCCATCGGCATATTTCCGGTGCTTTCCTCGACGTATTCTCTCAAGTTCCCGGGAGTCAACCATTTGAAGTCGTCTTCGAAGGAACATTATTCGGCTGAGTTGCACAGCTATCAGAATGATTGTCCTCGACGGCAATGCAATATTTTTAACAGCGTCCTCACTTCTTCCTGTCGCGCGCGATGTCCATGGATTCTTGGAGAAAGAGTTTGTTTTTGAGAAAGTACGATACGTCCGAAATGTCTTGAAAAAAGCTTCGAAAAGTCGAGGCTACAGCCTTGAGTTAGGAGCGGTTCAGGGTATAGTTTCCAGAAATCGCAAAGAACCTAAATTTACCTCGGATGACAAGCTGCGCATGACGTAATGTAGGAATTTCGCCGAGCGCTGGGTCTATGCCCGTTGCACACTCTTGGGGGTTATGAACTCTTGGTGCTATACATGCACATGACCCTGATGACGTCACATGACCCTGATGACGTCACATGACCCTGATGACGTCATATGACCCTGATGACGTCACATGACCCTGATGACGTCGATGAGGCTAGATCATGTTTTGATTCTGGCTGAGATTTTGAATGGAATGGAATGGAAATGTTCTGGAATCCTAGGATTCCAGAACATTTCCATTCCATTCCATGATTCAGCCAGACATGATGAGACTATCCCCGTTGACGTCACTGATGTACATAGGACTATGTCATCCTGTGAACCATCAGGTCATCTCCCAAACCACCCGACCCGGTCTCGCACTTTTCTGCTGCCCCCCCCCCCCCCCCCCACCACCACCAACCCGTCATAACTTCAAGTTATTGCAAAGACAGTGCATAATTATGCACCTGGGAATCAAAGTGCCAATACGCAGTGATTCTTTGACTGGAAATGCCGACACTCTCAGTGCAACTGCAGCACATGAACTGTTAGAAGAGATTGAGCTTTTCAATCAAAACCGTCGCCTGTTAGTGCTCTGCCGGAAAGAAGTCAGTAAAATACAGCAGGAGCATTGGAAAACAGTGACTAGTTTCAAAAAGAAAAAAAGGAAAAAGGTCACTGAATGTGAAGCAGCAGTCGAAGCACTATGTACGGTGTTGAATGCTGGTGAACGCAAAGCAGATGCAAGCGGCAAGGACAAAGTTGTTCTATATTTTGCAAGTTCACAGTTTGCCATCTTGACAACATGGCATCAACGTGCAGGCGTAAAATTGATGAGCATGCGCACTGGATATGCAGGCACACACATGCACACACATGCGCACACTGGTGACATTGTTATTGAAATCGATGCGAGCGCAAACTGAAAGCATGTTTGATCACAGAAATGGAACACGGTCATACACACCCTGTGTTTCACGTTGGTCAGATGGTATGTTTCCACGGTGACACATCCTGTGTTGGTCAGAGGGTGTGTCACCACGGTGATCTACGACCAAGCCCTAGAACAACTACTTGGCAAGATATAAATCATGAGAAGATCGGTAGGGCTTAGGAGGGCTGTGCTGCTGGCAAAAAAATTAGCGGTTCGCGTGAAACTCGGCTGGAGTTTCACGCGTCCACATGAACGCCACCACCCTCTAGGATCAAGGCGCAGATGCAGCTCCTAAGCGGTGGGAGGCAATGATTGACAATAATGACGAAACCGCTGCGTAGTCAATGTATGGCTATAGTCACAGGTCTAAGTATGGCTATAGTCACAGGTCTAAGTATGGCTATAGTCACAGGTCTAAGTATGGCTATAGTCACAGGTCTAAGTATGGCTATAGTCACAGGTCTAAGTATGGCTATAGTCACAGGTCTAAGTATGGCTATAGTCACAGGTCTAAGCGGTAAGCAGGAATGGTTATTGATGCTACTTTCTCTTTACCTCATTCCGAAATGTTCAGATTGTGCGATGGAAACGGAGATACACTTGAGAAAGATCTAAAGAGGAACCGGGACAGGTGCGAAGAAGTTGGAGATTATCATTCTGCACACACCAGGCATTACTTCTTCTGGGACTGAGCAAGAAGAACGTCCACGCGTAGAATGGCTGTTAGTTATCCATGCTCAGGGGACCGGCTTCATCAATCGGCGATCCGGTCGGTGGCTCTCCACTTTCCTGGCTGCTCACCGATGGATGGCGTTGTGTACATGGCAGGGGCATTGACGGCGGTGGCAGAGGCGAAGGTGTTGCCAACGGCAGCGGTACTTGCGGTAGGTGTAGCGAATCGTACTGTAGTGATTGACCACCGTAGCTCTGTAGACTCTGAGGTCCGGGTCTGTGCTCAGCGGAGCTGATTTGTGTGGGTAACTGTGATGCTCCACTGGTGTACTCGTGTGATGCTCCGCTGGTGTACTCGTGTGGTGGGCTGCTATACCTGCTGCCATTCGTCACCTGGATGCCGGTTGCACCCGAGATAGAATCATGCGTCTGGAGTGATGATACTGGTTGTATGGGAAGTACCCGCACTGTTGGTCGTGACTGCTGGTCTTGATGAGTAGTATGCTCAGGCTGTTGTTGAACACGTGAATGTGTGTACTGGTTTAAATACACACTCAAGGATGCGCTGGGTGGAACAGCGAGGACTGGAGAAGATTCGATAACTTCACCGCCATTGTGATTTAGGTCAGAGTTGATCGGGACTCCACTGTGCTCTAGATATGAGCTTGTCATGCCAAGGGGGCCGTTCTGTTCCGAACCCGCCGGGTAGGTAAACTGTGCCTGCTGCTGGGGTTGTGCCTGCTGCTGGGATTCTGCCTGCTGCTCGTCTGTACCTAGCTGTAGTTGGTCAAACGAGTGTATCTGCTGGCGCTGTCGCTGGTGCTCATTGCGCTGAAGGATTCCTCCTCCTTGCGTCCAAGCTCTGGATGGCAGGCTGACTGGTGGTTCATCCCGGAACACTGGTGGAGCACTGCGTTGCTGTACTTGCATGCACTGGTCATTGGCACGCTGATGTGCTGAAGAAACAGAAAGGCGACAGTGCAACACAGGAGATTAGAGCGCACGTGACCTTTCCTCTCCAAATTCCTTACAACAGCCCAGCACGCGTGCGTGCACTCTGCTGAAGTGATGTGCGTTTAGACCCTCTACTAGGAAGCTCTCTGTGGTCCGTGGTCAGTATTATCCAGTGGAACGTCTTTAGGACGAACACCAAGGGATCAATCGTATTTTGTTCTCCATGACGTGAGTTCCTCTTATCCATATTATATACCCAGTGGATACACAGTGACTTGTCAGAGAGTTACGGACACTAGTTCTTCTAAAGCAAATGTTTGTCTTATCAGTGTTCTTGTCTTATCAGTGTTCTTGTCTTATCAGTGTTCTTGTCTTATCAGTGTTCTTGTCTTATCGGCGTTCTTGTCTTATCGGTGTTCTTGTCTTATCAGTGTTCTTGTCTTATCAGTGTTCTTGTCTTATCAGTGTTCTTGTCTTATCAGTGTTCTTGTCTTATCAGTGTTCTTGTCTTATCAGTGTTCTTGTCTTATCGGCGTTCTTGTCTTATCAGTGTTCTTGTCTTATCAGTGTTCTTGTCTTATCAGTGTTCTTGTCTTATCAGTGTTCTTGTCTTATCAGTGTTCTTCTTTACGTTGTTTCACTGTACATGCAACTTGCGATTGTCATCGCAGACTTGACCTGGTGGCCCAAAAACACCGCCCAGACCAGAGATACCGAATGTGGGAACACCCTTATCAACCCTGCCCCACGGACGACTGGTACTGGCGGCATGGAAGTAAAACCCACATCGTTTCATGTTCCAGTCACCCGTAAAAGGTAAAAACATATTATCAGGTTCAAACAATAAGAGGACGGAAAAGTGTTTTAACTCCGAGTTTCTAAACAATCATCAGAAAACAGTTTTCTGATGATCGCTTAGTGCGTGGAACTCAGAGTTAAAACACTGTTTCCGTCCTCTTATTGTTCGAACTGGCTCTGCCTGTCGGTAATGAGCACTCTCTTGGACAGCCTGGAACCTCTCTGTTTTATTACCAGGTCAATGCTGGGATTCACTGAGGAAGGTCTACAGGTTCTGCCCTGCACATCATCTGCTATGTGTAGTAGAGTGTGTAAACATTATACAGACACGCCAGCCACAGTGAGTAATACTGAGTATACACCAGGAGTCGTAAAATACCGGTATTTTGCGACTCCCTGGTATACACTATAGACACACCAGCCACGGTGAGCAGTAAGGACAGCTAGTGCAATGTGAAAGTGCGGCGTCACCTTATACACAACCAAGGAAAATGGAATTCGGAAAGGACATCGAGCATTCGACTTAACTGAAACAGAGGACTGTGGGTTTGGAGAGGAAATGGACCGGCTACAGGCCCGTCGCACCGACTTTGGAGGTGGGGCGGCCATGGAAGGGGGGTCCGGGGGTCCTCCCGCGGGAAAATTTCAAAAATTGAAGCCAATTGCAAGCATTTCCAGGTATTTGGTGCCATTTCAGTGTACGGTAACTACAATGAAAGTCTTTTTTGATTCTGCAACAAACGAAGAAGACGCTACGATCGGGGACAAACATTACCCTCCCCGGGGAAAAAATTCAAAAATTGAAGCCAATTGCAAGCATTTCCAGGCATTTGGTGCCATTTCAGTGTAACTGCAATGAAAGACTTTTTTCTGCAACAAACCACGATTGGGGACAAGGATTTGTCACGTTTGCGCTAAGCTGCGATCATGCATTGTGCTTTGTTGTAATGTGCTCCAAAAAAAACAACAAAAAAACAAAAATACGGCCGAAAAAGTGAGGCGGCCTCAGCCGCCCCAGCCGCCCCGGCTGTGACGGCCTTGGGCTATACATGTACTTCTCATACTGTCTTGCAGGTCTGTGTGAGTGGCACATAAGTGGTACATAAGTGGCACATAAGTGGCACATAAGTGGCACATAAGTGGCACATAAGTGGCACATAAGTGGTACATAAGTGGCACATATTTTGCCACTCATACCTCCTACATCACATTCCAATACCACACCCTTCATGACTACCCACCTCGCGTGGTTTCCTCCAATCTTGACAGTGATGCAATGCTTCCAGTAGCAGGATCTCTGTGTCCCATTGTGCTAGCGCATGCTTGCAGAGTCCGGGTATCGGCGCTTGCGCCATCAATGTTCTGCAAGCCTACACAATTGAACAACAACAGTCCGATGTACAAGACTATCGGTGGCATTCAGGGTTGACTACGCCTAGCAGGAGGACTGGGCATGGAAGAAATAGAGAGCAACATTGAATATTCCCTTGACGGCTTGACAGTCATAAGAAAAAGATCTTACTTACTTCAAGTACACAGTACTCAAAACTTAGTAGCTTCCAAAGTACAGTGCCATTCACAAGCGGAAAGCAAAAACAAGAACTCACTCAAATTTACGGTGTACGGGTCTGCATCCACCTGTGCTCCGTTTTGTGCGAGAGGGTCTGGCGGCATGTCGACTGGTTCACGTTGATCAGGGAAGATAAAACTATTGGAATCCACTGGTGCCCGCGTACTGCTGGTTTCCACATCGGAGTCAGTTTCGTTCCGTAGTGTATCACCTTCATTGCAGTTCCTCTCCTCGCTTTTTCTGTCCCTGTTTGAACTGCTCTGGTCAGTGGAGGCATTGGCTTTGTGACGGGTATGTACTTTATAACTTATAACTACAATTATACCCACTATGACCACGAATACTATCAAGCTCACGCCAATTAGGAGCAGAAGCTGGACCCCTATAGCACCACAAACAGAGATCAAACTGATGTCACGGTTTTTGGAAATGCAGAGCAGAAGCGAAAGGCCACAGAAAATCATCAAGGTTATTTGTATAGATCTCTCTTCAGACTCAAGTCTATTCTGGCCAAACTTGCTGAACAGTAAAACAATACAGTCATGTTCATTAGTTTGAGGGAGTTGCAAACGGGAAAAGTCTGAAGAAGTAAAATACAGGACGATACAGACATCGCACAAGCCTTACTCCATTGAGAGAGTAGTATTATCTGTACTCCATTGAGAGAGTAGTATATCTGTACTCCATTGAGAGAGTAGTATATCTGTACTCCATTGAGAGAGTAGTATATCTGTACTCCATTGAGAGAGTAGTATATCTGTACTCCATTGAGAGAGTAGTATATCTGTACTCTAATACTACAGGTCTGTCACCGGGCGCCGAAGAACGACCAGGCTAGAATTTCACCAAGCACAGCATACCAATGTATGCAATGTATACATGGTATGTTGACTCAACCGTGCATAGACTGTAATACATGAAAATAAGAATGGTCTAGGCTAGGAGGCTGACCCCCGTCCAGTTCTTCGCGACCGACAGTACTGTAGATCTACTATGTAATGTGGAAATCACTCTACATGTACTTAAAGCAGACTCACAATCGCGAGGTGTCGTTGAGTTCACTGTGTCCTCCTCGAATCCAGGAGTCGTAACAGCTGCCCAGTCAATGATCGCGGTCATATACATATGTGAAGTTTCTATCAGTGTAGTACGCCATGCATTAGTGACTTCACTGGTATGGTATAGAAAGCTGGTCACAGGGTGGCTCGCCGTGGCTGGTTCCAGCACTGCGTTTGGCTCATTGCTCTCAGATTCTGGGTCGGTCGGTGGCTTGTCGTAGCTATCAATGTCCTCCCACACTGCTCGGGTTGAGCGTGAATTGGACTCAGTGCCCTTGCTATTGTATAGTCCAGATAGGCTGACGGAAGACTGGGTTGGACTGGCAGTGTCTTTGGTGTTAGCTCTGAGTACACTGCCATCACGTTTGCTACTGCTACTGACATGTACGGGTTTAATTCGCGTAGTGGTGTCCGCACTGGCTGCGGGCGTTGTGGAAACTGTTGTCGAATGCAACGGGCGTGACTGGCCAGGTGCCGTCTGTGATAGAATGGCAGTGCCAGAGTGGGTGTTCAAGGAAGTCCTCACACCAGGCGTTGTAGCGCCGGTCGCAGGACTAACACTTGTATGGGTAAGATTATGGTTGGGTTGATGGCTCACACTGGATCTGGATGTTGTGATAATACTAGTACTGCTCGTTTTATAAGTTGGATTCCTGGTTGTAGATTGCTGCTCTGGGGTGCTCTCATTGTGTTTAGGGCCTATGTCGGTTAAAGGTTTCGTTTGTGCGTTAATAATGGGGCTCATTGTGGACAAAACCATTATAAGGAAAGATGATGGCACTGCAGATTTTCCATTCAGAGTAGGTGCACGGGTGGTTTCTGTAGTTACTGTACTGGGTTGTGAGGGAGAGGTAGTTGTTGTGGTGGGTTGTGGGGGAGAGGTAGTTGTTGTGGTGGGTTGTGAGGGAGAGGTAGTTGTTGTGGTGGGTTGTGACGAAAAGGTAGTTTCTGTAGTGGGTTGTGAGGGAGAGGTAGTTGTTTTGGTGGGTTGTGGGGGAGAGGTAGTTGTTGTGGTGGGTTGTGAGGGAGAGGTAGTTGTTGTGGTGGGTTGTGACGAAAAGGTAGTTTCTGTAGTGGGTTGTGAGGGAGAGGTAGTTGTTTTGGTGGGTTGTGAGGGAGAGGTAGTTGTTGTGGTGGGTTGTGACGAAAAGGTAGTTTCTGTAGTGGGTTGTGAGGGAGAGGTAGTTGTTTTGGTGGGTTGTGGGGGAGAGGTAGTTGTTGTGGTGGGTTGTGAGGGAGAGGTAGTTGTTGTGGTGGGTTGTGACGAAAAGGTAGTTTCTGTAGTGGGTTGTGAGGGAGAGGTAGTTGTTTTGGTGGGTTGTGAGAGAGAGGCTGTAGATGTTGGTCGAGAAGAAAATTTCGATGATGATGGTCTCTTTGGGGTTGCAGCTGCTGGAATTGGGGCTGATGTCGTTACAATTGTCTCAAGTGGCTTGTTTGTAGCTCTGACTTCGGTCACGAAAGCTGTGGATGGCATGTTAGGACTAATGGCAGTGTCCATGAGCGATGCTGTTGATGTGGCCAAGTCAATTTCAACAACTGAACCTGGCGGGAAAGTGGTTGGTGGTGGTGGTGAAGTGGACACAGTGGGTGTGCGGGTAATGGTGGTACCACTGATACTGTGGGTCTGGACAGTAGTTTGTGGATTCTGCTTTGGAAAGGTTGGGAGTAGCTTGCTGGTTGCGTCAGCTGGCAACATCACCGTGGTAACGATGGTGGGAGAGGAGGCGACAGTGCTAGTTCTGGTGATGGTGGTCGTAGACGAGGATGACTGACTGTCAGAGGTGGATGCATGGCTTTTGGTGGTGGACTTCGGCCTACTGGTGGTGGTGGGCTGGATGCGGTTATTGGAGGTAAGGACGACAGTGGAGCGGTCGGATGTTTGAGCAATCAACGATGTGGATGGTTTCCTTGATGGCGGTGTGTTGTCCACTGGCGAGGTCAGGTCAGGCGTCACCTCTGTTTCAAGATCACTCGGTGGAGAGTGACTGCCAAACTGTGGTGTCGATTCCGGGGTTAAGTATCCTCGGCGATCATCTCCTCTCTCCGCAGAGTTTCCTACGTGAACACGATCAGTCTGGGAAGTCACATGCAGCTGAGATCTCCATGGCAACGTAGCGGGTAGTAGCGGGGTTGTCGTTCGGTCCAAGAATTCCAGAAGCGTTGTTTTGAGTACCACGAGCTCCCTGCGACGACCTCTGATTCCAACGCATTGAAGAATGCCGCCATTGAACATCTCCATTTGCTCTGGCCGCAGAGTCAGAATCGCCTCCCGTTCCAAGTCGTCATGATGCACAAGGCGTGTGCTGGTGGAGAAACGGTTAACGTACCCGTTTGGCATCATGACGGTCCAGTAGAGATATGGAGCGGGGTTTGACATTGCTCGGCAGGAGTAAACAGATCTAGTGCTGTATGGCGTTCTTTCTGGCTGTCCTGGTGAAGATGACGGTGTCGTCAACCGAATTTTACCTGTACAACCAATAAGAACACAGTCTCGGTGTTAAGCCTAGAAGCGACATAATGCACTGCCACAGGTTGCCATGGCAATCGTACTTCGGAACGGTACATTCATACAGTCAATACAAATGTACTGGAAATGTACACGGCCTCCCTTACACAGCATTTAGTCTGGCTGCACTGGCCATAGGTCTTTGTGGTCTGTGCTTGCAATGTGCGTCGTCAGTGACTACTGAGATGGCAGTGGGAGTAGTGACTTTGTTATGTGTATACAATGACATTTTATTTTTTACAAAAAAAACATGTGAAGGTATCGTCAAGAGCGCATGAAGACGAGAGTGTGCAGCTCGGATGGGTTGCTGTCACGGCGGAATTCCGTGATTACATCACCTTAGTGATGTAGTGCGTACAAGCAGGATTCAAGCAGATCTCCTGCCCTTCAACTGCAGCTCAGTTGTACGCACTACGCCACTTCCCGCCTCAAATCTGCGCCAAATATGATGAAAACACGGAATTCCGCCGTCACAGACACCCATAGTAGAAAATGCCCCAAGCTGCACACTCTGGTTTTCATGTACTCTTGGTATCGTACTGCATCTGGAGGGCATGCATCAGCTGAATGGTGGAGCACTATGAACTGGTGTGAACAATGAGCACAAGGTGGCTGTGAAAGGATCGCATCATGGCAGCTTGCCAAAACACTCATTGCTGAACCATAACTATAGAGGTTATGCGATGACATCATCAGTTGAGGTGCTTTGGCAACTTAGCGGCGCAGCGCAGCGGTACACGATGCACTAGCGACTCGTGCTGTATACCTTCGCCCATACATGGTTCTGCAGACTCACCACCATGGCATCATGCGCATAACCTCTACAATTAAATTGATGACATGGCAAGTAGATGTATTTTACGACCGTTCCCTATGCATGTACGCCATACATATATACTCAATAGTTACTAGTACAGATGTTCATTGAATATGACACTCAAAGGACGGACGGCTAGCTGTTAGCGTCATTACAATACTGGCCTGGGCCAGGGGGGAGGGGGGGGGGGGTACTTTCCACTTACATTTCACAATGAGCTGAATCACTTGGGTGTACCCTGTACGCGAGCTGGCATGTGTCGCCCTGACAAACCAGTTTCCGGAATCATAGCACGTCACATTCACGAGAGAGAAGCCGCCATTTGGCAGGGTCTTGAGCCGCTTGCTGCCTGTAACGTCCACAAGGTTGTGAAAAACTTCCAACTTCACCATATCCTGCATCCATGGATCGTCCACGCGAATTCCTTCTACAATCACAGATTCTCCAACTAGTGCTGTCTTTCGCGCCAGGTGAAAACGCCTTTTCGGCCCAGGCACTGCGAACATTTTGAAGTCCAGACCTACATGACCAGCACACCAAGCATAGGACAATGCAGTAGTCATCATTCTTTATACTGAAAATTGTAGTAGTCTACACAGCAAGAACGTTATTTCAGCGTCTCCAAAACGACAGCCAGCGACTGCATGATTGTACCACTACCGGTACATACTATACTCTATAGTCTAGAGCACAACTAATACTTGATGCTTAGATTACAACATGATTGTCATGTAGTTTCCCACTACAACAGACTGTCAGTACAACAGTCATAACACCATGTACCACGTGATTGTACAGTACAGTCTGTGGTGCAGTCTCATGCAGTCTCATGTAGGCTATCCACAATGCCACATGCGCATGTGAGCTGGCATCAGGCTATGAATTAAAAAAAATTCGAATTATGATTCCACTATGCACAACAGAACAAGGACAATCAAGGCTTGTTTGCTGCTACTTTAAGTTTCATGCTCACGCAATCATCAGGCAACATGAAGATCGGGTGCCGACCATGCCGGTATATATGCCAGGAGAGGGTGGTATAAAAAGCTGTGTGAGACTGTGGGGGCTAGCGCAGTAGCGGTGATGTTTTAGGCAATGAGACGTAGTGTGTACTCCTTGTGGCTGGGCAAGGGGATATTCTTCAGAGAGTATCCGAGGCCTCTCCTGGCATATATACCGGCATGGTCGGCACCCGATCTTCATGTTGCCTGATGATTGCGTAAGCATGAAACTTAAAGTAGCAGCAAACAAGCCTTGATTGTCCTTGTTGTTCTGTTGTGTATTACGCTCTGCCTTTGTGGTGTTGAGCACTGTCAAGCACTCTGGGTACATCCTTCGGTGATTCCACTATGCATAGATCTACGTCTGACCCTGGTGCAGTCATGATTGTGTGCTACTGTACTGATTCACGAAGCCGGATTTTGTCGAGCACGTCATGCATGCACAGACTTGTTCCGTGCCTCTGTGGTTTTAGATTTGCTGACACAGAGTCAGAGGCGATTGCCCACAAACGTGGTCATGGTATGGTCGAGACTCAATGTCGTCCCATGCATGGCTATGGCCCACTGCTACTAGTAATTTAGCAGAGCAGATCTACAAGAGTCGAGATACATGTACATGTATCATAATTATTATGCACATGTGTGACGAGATAATGACTTCGTGCGTTCAGGTATACTCACTCCCAAAGACTATCTGGAAGTATGCCGTTTTGTTCCTGATGGTGACGTTGAATACTAGAGCTTGGTCTTTCTTCTCGCTATCGGTGAGTGTCATAAAGTGTTCCGTGCCGGAGCCATGTCGAAAGAGGCGCGTATCTGTCACATCCCATGGCCTATTGTCGACCCACACGTTCACATCCGCGGGCAAATAGGTCAGGTTTCGAAATGGTTCAGAAGGGAATCCAATGTGGCCCCCGGCATGAACGTCTGGACCGCTGATAAATATTGGGACGGGCGATGCTTGTTGATGCTTGCCAAGGGATTGGATGATCTCCACCTGGTACGAGAAGGACATGCTGCTGACTTTGCGCTGGGCGTTGCTGACTCCACCTGCATGGCGGAGCACAATTAAGAGCCGAGACAAATTACTTGAAATGACTCAAATGAGTATACATCTCACATGCACCAGTGCAGCAATAAACATTCAAAATTCACGCCAGCCTTGGGAGACTTGGGAGAATGAAGTTTGAAGACACCAATGCAGCTGTACTTATGGTTGATTCTAATGGTGATAAGCATTTACCGCCTGGTGTGTATTTACCACCATTTGAATCAGCCATTCGACTTGTTGGGGATTCGGGTAGTCGTCGGTAAGCCATAATCCAGAGGTCCATCAAGGATTAAGGCGACAGGCATCGAAATGAATGCAGATCCTACCACACAACGGAGCCAAATTCTGCATGTACTGGTACTACGATTGTCCCGGCACTTAAGATACACTCAAGCAAAAATCAGCCACTTTGTCTAGCCACCGAAAAGTAGGATTTAAAGTCATTCATGCTTCGAACACGTGTAGCTCAATGCTACCTCTGCGTGTGGGTTTATGCCGATAGCACCATTCCAGTATGTAGATGTAAGCATACAGCGTAGCGACACCGCAGAGTAGTAGTGACTAGACGACTGTATTAGTACAACACCACACTACAACGTTGTGCGTGTCTAAGAAACCACCACAGGCGCGGCGGAATGAGAGCATAATTACATGTCTTTCGTGTACAAGCGCACACGTTCCTGCATCACGGACACTGAGACAGGCATTGCATGCTTACTCACCCTTTGCTTTCTCGATCATTGCATGGCAGAGATCACCACACAACATTGCAAGAGTGAGCAGCAGTACGAGTGTCCAGAACATTAACACCTTCCCCATGACGATCTTCTAATGTAGGCTAAAGTTACAAGGTTTGGTGTTTGCGATAATAGCTAACAGCCTGAACGACGAGTGTATCGCTATCTGCTAGTGTCATTCAACAATACTCTTCCATTCGCTCAGCTCGGTCTACATGTGCTTGTCTCAACATCCTCTGTTCCTGACCACCATTCTCCTCTTCTCTCCCGCCTCTAATCTGTGTGTATCCTACAGTGCATATTGCTACTACTGCTGGAAGAAAAAGACTCCTCTTGGGTTATGAATACGTATAGTGTGGGTCATGAATGCCTTCGGCGCGACATCGCCGCCTTCGCACACGAGTGGGAATCCTCCACGGCCCACGCACAAACGCACAGGTCTTGTTTCATGTTACAGTCATGAAAGTATCTTGTCGTTAACTGAAATTGTCTCCCTCTTTTTTCCCTGTCTAACTGTACTGAATTTCACGGCATGATCGACATCTCAGCACCGGGAAATTTTTTTGGGGCTTTCCCTTAGACTTGAATCTTTCGTGTACCCCATTGGACATGGTAAGGGATTACCCCCCAGTCCGTACCCGGTCATGTCCACACTGAGTCTGTTCAGCTAATTCGTATTACTGGACGTCGTAACATAATGGGTGACGTATTCCCCCAATAGTTATAATTATTATTGTGGTGGTGCAAGGATGGTTCATATCAGGAGAGGATCTGTACATCTGTATGACTACATGTATGGCTACTCAGCCTCCAATGAAGTCATTTTAGTAGAGAGCATGCAGGGCACTGCACTATAGACTAGTGCACTGTCATGTCTAGCATTGTCATTGACAAGTGAGTGGGACTGTGCTGTGAATGTTGTGTAGCCACATCCCATCGTCTCGTCTGTATGACTTCCAGCTACGCATGCAAGTCTACGAGCATCTTGTCTGGCGGTCTGGCGGTCTGGCTGTCTGTCTAACAGTTCATGGTTGACGTCAATGCCAAGGCACACCGCAGTCACCTGATGAAAGCTGACGCAGCATGCCCAACATGAACACTGCATGTACATTGCACGTTTTCAGAACGTTCACCTTAGATTATAGATAACATACTTTTGCTTATGCGAAGGCTAGCCAAGCTTGCTTGGCGATGCCAACGCGGAAAAGCCTATAATAATAATAATAAATAAATAATAAATAACAATCAGTCATACTTAAAGAGTCGGCGTGGAGAAAGCAATTTTATTAGTGCAATTAGGAGTATAATAGATGCAGACATGGCCAGACAACAACGAGTTCATGGAATTTTTAAGGATTTTTATGTTATTCAAAATCGATTTTCGTGTTCCGCTCATCAGTGAATAGTATCGGAACTGAGAGTACTGTGAAACAAAAATAGAACATTTTATAACAGCATAATTAAAAGTGTGAACAAAAAAGGAAGTGCTACAGCATTACATAATAGGTGTCAAACATAGTGCTAACATATATAACTGAGTGCAGGCACAAAGCATGAGGTGATACAGTGCAACATGACACAACATTTACATCTGATAACCAGCTACGAGAAAACTTTAGCGCGACTACATGCTTCTTTTGTTTACAAAGAACAGGATTATGCACACGAATACATACAGCTTCCAGAACCTTCAACTGCTTAACATAACTTGCGCGGCACAAAACAGAAAAGTGAGAATCATCGTACACACTAAGACAATCTGGACGTGATAACAAGTGACAAAATACAGCTGACTTATTGCTCACGTCGCTCTCTTCCGTCTCATCCCGCTCCTTTCCCCCAACCTCCTCCGCCTTATCCTCGTCCTCCGTCTCATCTTCATCGTCCTCATCACCACCATCATCATCATCAGTCACTTCCTCATCATCCGTGTGCATAATCCTGTTCTTTGTAAACAAAAGAAGCATGTAGTCGCGCTAAAGTTGTTCTCGTAGCTGGTTATCAGATGTAAATGTTGTGTCATGTTGCACTGTATCACCTCATGCTTTGTGCCTGCACTCAGTTATATATGTTAGCACTATGTTTGACACCTATTATGTAATGCTGTAGCACTTCCTTTTTTGTTCACACTTTTAATTATGCTGTTATAAAATGTTCTATTTTTGTTTCACAGTACTCTCAGTTCCGATACTATTCACTGATGAGCGGAACACGAAAATCGATTTTGAATAACATAAAAATCCTTAAAAATTCCATGAACTCGTTGTTGTCTGGCCATGTCTGCATCTATTATACTCCTAATTGCACTAATAAATCAGTCATACTTTTGGCATTGTTTCATGTCACGTGTTCTGACACGATTGCACCACCTTCTCAAAGACACATTCGGTGTTACATGTACATGTATACCCATCTCTGACTCATACTGATAGTCAGTGCTGGCGATAAACAACTGCACAAGGCACTAATCTGTAATCATTGTACATGTGGAATACGATCATGTTGTTACTGCATCTCACATCAGATTGTCACGCCCCTTCTGACTGAGTTCTGCACAGCATTGGCAAGACAACACTGCTTCTGTTCAAGCATTTATCAAGGGACCATGAACATTATACTGTTTGTGGCCTCTAAATACTATCATCGACAGATCTTTTGGAGACTAGTGTTGACACGGCATAGCTAAGCCTTTCCACGATACCAAGGATGGACATCAAGTGGCCGTCGCTATCCTTTCATGGCCAGAGCGCACTGTACTACAAAGCATCTCACACGCACGTCAAAATTGTGGATCTACCAGGGAGTCGTAAAATACCGGTATTTTACGACTCCCTGGGATCTACATCGTACCTGGTACTTCGAAGTACAACAGTACTTGTTTTACACCCTACGTACGTACATGTAGAGAGGTTAAGATTTTTTTTGTTTTTTTTTGTTTAGTAAATTTTTTTTTTTTTTTTTTTTTTAGATCGAGCGCGGTGATGATCATGTACAATGTCATTAATGACACTTGACAGATAATAATAATAATGTAAGCCTCAAGCTGAGATTCTTGCTTCAGCAACAACAAGCGCTGCCGAGTCTGAGGCCATTGCTGGTAGGAATGCCTTGCGTGCACCACGCAAGCACTAAGATGCACGTTATTTCTGACGTGACGCGAAAGTTCAGCTCGCGTTATTTGCTCACACGTCGAAAAATCAACGCGAGTGACCTGCTGCTCACGTCGAAATTTGGAGTTTTACGCCAAATTTGACGTGAAATTGCGCGTCACGTCGGAAATAACGTGTATCTTAACCTCTCTAGGATGTTATGTTATCTTTATGTTTACTTCACCATATATAGCCTAGGTACAGGCATTGCTGCCTTCTTGCTGTGGATCGTGAATGATGCCACAGCTCCTAGGCCATGATGAAAAATAAAATAGTGTGACGTGATAGCATGATTCCTGTGATCAGAATACGGTATAATACAGTATGGGACATAATAAGATGTCGTGTCTATCAGTCTATCAGCAGTTATAATAAAAAAAAACATGCAGCAGTGTATTTAATGCGTGTTGTGGTTGTGGATAGGCAGTGGATGATGGCCTGGGGAACAGAGGGTAATAATAATTATACCCAATAGCAAATGGAGTGAAGTGAGATCATGATCTGAAAGAGATTTTCGAAATGAACTAGGTTTGTTAAGTTGGAGTATGATACCGGTGCATGTGCACGTACATGTACCCCTGCAGAGTGCAGAGCCAGTCTCCCGCTCTCTTTTTAAATACCGGTACTCCTAATACTACATTGTATGTACTACAATTGTAAGACTAGAGACTAGAGTAGAGTCAATGTCTGAGTCAGCTAGCTGGGTTTTTAGGTGTTTTATTTTGGCTACAATCATTTTCGTCTTGGGGGTTAGACAAAGGGAAGTAGCCATGTAGGGGCGTGAGCCAGCTTTGCGGCACCGGGAGTTGCAGCCCTCTCGACCCTACTGAGTGAAGGGAACCTACAACTTGATCTGGTGAGCTGCGTCGGGGGGATTTTGCAGTCAGATGTGCGACTGCAGGGCTCAAACCCGCGACCTCTCGGGTCGCAGGCAAGTGCAGTACCCAATGAACCACAGCTGGGTTCAGGAACATTATTGTAAGTCTTACAATAATGTTCCTGAACCCAGCTGAAGTTCGCACAATGGCACGAACGATGAGCATCATTCCACAGCAAAACCTGTCAAGGCGACCACCTCTCCTAGGCTAGAGGACCACCACAACCAACCAACGGGGACCGCTACAATGAGGAGCAAGAGATACCATTTCCAGTCCAATATCACTGGATGAGAAGACCACCTGTACTGTACAAGATTACTACATTATTTTATTAAAGTCATGTCAATGTATGTATAGTTATGTAAGATCATAGTGTTGTACAATGCATCACCTGATCACTGGTTCTGTCCACTGTAGAGCAGTATACCATGGTATACACAGCTTGCGAATCTTAGACACTGCTATCAGTCAGTGTCACTCTGCACTAGGATTTCAAACCCACCGGGTACACGTGTAACTGGCACAACTATTCCAACCAGGTCAGAGCCGGGTACGTTCAGGTGCGACTACTGGATGTACATCCGAGGGAGCTGTAAATACGTTAGGACTCCCGGTGAATATGTTGCATATGTATTCCAAACCGGGTCACAAATGACCCGGTGTTCTTTTTCCAAAATGGGTCCAAGTGCCCCCAAACCGGGTCACAAGTGACCCGGTGTTCTTTTTCCAAATGGGTACATAGTTACATGACTGCGGGAAGGCTGCGTCCGTCAAAATGACTTTACATGTACACGTAGATAGGACTGTACAGGCAGAGAACTACAAGTAGGACCTGAGACCATGTATGGCAGGAGGTGCAAATTAGTCATACATCATAGCAAGAGTAGATAAACAAGAGTGTGCAACTCGCGGATGGGTTGGCCCACGGCGGAATTTTTGACGTAATCTTTTCGACGACGCACGCACTGCGAGCCTTTTGGAGAGGTTTCCCTCGTGCACTTGGCCGGGCTTTACATTGCAAGGTCGGTGCCCAGCACGTGCTCTCACACTGCTCTGCGCGGCAAAGTCCGCGTTTCTGAAAAAAGGTGACGTCAACAAAAAATTCCGCCGTGGGCGGGGGTATCTGCAGATTGTGCAGGAGAGATCCGGAGTTGCACACTCTTGTTTATCTACTCTTGGTCATAGCCTAGGCAATGGTGCGAGTTTACTATGGGACAAGGCTAGTATTCCCTCATTGCTACTCAGACTTTCATGGCCATACTTATCGAAAAGTAATATGGCAATCATCAGACACCGAATTGCCATGAACCTCTGAGTAACGATCCCAAGCACGACTTACACAAGCGTTGCCATATGCAGTAGCAGCGTATAACTCAGCCCCGCCGAAGGGCGGCTGGCCATATGCAGCAGCAGCAGCGTATAAATCAATCCTGGCCAAGGGTGACTTTAACGCGGGCAGTCTTTAGGGTCCAGTGGATTCTGCCGGCAGAAAAAAAGTGGCAGAATTCGGTACTTTTTCTGGTAAGTTTCATGCATGTTTGGTATGTGGATAAAGAAATGGAGCAGAATTCGAGGAATTGCCCGCCATAAGGTTTGTATGGTTCTGCCAATTTTACTGCTTTTCGAGCAGAATCCGCCACCTTTTCGAGCAGAATCCGCCGGTCCCTAGCAGTCTTGCGTCTAAACTCACATGACTAAAAAACTAACATACCTGCCAGCCAGCCCGATTTAAACGGGACCGTCCCCGGGGCGGTATCGAGGGTGGTAATATTTACCCAAAAGTGCATTTGCCCCATGCCCCACAGCTACATTTGTATAGATTTTCATACCTAGGTGTAGGTATGTCGTTGTCCCGATTTCAGGTTTGCAAAGGTTGGCAAGTATGGGTTAAGTGTATCAGTACAGCAACCCGTGTCCCGCCTCCGTTGATACTACCAATCCCCGGCGTACACAAACCAGTCTTCACCGGGTCACTGGGTGATTGGACTGCACAATGCTTGGCACCAGGTCACAGTCCAGTGTAAAGGTCTGGCGCTGGACAGGGTTTTAGCAAAAATGGGGGGGGGGGTCAGGGGTCAGCGCTCCCCCCCCCCCCCCCAACTCAATTTCAATGTTTGTGCTTTTTCAGTTCACACAGCACTAATACGGCCACAAATGAACCATTCCGGGCGGTCTGTGCACCCGGGAGTTGCATTTTTTGGGACAAGGCAATAATGGAACATGGGTGATGGGTGAGCTGTTTCTTTTCCCGGCAAGAACCCCGCTGCACTATAGTCAGTCAGCACTAGAACACGTTCACGCAATGATCAGATCTCACTGACTGGCTCTGTACCATTATCGTGCCTGCAGTTGCTGCTGTATACGTGCAAACGTCGACTCATCAATAATAGTATGGTGTCATAATACGATACTATTATAATTATACCATGACAGCTGCACACCGATGGCAGGGAACTCATCAGCACACTACTACAATTTTCTGTAGTTTTGGTGTTTTCTTACATCAGAGTGAGTGTTGTACTCAAGTAGAATCTACAACACGCACTCTGATCATAATCTGATGGTGATCAGAGTCCAGAGCAAGGCAACACTAATGAAAAATAGAGCAGGCGGACAAACATTTCGCCAAGCAATCATTTGGCAGAATCGTGATCAACAGCACCAGCTGACCTGACAGTCCGAAAATCATTCAAGACGTTAAAAATACCAACTTTGCGCGAGACAGCACTGCATGGTAGTCACAATCAATGAAAATAGAATGTCCTCTCCCTCACTTCACCCTCTCTGTCTCTCTGTCTCTCCTGGTACAGTTACTATATCACAATCAATGAAAATAGAATGTCCCCTCTCTCTCTCACTCCACTCTCTCTGTCTCTCCTAGTACAGTTACTTCAACGGTCACCATATCAAGATTGACTTTGTATGTTGCCTGTACAATAGCCAGTGAAGGAGAGTTGTTTTAGAACTTTATATGGAAATGTGATCATGTACTTTGAGGCACGTTGTTTCGGCTGTAATGCAGATGGCTATCAAGCGCATCTCAAGTAAATTGTGTGTACATGTGTGTGTGTTCACTAGTTTGAGGGAAAGACACAAACGAGAAAAGTCTGAAGAAAAAATTGATTGTCACCACCAAGGACTCGAACTGTGTGTGTGCGTGTGTGTGTGTGTGTGTCACTGTGTATGTGTGCGTGTCCATCAGGCCCGCCGGAAGCGGTCCGGTTGGTCAGGTTAGTACCGGACCAACTTTGTAGCTACTAACGCATATTTACTGCTGAAGAGGGCCTACATTCCCACCATCTTATACAGAAACTGTATGAAAGACTATGGTATGACTGGACCAATTGAAAACTGCTTCCGGCGCACCTGAGTATAATATTTTGTATGTGCGATGAAGGGGGGGGGGGGGGGGGGGCTACATATCATCGTTCACGGGTAGGTGTGCGCATGCGTGTGCACGTGTGTGTGTGTGTGTACGTGTGTGTGTGTACGTGTGTGTGTGGTGTGTGTGTGGTGTGTGTGTGTGTGTGTACGTGTGTGTGTGTGTGTACGTGTGTGTACGTGTGTGTGTGTACGTGTGTGTGTGTGTGTGTGTGTGTGTGTGTGTGTGTGTGTGTGTGTGTGTGTGTGTGTGTGTGTGTGTGTGTGTGTGTGTGTGTGTGTGTGTGTGTGTGTGTGTGTGTGTGTGTGTGTGTGTGTGTGTGTGTGTGTGTGTGTGTGTGTGTGTGTGTGTGTGTGTGTGTGTGTGTGTGTGTGACAATGCAGGTGCGTGTGTGAAGGATCTTACTAAATATCATCAATGTTTGGCCAGTTCAATCCAGGATGTTCAATTCGTTTGAGCCAGTCATCGCACACCATTGCTTCGCCAATCTCCAGCAGCACAATAGCCACATCACTTACAGTGATCAGATTCTGTGACCTGCTGAACCAGAGCTCAAGAATGTCACCAGTCTTCTTTTCCGGATCAGCTGCCGTTGACATAACTGCCTTGGTGTACTGAAAAGGAACGATGCTGACTACGGATGGCACCGAGAAGAAACGTTTTTCAAGCCCCGTCAACTGTAGTGTTAGCTCATCGATGAACTTTGCATGTCTGGGTCGATTTAATGACTGTCCATTCAAATCGCTCTCCTTCAGTGTTGGTTTTGCAGCAGCAGCTGCAGGAGGACTTGTGCCTGACTCCTCGTGGCAGGACTCTGATACACTGCCCCTTGTGTGCACAGCCAAAACAAGTTGACCAGGGGAAGGGTTCGTGGACGCCTCCATTCCTCAGTACATGTAGTCCTTTATCCGGGCTCGCTAAATACGTCGTGAATTACCGTGCAGATCCGACCGGCGGCCCGGCGCTATACCGGTAGCGGTCAACTACATGTGCTGCGCAGCATTCTTTCTTGAGTGCTACAGAGATCTGTTCAGAATTCTCTATCTGGAGCAGGACTGGTAAACTATTCATCCAATTCAGAAAATGTAAAGAAATAATTGTTTTCAAAAAATAATGACTCCCTGTATCCTTTGCATGAAACATGTACTAGTCGAGTCGACTAGTCATGCATGGTCATTATTTTTTTTAGTAAAAAAATTATTTTCACACCATGTACACATTCGATCATATTCACAGGCTAGTACATGTACCATGTGTACTGATGTAGCTCACTAGCATTGAATTATTTGCGCACTAGCACTGCCACCGGTACCATGTACCACGCCCCTCCCCCCCCCCCCCACACACAAACACACTGTTCCATACAGCCTACAACTATTACTTACAAGTGGCAGTGCCACATGGCCACCACTTGTTACACGACAATCATTCTTATCTTGGCCTTGATAATCGCCATGCACCACTTCCAGACTGAATCGGCTCTACACTGACCGTGGTGACAGTATGCCACCGTTGCAGCTATGGCAACCAAACCCCGGCACAGACCAGAAACATCATCGATCACACCGGGTTAAGGCTAAAGGGATTACGAGAGAGAAAGAGAGAGAGAGAGAGAGAGAGAGAGAGAGAGAGAGAGAGAGAGAGATAGAGAGAGAGAGAGAGAGAGAGAGAGAGAGAGAGAGAGAGACCAGCTTCATTCGCATGCAAGCGGAAAGGTACATGTCGACCGTAATTGGCGGCCACACTAGAGCAGATCAACAAGCAAACCAGTCAAGGAAAGAACACATCCACATCCAGCACACTCGAATTGCCATAAAAGGTATACAAAGTCGTTTCAGTATCATCGTGTCATGATGAAGAATACCTAGGTTTCGAGCAGTCAAGAAAATGGAATAAAAACCGGCAGTGCTTCAGCAGCCTCAGAGTTGTTTTAAAAAACTTGAACAAAATAATTCGAAGATTTGAATAAAGATAATATTATTGTTGTCGTCCACCCAAACACTTGGGTGCACAATCAACAAGTCAAGTCCATTGATTGTATGTATAAAGATAAGCTTCCAAGTACCTCGTGCTCAAGTACCTCAATCAACCAATATCTTGGCCAGCTCCTCACTCAAACTCAAATTGTTTTAAATCTCAATAAAAATATCTCACAAATTTTGGATGGAGCTGAAAGGCAAAAAATTAATTAAAAAATATACTTTTTCACGGTCCTCTTGATAGACGGTCAGACTGACATTCTGTAACTGTTCTAAACATGCCACCAACCTCAAAAAGCACTTGAAGCACAGATGCAGCGACAAAAGTGACCGGGGAAGTTTTAAATAGGTCAGACCAACTGGCACGTGGCCAATGACTCCGCTGCGTCATGCGAGGTCACAAGCAATGACTTATTTACAGTGTGTGGTGTGTTATTTGCTATTAAATAATTTTGTGCATAGTGCACGTTGGCCGCACTTTCCCCACTGGATAGCACTGGATATGGGGCTGAGAACTCAGTTCAAAGTGACTTTCCAGCATCGGGAAAGGTGGGCTGCGACTTGGTCTGAATTATAGTCTTCCAAGCGAACAGGTTGTCAAAAGCCTCGACTTCGTTCAACGATTTCACAACATCACCATAGGTAACTGCCAGCTTCTTGCACTTTTCTTCAATAAGCGCGATGACTTCTACACACTTGGGCTTGACCTCTCCGTGCTTGGACTTGATGGCCTTATAATAAAATGCAATATTGAGATTTCTGCACAACGTTGACCGTCCAATCCATGCATCTAATACGTCTGGTATATAGTCTTCCAAATGTTGCCATAGCAACGGGTAATCGCTCATCACCGTATCTGCTGGCACTTCACCATCAATGAGGTTTGGGTAAGCTTGGTGTGACTGTGCGTATGCGTAACGTCTTGATGATGATGATGATGATGACGATCCAATGCGGGCATTTTCGTCTGGACGTCTGGCTGATAAGTCAGGTGTTCCTGCTGGCAATGCTGCATATTTTTCTCCAGATGATGCCTGGGTTGGTACCTGTGCCTCGGGTGTCGAAGCAGCAGCTGGTGATGATGCCTGGGATCCTGGTTCAAACACAGATGACGAAGAGTCTTCCTGTCTGTTTCCTGCCAGCGGTGAAGTGGACTTTGGTGGTGGTGAGTAGTCTTGAACCCTACTTGTTGCTGCAACTACTGGGGACGTTGAAGAAGGCACGGATGAAATAGACCAATCTCCAGTTACGCCGCTGTGTCCAGTTACAACAGATTGTGTTCTTGCCTTCTTTCTGCTGTCAGACTCCTTCTTGTTATCACCGTCAGCAATGTCATCCTGCTCCTTGTCAGAAAATTCTAAACACACAAACATGCAGAAGAATGCATGTTCACATACCACACACCCACACACGTATGCAAAAGTGCACATACACGCATCCACGCAAGCACATACACGGCATTCCTTCATACTTCCTTCGCGTCATTAAAATTGTCGCTTCCCAGAGCGATTTTTTAAAATCTATTTTGTCCACTCGAAGCGAAGAAATCAGCTAGAACTTGAAGCACAGCTTTGTCGACAGACTGAGCTTGGGTTTGTGGCCTCTCGATTCGCTGCACTTGCGGCTGGGGTCGACATCTCCACCAGAATTTGAGGCAGACCATTCAGCACTCAACAAGACGCTGAACAAGAAGCGCGTTCAAATCCAGGTGGTGAAACTTCGTTTTCAAGTGATCCGCATGCCTCCAGGTGGCAGGCGATGACGGCAAACTAGCATTTTTTTGGCATGAACCGTAACGACCTTCTAGCGGGATAGGGTAAGCAGTTCCGCACCTCCTTTCCTTGGCAACCGCTTCGCTGATTCTGTTGTGTTTTCAGACCTGCTACATTCGCAGCAACATGCGCCACACATAGTGCTTTTTAGGAATTTGAGAACACTTTGTTCTTGCCATCGTCAACTTCAGCATGGCAGATTCAGGAGAAATACCAGAATTCTTATACCGGAGCATATAGTCTTGACAAATGTCCACGCGGACGATGTGGGCCGGCACGAACTCCAGGAAAAAGAGACGCGGTTGGGGGAGAAATAGTGCGGAGCGCGATGAATTTGTTGGTGCGGACGAGGGCTCCGACTCGGCGAGACCACAACGGCTGCCGTAGCAAATAGACATTGTGTAGGAAGGGTCGTAGACCGACTAAGACAAGCAAGTCACCAACGTTGCGATGTGCAAAGCGATAATTTTAACGACGCGGAGGAAGTACCTTTGTCTCTACGCATCAGTAAAGCTTTGTCTGAAGTTACATGTACAATCCTGCTCAATGAAATCCAGTCGCATAGCTCAAGTTTGCGCCTTGCACCATTTCGCAGCCCAGTGTTCGCAGGTCTAGGGCTGCGCAACGCCCGGCGCGTACTTGAGTGACGCGGCTGGATTTCATGTGAGCAATACATAATTATATATTGGCCCATCTATGCAGGACAGAGAACACCCTCACTTGTCTGCAACCTGGTTGTACCAACAAAAGGAAACACCGGAATTTCTGCTATGACCAACTGCAAATTTTAACCCTTTGTGTACGGACTGTACAACTTTCGATCCCCTGGGATCGAAACTTTTCAAAATTTCAATCGATCAGAACTCAGCCATTCCTGGGTTATTACCAAAAACTAAAATATGTACGCCGAAGAGAAAACTCTCAGCTGTCCATTAAACACCACCAAAGTTGAACACATTGCAGTAAAAGTATAGCAACAACATACCTGTGTGGGACAAAATGGAGAGCATGTCCTTGCTCCTGTCCACATACCCAAGTTCCTCAATGACAACACCGAGATCACGATAAGTCTTTAGGCCACCAGCTCTGAGCAACTGGATGAGCTCCTCATTATGAGCAGATTGTCCATCCCGGGACTGAATTTTCTTTAGTCTGTCTATTGATGCGCTGTCAGTTATGAGATGTTTCTTGATCACCATCTGTCGCAGTCGATCTGCGTCAACTTCGTTCAACCATGGTTGAATGTCACACACAAACCTAACCAGGTGAAACGGATTGTCTGTTGCGAAAGCAGCAAAATACAGAATGCACAGATGACACATGAACACACAACTAAACACAACTACATGTCATGAAACAAATAAAAATGGAATTGCACAACACCGATAATACATGGAAAGGAATTTGAGTGGACACACCCATTCCCATAGCGCTGCACATCCGAACAAGTTCCGTTATTTTACAACGTTTCCGCACTTGGCCATCGTCAGGTGATAAGAACAATGGACACACACACACACACACTCACGCACACAAACGCACACACACACACGGACAGACGGACACACACATACAGACACACACCGATATAAAGATTTCCTTCAACAGTGCCAGTGAGTCATACCCATGCTAAAAAAAATGGAACTCTCGTGTTACTACCTTGCCTTGGATACGCCTGGCATGAACTCACCATGTCTTCCCTTACCTTCAGTGTGGCAATCTGACCACCACACACCCATGCCCAGCAGCTTACAAGACGAAAGCCGAGGAGCATAATACCCAATGCTGTAGACAGCAAGCTGTATGTAATCATACATATATGTACACATATGATTTAGATATTTACCTTCAACAGACTCCGCTGTAGATCCTACTTGCATTTCAGATCTACAACGGCCTACACCTTTGCTTCCAACACCATTGCTTCCAACGCCATTGCTTCCAACGCCATTGCTTCCAACACCACTGCTTCCAACGCCATTGCTTCCAACACCATTGCTTCTAACACCATTGCTTCCAACGCCATTGCTTCCAACGCCATTGCTTCCAACACCATTGCTTCCAACGCCATTGCTTCCAACACCACTGCTTCCAACGCCATTGCTTCCAACGCCATTGCTTCCAACACCATTGCTTCCAACACCATTGCTTCCAACGCCATTGCTTCCAACACCACTGCTTCCAACGCCATTGCTTCCAACGCCATTGCTTCCAACACCATTGCTTCCACCACCATTGCTTCCACCACCATTGCTTCCAACACCATCGCTTCCACCACCATTCGGCCTCTGAGATTCAAAATGCTCGCTTGGTCGGTCTTGTGAGCTGACCGACCTGCATCTCGGCCCTGGCTCAGTTGATGGCTGAGGTACGGGATCTACACGTCGTAAAGCACAGGCGAAGGACAGACACGAATCTCTTTTCAAAACATACACCGGGATGAGAGGAAAGTGCACGCAGTCATACCATGACACCAGAGAGACAATGCATCGAGCTAAGCCTGATACGAGAAAGCACACTGTCTTTCCCCACTGCTATCTTCCAACCTCCCCCCCCATCGCTGTACATGTACCAATGACGAGTCCTGGGAATTATGGATTGTTGTATGCTCAATTGCATTACAGCCGGGTGAGAGTGTTTTCTCTTCTGAAACCTCCATGACCCGGTGAACGACACGGGACATTGAATTAGGTTATGACTACACTCTTCTACCATCCTCCACACACATCTCCATGTGAACGTTGCTGTACTACTTCACACTGGAAATCATTTCAATTATCTCTTACCATTCCTGGAGCAGCAAATGTTTCCCAAATACGCAATGACATCTGAGCGAGTATTCGGTCTCCGACGAACATAATCGCAGGTTATGACAATGAAGATCACACCAAGGTACGCTGCCGTGACCCCCACACCGATGTAAAGGCCAACATTGTTGCCCCCTGGGATAAAAATAGAAGGCAGGAAAGAGAAAGAGTATTCTCACGGATGAATTGATTTCTCTGGGCAGACGTGAGCAAAGGCATGGGAACATCTCATTAAACTGGTCGATCTAACGGCATGCACATGTTGGTGACACCACCAGCAACACAGACGTACAACCTCTGTGGGTAGAGATCAGTTAGATGCCGAACGTAGCAAGAAGAACAGCAGCACTGAGCTGTAGAAGTAGGTGCAGCAACAACAGCAGCAGCAGCATCAACAGCACCGCCACCACTAGCAGCAGCACTGCCCCCACTAGCAGCAACAGCAGCAGCAGCAGCACCGCCACCACTAGCAGCAGCACCGCCACCACTAGCAGCAGCACTGCCCCCACTAGCAGCAGCAACAGCAGAAGCAGCAGCACCGTCACCACTAGCAGCAACAGCAGCAACAGCAGCAGGAGCACCACCCGCAATAGACACAGCAGAGTAGACATACGCATGGGGTACACGCAGAGTACCCAGTGCTGTAATACTTCAAGTCAATACTTTGCAGCCCACCACTGTTAATAAGGTGTTCTACACAGTGATCTAATAGCAAACACACTCTCTTACCAATATTCTCATCGGAGCTCGGATCTTCTGCTGTCGGTGTGCTTGATGGACGCCGCGATGGTTTCGTGGGCTCACTTGGTCTTCTCACAAAGTGAACTTCTTTGTAAATACTGTTCGCGGCTGTCGAGTAAATGCTACAGGACACAGAACAGTTTGGCAAGTCTGCGATTTGCAGCACATCTTTGAATGGTACACATAGTGTACTGTTGTATAGCATAGAACCATTCTCATGCTCGATCAATTCTCGGCTGAGATTGTATTGACCGGTCAGATTTGTCAATGGCCAATACCATTCGGCATTGTATGGCCATTCACTGGTCTTCGCAGTGCAGAATAGCCACACACAACCGGCCGACTGCTCGTCCAGGAATAGCGTGCTCGGAGAGGAGTCGACAAGATACAACTTCCCTGTAAAATATACACATGCAGCACCCACGCATGCACACGAGCACGCACCCACATACATATGCGCACGCACACACGCACACACACATACATACGCTTACGCGCATACACATAAACACAAACAGAAACACAAACAGAAACACACACAGACACACACACACACACACACCATGAAATGCCACGTTTGCCCATTGCAAGCTATGCAGAAGCACCCAAATCTGCAAAGTGCACCGAATGTACACCCACAGATATTTTCGTATAGCAATGATAATTGACATGGTCTGACTTGTGCTACATAACTAGCCAATCAGCATACAGATGACTGGCAAAGTCATGCGTTGCGAAGCCATAGACCTGCAAACACTGGGCTGTGAAATTAATACAAGGTGCAAACTTGAGTGACGCGACTGGATTTTATTAAGCAGCTCTATGCATTGGGATAAACCGGCCCACACAGCACACGACCCCCGCCACGCACACACATGCATACGAACATACATGAGGTTGTCAGCTGCAAACAATGCAACTCATACGAGAATGAAGGCAGCTTCTATCATGGCAACTACTGTAAGTGGCCTAGGGTGTCATCAATTGGCGAATCTGGATTGAGTGCAAGCAGGCGGTGTGGCTCGAGAAACGCTGGCCCAATCGAACAAAGCAAGTGTGCAGTACGCAAAATGTACGCATATTGTACAAAGATTCTGTGAAAGCTGTCAAAAACGCAAGTCCACTTCCACTCCAGATACATCCGGCGTGGGGGCCAGTGTGGTCGGATTCCACTCCAAGTCCTCCGGATTCGGCCAAGCAATCACGATCACCCGGAGCGCACTTGCTTGGGATTTGCCCAATCGGTCATGCCCCTAGGTAGCTGCTCCAAAAACACTTTGCAAATTCCTTCAGATATCGTCAAACAGCTGCCATTCCAGTCTCTATTATCACATTGACTTCAAACAAACCGCAGCGGAAAACTCGTCTCAAGCGCTAATTGTTGATGTGCAGCATGCTTGAGCATGGAGTAGCATCACGGGGAAATTCCGCACTGATGGGCAAATTTTCAAATTAGGGCATGTGTTTGCGTCCAACTTCGATGTTCACTGCAGTGGTCTCGTGCCTCCGGACTTTGATGCGATAGCCAAAGTTCTCCCCGCCACGTACACCTCTCCTTTACGAGAAACATTCAAACTGTGCTTGCTGCGTGTGTAGAAATATTAATACTAGTTGTAGTGGTGCCCTTGCATAGACCAAGGGGGAAATACCCCTCCTGAAGTGGTGCAAGGTGAGATCATCAGACCCATGAGAAATTTATTGACTTGAACCAGCTAGTGCACCCTCTCAAGAATAGTCTCAGACCATTCCCATACCACCACCACCCCAACACCTATCGTAATGTCGCGGATTAAAACGCCGAGCTTATTCCTGTAGAAGCCGTTGTCAGTGCTAGGCTTATATGTCAGTGCTAGGCTTATAATTATGTCACATCAGGATTCTATTCAAACCAGGTATTTCTATGTGTGTCAACGCTAAAACCAGGCTTATGTACCGACAGTGCATCTTGAAAATCAGGCTTCTATTCAAAACAGGTTTTTATTTGAGATATGCTTTAATACAAGTCACTACGGTATCTGCCATGCTACCACTTCCAGAGCTGCCAGTCAACTGGATCTGTTTTCTGTGTTCGGATTTCCGTATTGTGCAGTGTTAAAAAAATTGTTTTTGCGTGCTGCCAATGTACAGTAAATAGTGTATATAACGTGCCCCTTTGATTTTCGATAATTTATCACTATATCCGGTGCATCACTATAGCCGATTTGCATGTATGACTGACACATGGCACATGATTGTGCATGAAATGATGCGTACACGCTGGAAAAAGCATGACAATCAGCCACGTGTACATGTGGCTGCTTACATCATACAGGGAAGAATATTTCTCTCAATCACGTCTGCTGCCAGATGCATCCAGGCAACACTGGATCAGTTTTGGAAGAAGTAAACTATATTGAAAGAACACTTGTTTTGTGATCATCACTCTTGATCAGTATATGCGATATTTTCCTGTGCATTTGATATGGTTTGCTTCCTGAAGCCCATCACAATAAGCGATATATCGGTATAGCCGATAATAGTGTGTATAGTGATATTTTAGCTGGATTTTTTTCTGATTTGATTTTGATTTTGGCGAGTTCGATCATTATAGCCGGTATATCGTTACACCCGGTCACTTTATAAACGATACTCACTGTAATACAGTCGTCCCTCTCTAATCCGGCACTTGTTTATCCAGCACCCTTGCAAACCAGCACACTTTCTGGCCAAACCGATTTTTTCAGTTCATTTTCTACGCTTTAATCCGGCACTTGAATTCCGCCTCCAGCAGCGATTTTCTGCAACAAATCACTCAAACTGTACATAATTCAATTTTCTAATCCAGCAGTTGTACATCGCATACCGTCAGGGAGCATTGCAACATACACAACACATGTAACATACACTTGGGAATATCCTATGCCAGTGCATAGGATATTCCCAAGTGTATGTTAAAGACATGCATTCCACAAAGTACTTGGATTGACACAGAAACTCTCTACGTTTTGACGTACAACACAACCATGTATGTTAACAGGTGGGCCGGGTTGGAGGGCAGGATTTGATAATCCAGCACCCTTGTTTATCCAGCAGAAAATGCCGTTGCAAAAGGAGCCGGATTAGAGAGGGACGACTGTACCGGCCAATGCCGTGTGCACTGCTTGTATTGTTTTGTTTCTTCACGATGTGCTTGTCGGTGGCCGAGTGCAGAACATGTGTGACTGGTACCACGACAAAATTTCCTGTGCTACATACTCATATACATACATACCCCTCTTGATGCTACATACTGGCAAGTTATAGTCAAAGCACGGCAAGCACTTGCTTTGGCACAGGGATATTCATCACTCAGCGTGCCGCTTGCCACCCTTCTACACACATAGCTGTAGCTAGTCGATCCTCTTCAATTTTCCGTACCATTTACTCAAATTCCGTACTGCGGACGAAGAAATGATTTTCCGTACAAATACGGAATAACACAGAGGGGTTGGTAGTATGCACTTCCACTGCACTTCCACCGCACTTCCACTGCACTTTCACTGCACTTTCACTGCACTTCCACTGCACTTCCACTGCACTTCCACTGCACTTTCACTGCACTTCCACTGCACTTTCACTGCACTTCCACTGTACAAAATGTAACACAAAAAGATGCATGTACATTACACGCATACATACCTGCAACCGTCACCGAAAGTGAATTTTGTCCTAGCTGCCCCTCACAAGTGTATACACTGATTGTGTATTCACCGCTGTCGTTCAGGGACAAGTGGCGGGCGCGTATCGTGTAGTTCTCGAACACAAACTGCGCACTATTGGACAAGAGATCAGACGTGGTTGCCGTGTGCAGGCGTGTTGCCGTGACGTTGATCAAGGCGATGCCAGGTGGCAGACGCACTACGCTGAAAAGATCGACCGTCTTTTTCTCGACTGCACTGAATTCCACTAGCGGCATCGGAGCGGCTTCAAGACCAAAGCTGAATGTACAGTCTGCATGATCAGATGCACAAACACACACACACACATTCACACACACACACACACACATACACACACACACACACACACACACACACACACACACAATGTACAACGTACGTTTGTTGCAAGAGAAGCGAGAAAATCAGCAAACACACTGGATGTAAACCCACAGACTGATATTCCCTTATAGCAACGATAGCGGACAAGATCTGCATGAAACAGATCAAGATTAGAACCAGATAACTTATGACTTTGATAGGATTTTTCGTATTTCTCAACTTCTTCATGAAGCAAAAGAAATGTAGTTAATGTATCAGAGGTTTTTAAAAAGCTTTGATAAAACTACTTCTCGGCAGCCTTTGGTCCCGGTCAAACTGATGTCACACTGGAATGGACAGCTCCCCGTGACACTGCGAAGCCCACTTTTCACAGGTAGTTGCTCCATACAAATACCCTGAGAGTTCTTGGATACATTCCTAAACAGACGATAAGGAGTGCCTGCAGTCTTTGCCACGGGTATAGGCAATGCAGAGCTCTCATAAGAGGGTGAAACCTCCGATTCCTGACAAAAACAAAAAGATATCTGCATGAGGAATTTGAATACTTTTTGAAGTATAAAACAAGATACTGACTAGTTGAGGGAATGCCGGAAAGGGAAAAGTCTGAAGAAGAAAAATGGTGCAACAATCTCTCCTCCTCTTCTCTTCCATGCGCTCTCAGCCATACATGGCTACCCTCAGTGGCCATTACACACACCAATAAATCGAACCAACGAAGGGGTTACGGGTACTTTAATTCCTCTTACTGATAATACTCCTTACTGGCTACTGTACTGAGGATAGCCGTGTGTCGGCTTAGAGCGCATGGGGAGAAAAAGAGAAGAGGTGGTTGCATTCTTGAACAGCCGAAAGGTACGGTTCACAACTTCTTAAACACACAAGATGCCATGATTATAATACACTGTGTTAATATGCTGTGTTTACTAACACTGATATCAACAATGAGTGGAGACACGACTAGCTTACCATTTTGTCCGGTGTCCACCAGCACAGTGTACTGACAGCATCCACTTGTATGGCTTAACTGCAGACGTTCCGTTATGGGGAATGGCTCAATTCGCTCGATTGTGAATACACTTCTATTTGGTATAACACTGTACTTGGTGCCAATTGTGACGTCGGCACCATTCACAGTGAGCAGCAGCTCTATGGCGGTCGCAGACACAGTTATCTCGGGGCACTGCAGTTCGATCACGGGTTGGCCGTCTGGCTTGACGCATACCAGAGGCTGCTGTGTGCACTGGGCGCTGGTGGAGCGGCGCGCAATGCGCAAATGCTGTACTACTGCAAGTCGTCCCATACAAAAAGCACACATACACACACACACACCACACCACACACACACACACACACACGCACATGCGCACGCATGCACACACAGACACAGACACAGACACACACACACACTAACACAATCACGCCTATACACACAAGCTGCGGCCAAGAAACGTTTGGGCCTACAACAGTAGATGTGGCATGGCAATATACAATACTTGCAGAAAATCCGGCCAATGCTGCACATGGTAGTCGACTACGATGCATGCAGCATTGGCCGGATTTGTTTTGGCAAATATTGCAATTAGGTAAACAGTTTCCTCTGAGACAAAAATGCGATAATACTCATAAAAAGGACACACTTCAGGCTCATTACAAACATCTTGAAAGTTTTTGAAAGTTACTTGTGAAGACAAAAACTTTCAAGATGTTTGTAATGAGCCTGAAGTGCGTCCTTTTTATGAGTATTATTGCAATTAGGGGTTCAACTATTGCTGGGGATTTGGAAGTACTAGTACTAGTAGTACATGTACTGATTGATAAGCTGCACTGGAATATAAGCCTCACTGGAATATAAGCCTCACTGGAATATAAGCTGCACTGGAATAAAAGCTGCACTGGAATATAAGCTGCACTGGAATATAAGCTGCACTGGAATATAAGCTGCACTGGAATATAAGCTGCACCCCGCACTTTAGCCACAAAATACAGACATCTGCCCTATTTATCACCGCTAATTTGATCATCGGAGTGCAGGTATATTAACCCTTATCCGACCAGCCAGTCAAAAATCGACGACTATCCGTCGATGACTTTAACAAGCTGTAACTCACTTATTTTTGATCGCATCTGCACCATTTTTGTCTCAAAAGAAGCTGGAAAGATCCACCATTCATTTGCAAAAGACCGGAGCGTCTTAGCATCTTTCACAGAGAAGTTATAGGTCTTTGAGTGAGGTCTGTTTTCACACCGCGTACGAAACAAGTTTTCAAATGGTGTAACTTTGGCAATGATTATATTGCCCTCCTACCGTATTTCCGCGCATATAAAGCCATGGCGTTATATCCGAATATAAGGCCACCCTCACTTATAAAGCCATGGTGTTATAAGTGAACAAAATTCAATGTGGAGGAAGTAGCATCTGGCGTTAAAGGTGAGTCAATTCTTTCAGTGAACCTACAGCAGCGGTGATTCTCCCTGCATGTACCCATCCCCACTGTCACATGCCATACCGCCACCACACCTTCACACAAGGTTGTATGCCACCTTTTGTACACAATAGGTTCACAATTTGAAATTTTCAGGGAAAATTGAAAGTACATGGATGCTCGACATGAAAGTGCAACGGCACCATACGAGTATTCGAAGTTCATACTCTGCCGTTTTTTGCCCGTCTCTCACTTTTAGCGCCATGGCGTTAAAACCGAGGCTATTTTCTCCAAAAATTTGGTCCAAAACAGCGATGTTTCACCTATAACGCCATGGCTTTATATGCGCGGAAATACGGTAAAACTTTGCCTGGATGCTTCCCTGATGGTATATTCAAAAAGTGTCAGCATGAAAGTACAAAATTAAGACTACAAATGGTCCACATGTCGATGAGCCATACTTCTCTTCAAAAAATGTAACTGGAGATGGATTTTTGTTCCTCTTACAAATAAAGGATACAAACTGTTTCCAGAGAATTCCTCATGGCTCAAGCTTTCCAAAAAGCCCAAGTGTGCCAGTATCACCCAAGGGAAACTAAAGTTATCAACAAAATGAGTCGCGGCGTCTCGCTTGGACTGAGAATTTATCCACTTTGACGGTCGGATAGGGGTTAAGTATATTAAGCCGCACCCCCCCCCCCTTTTTGGGTGAATTTAGATTGTTCAAAGTGGTACTTATACAGTAGGTATCGGTTATAGCGTGGGTGTTTAAAAAACGACTTTCTATTCTTATTTCCGATATTTCTTACACACGATAAATCAAGTGTGGCATATCATGTGCATGTGCGCATGGGCAGGAAGATCATCGTACATGCAACGCAGTACTTCTGTGCATGTGGCTGGTCATAGTCCCACAGGCTTACCATGTGGCTATGCAACATGAGTTACATGACCACAACAGTTGAATCTGCAGCACTACGACGCAACGAGAGTCAGATCAGAACGGAACTGGACAGATGTAATTACTACAGGCGATACACTTTGTACTAATCTGGCATGTTTCGCGACACAAAGTCCATTCTTAGGACCGATATATTCTACTATGGGATAAAATTGCTTGCAAGAATAAATGTGCACTTGAAATCCATGTTATGATTATGAAAACATGAGCGTTCATTCTTGTAGGCAGTATATTCTTTTACAAGACCACGCTATAACCAATACGCACTGTACTCGGAAAATGCTGTACATAGTTAGCCTAGAGCAGGAGTCTTGGTCTGGGTACGACTCCCTGGCCTAGATACATGACTTGTACTGTACATGACACACAAGTAAGTTAAAATGGCGGGGCACAATGTGTGCTGTTCTTAATCTTACGCAAGACTGCGGAAACTCTGTTTTGTAAGTTTATAGCTCTAGAATGATACAATCGTGTACTAGTACTAGTACTGAGCACGCGGTATACATGACTGTACAGTGTAGATCATCTACGCTGTATCGGTACTTTTACAAAGCAGTGAGCGTGAGGCAAGCAATGACAAACCGATATCGTGCTCATTGCCCGTAACATGGTCACCATCAGAGAACACGGCGTGTCTTTCCGGATGTCTCCAGGCTCACCTTCCGAAAGCGCGCCTGCCGGTCGTTCCGGTGACTTTGTCCGCACGGCGCTAGCATCCTTCTGTTTACCGGCAGCAGAGCCGCGTGCAGTAGTAATTGGTGCTACTAATATTACTACTAGTGCGACTGCTAGTGAAGCACCTAGGGTTGCCGCCATATCACCGCAAAGATCTTTATAAAAGTAATCCTGCTACACGATATTCGAACAAGAATCCACGCTATCGCTTCCTTTCTGCTAGTTCGACAAACACGCTACACTAACTACTGCCTACTGGGTGGAAAATACATGATTGTTATCGCAAGAGTGACTAGTCGACTGTGTACTATTGCAAAGCAAACAATGTGGCCACTAAAATAATGGCATTTTTCAGAGAAGGCCTAAGGCCGAAGGGCAGCCTACAATTGTAGTATTTTTATTAGAATGGAACAAAACAGTACTAGTAGTAGGTCTACTACCGGTATACCATGCGCGCAAAAAGTAAGGAGCACACTAACTATAGGGCTATACTTGAAGTAACTTATTACTAACGACGAGTAACGTCACTACCGACGTCGATCACTAACGAGTTACGTCATGTAGCAGCAGGACATGAATGGTCCATGCATGATAGATACAATGATTGATTGTATGATTTGGAACAGCGAGTCTACGTTTTTGTAAGGTCCGGAGTAGAAGAGCTACGTACTAAAATTTTAAATGATTATGTCATCGACTCCAGTGCAGGCTAGTCTATAATGACGTAGTCATGTACCTGTTCAAGACAAGTAAGTCTATAGTGTCATGTAACAGTTCCTGCTGCATGCATTCTGGTTGACACTTCTTCCCTGAAAAGCCAGGGTTTCATCGTCAGAATGATACGCATGTTCAAGAAAACATTACCACACAAACACACGCACACACACAAACGCACCGCCACCAACAACAACAAGGACCCTGGCATGATTATTTTGGCAATGCCATTATCTGGGTCCTCATTACAATGTTGGTGCAACTCCAGCCATCCATTGCCATTCATGATATGTTTCTTGTCTTCTCGTCAACGAATTATTCACATAAAATCGACAATAGCGTAACATGTGTGTTCATGTTGCCAGTACAGACTGTGTATCTAGTCACTTGTCTCAGCTGCAACAAAACAAAACCATAAAAATCACCACATTTACATGTAGAACGTAGGTAGAAAAATAAAACAAAACCCGAACTGCCAAACAGAACATAACATAACGGTGGTAACCGTTAGGCACAAGCCACCAAACAATCCTAGTTTTAAAAGAAAGAGAAAATGATGGAATCTCTGTTGATACATTCTCTCAAACACACGCAGAAAAAAATCAAAGAAGGCGAAATCTATCACGCGTTCCAGTCTGAATATAACGACTGAGCCGCATTCGACAAAGATCACCGATGACGATAGGAAAGAAAGAACAGAAATAGGCAAAGACTACACGATAAAAATATTGAGCATGGCCGCAAAGCGTAGAGCGGCTACTGGTGCTTTGACGTAGCTATGATTTCAAGAAGAACTTACAAGAGGATCACCTACACCATGTCACCAGCCAGGGGGTCATCACTACTCTTTACAAAGACATATTTCCCTACAGGGAGACTGAGGAGAGAGAGAGAGAGAGAGAGAGAGAGAGAGAGAGAGAGAGAGAGAGAGAGAGAGAGAGAAAGAGAGAGAGAGAGAGAGAGAGAGACAGGAGAGAGAGAAAATATGGATAGGATCTAGAGATGAGTAACGTTTAGAATACTATAAATATCACATGCACGTCTGTACCGTGCAAGAAGAACAAGAACAAAATACCAGTCCAGCAATAGTACCGATACTGGACAGAAAGCAGAAATCAGTCTGAAAATGAACGGTCTCACAACGCCGTAATTTGGTGCGTTGCTCTCGAACAACGTTGATAAAGAATATTTAAAACTTGTCTCTGCAGTATTGCTAGAGGAATATAGTTGACCAGCAGTACAGTGGCCAAGGCATATCAATCCACACTGCGGCAGCCAGGGCAAGCCCTGATGAACAATGGTCCAGTCATGGCTGACAGCCAGTTGGGATGCAGTACTCTGAGCATGTTTGAAGCAAGGGCAAGTACTTGTAGTTCACCACTATCCAGATCTTCTAGGCAAGCACGGACACACGCACGGACACACACACCAGAGTTCGGGCGAAGTCCGTAGCGCATGACGAAAATGGTAAGGAAATCCAATGTGACATACGTATGATCTCACCACCATGACGACGTCTTGCTTGCACCCATATAAGCAAAGAGCGACTGTGTACGTAGCAGCGGCAGCACACTGACTGATTGAGCACGCACAGAGCACGCACAAAGACACCGAAAACCGGATGGTTCATGCCGAAAACCGGATTGTTCATGCCGAAAACCGGATTGTTCATGCCGAAAACCTGATGGTTCATGCCGAGAACAGGATTGTTCATGCCGAAAACCAGATGCGGTACATGCAGAGAACTGTGGTTCATACTGGGCGACACGACTAGAGTGACAACGCTCAGCTACTGGTTTGGAGCAGTACCGTGTCAGTAGCCACACCCGGTGTACTCCGCGCAATGGGTTGTCTGACCACGTTGACCATGGGAATCTTAACAACCTTGGTCACTGGATGAGTGTTCACGGGTAACACGGCCGTGACAAACTCAACTTGGGAGTTGAGGCGTCCGTGCAGGTGTGGACGGCATTGTATAACAAATTTCTTAAACTGGAGTGCTGATCACGGCTGCGGTGCTAGAAACAGCAATAGTAGCGCCTTCTTTGCCGCTAACTGAGCTGTCCAGGCCAGAGGTCGTGCTCTGAGGTGCCGTGGCAACTTCCTCCGTGCCTGACACTCCAGTGCGAACCAGAAGCATACTCGACACTCGGCTTTTCGCAGCGTCATGACTAGCGTTGCCCATTTTCCCCGCCATCTCCAGCGGGTGGAATGATACATTGCTGAGGACGGAGGTGGGTGTAGGTGACCAGGGTGAGCCGCCTCTCATGAACTCCTTGATGTTGAACACGTCCGGATTCCACTTCATACTGGAGACAGCACATCACAGCAATAACCGCACACACCGCACACGTACACACACACACGCACACAGACAGACAGACACACATATGTACGCACGCACAGCACATCATCAAACTCTGTTCAAGCGTTGCAAGAAAGGATGCGAAAAATGTAGCAGGCAACAACAGACAGTACTACACCCATGTGTATAGAGTCGGATACTTAGTATCCAAACTAAAACTTCATGTCCAAACATACGTCAGTACGGAGTAACACACCGGTACTCCGGACAATCTCAGTACAAAGCAAGAGTACGTCTTATCAGCGTGTGTACTACTGTAAAACCAGATGTTTTAGTGTCAATTAAAGTTAACGATCTCCGAAATTTCGTGGGCTGGCGAGGTGAAATTCTAACGAATTCTGTCTCAAAACTGGCAAATGACTGTACATGTACATATCGGTTAGTACTTAACGACTTCAAATGTTACAGTGGTGGACAGTTACTCGTATCCATATGTCCTTTTCCTTTCTACATTTATTATTGGCTCAACATCCGAGTTTCAAATTAAATGTTCGTTAACATTACTGGTCTTAGAGTTAGGGCCGGGTTCCACTGCGGCTCCGCTGCTCCGCGGCACTTGGCTGCATGCAGCGGAGCAGCGCAGTTCGACTGACACTCGCCATTCGCGGTACCGCGGTCGTGCTCCACACTTTTTGCTGACATTTTACCTGCGTGCGTGCGAAATCAAAAAAATCTTCGTGTTCTGGCCTGCGCAACGAATTAAAATTTGAATTTTAAAATTCTGGCGTGCAGAACAATGCAAAGTACGGGAAACAGGTCGAGCCGCGACCGCGGCTCGCACTCTTTGGTCAAGAATCGTAGCGAAAGCTCGCGGTGAGCTGCGGCCTCGCTGCTCCAGCTCGAGCCGCGGTCACTATGGTAATGATGACGTTTCAAGCCGCGAAAGGCGAGCAGCGGAGCCGCAGTGGAACCCGGCCCTAAGTGAGTTGCACTCCAGTAATACAGACATTGTTCTGAGTTGCACTGTAGTGCCACAGACATTGTACTGGCCGCACTTACTCTCTAGGCTTGACTGGCGGGTAATCTTCTTTGTGTTCTCCTCGCCAGTAGGTTTCATTCTCAGTCAGTATGCCGCTCACATCACTAAGCGGAAGGTAAGCTGCAGTGCAACAACAGCAACCACAAGAACAAAAACACTGCCATTAGTATCAGCAGCATCACTGGCAGCAGCAGTTGTCTGAGCATCAGTAGTAGCAGCAGCAGCAACAGTTGTCTGGGCAGCAGTAGCAGCAACAGCAGCAACAGAATCACTGACAGCAGTAGCAGCAACAGCAACAGAATCACTGACAGTAGTAGCAGCAGCATCAGCAGCATCACTGGCAGCAGTAACCAGCAGCAAGGACTACGTGGACAGCAACAAGAAACAAAACGGAGAGCAGTGCAGTACACTATCACAGTAGAGTAACACGTCCAAGAACGTTCTGTCCAAGGGGTTAGCCTGGGACGCTCTTATATTCAAACTGGCTGCGTTCTTATAGCACGTTCTTAGAAACAATTTGTACTGGATCAGATGTATCCCAAAAGCTGCCGGAAAATCAGCACCGCCGTTCTCAACTTTAAGCTGTGGCATTCTTAGTATTTCAGGCTGGATGTTCTTGGGCTCCACGTTCTTCAGCGCGCGACTCTACTGTAATTCAGTGTACTTCAATCCAATACTACCCTATTGCCCAGCTAATGGGCCATTCGCACTACGCCCAAAACGTTGCGTACGTGACGTTTTCGTCTGGATAGCCATGACAACATGGAACGTGGCGGGAAAATAGTGCACCTGATACGAAAACGTAGACGACGTATACAGACCCCTGTACCGAGTTTCGTTCTGTCGTGCCTCGCAGTTTGTGTCCGAAAGAAGCTGTACACACAGCTGTACGAGCAGCGTATACGTGCCTGTGTGAATGCACCTGCATGAAAACGACGTCTGCCAGTACGTCGTATTCCAAAACGTGACGCGTAGTGTAACGTAGTATGAATAGCCTTTAAAGAGGTGTTTTCATCATTCAAAGTAAAATGAGCCTCAGGCTGAGAAAAGGGTGCAATTGTCATTTTTCCGGTCAAATTGAGTTAGATAGCGTACCTAAAACTACAAGTCCCACTGATTCATATGCAGAAAACCGTGTTGAAAAATCTAGAAGTACTGTAAAAGCAGAAATTTTCGGTGGTGTAATATTTTCGGTATTCTCCAAAATCGGTGGTTCGGCGGAGGGAAATTTTCGGTAAACCCGCGTTCCAGGTACTTCGAAGTAAGTGTACTAATACTATACCGACATTTTCGGTGCGTTTTATTTTCGGTAAAAATTTCGGCACCGAAGTTACCGAAAATAAAACACCACCGAAAATTTCTGCTTTTACAGTAACACAAAGTTACGGCCACAGATGTGAAGGCAACTTTTACAGCGCGAAAGTGAGTACCCTGCTTTCAAGTACCCTTTTCTCAGTTGTGCACATGAGGACAATAGCACCTTTTTCTCAGCCTGAAGCTCATAATTATAATGAAAAGCACAAGCGATGATGTCACAGAGGGGATAATAGAGAGGTTATTTTAAAGCTGCATGTTATTTTTGACGTGACGCGAAAGTTCAGCTCGTGTTATTTGGCTCGCGCTTTGGAAAGACATGCAGCTCACGTCGAAATTTGGAGTTTTACGCCAAAAATTGACGTGAAATTGCTCGTCACGTCAAAAATAACGTGCAGCGTGCACCTCTCTAATAACGTGCAGGTTGATTGTTGGTCTACTTACATCCCAGTGCTCTGTAGATGGGAACCACAATGAACTGTATGAACTTGACCTGAAAACATACACAATGAACAACAACAACATCCATAGAAGAACAACAACTTGATGAAAACGGTGCCAGAACCAAAACTGAAGGACCGAATGCCGTAATAAGCATTGATAAGTACGCAGCTGCAACAACAGCAGTCGTAACGAAAGAAGCCTGCGTACTAAGAACAGCAGCAGCAGCAATGGCAGCAGTAGTAACAGCAATGGCAGCAGTAACAGCAGCAACAGCAACACCAGCAGCAACGACAGCAGCAGCAACAGCAATGGCAGCAGCAGTAACAGCAGCAGCAGCAACACCAGCAGCAATTGCAGCAGCAGCAACGACAGCAGCAGTAACAGCAACAGCAATGGCAGCAGCAGTAATAGCAGCAGCAACAGCAATGGCAGCAGCAGTAACAGCAGCAGCAGAAGCAGCAGCAACACCAACAGCAATGGCAGCAGCAGCAGCAACGACAGCAGCAGTAACAGCAGGAACAGAAGCAGCAACAACAGCAGCAGTACCAGCAACAGCAGTAATAGCAGCAGCAACAGCAATGGCAGCAGCAGTACCAGCAGCAGCAGAAGCAGCAGCAACAACAGCAGCAACAACAGCAGCAATGGCAGCAGCAACGACAGCAGCAGCAGCAACAACAGCAGCAGCAGCAACGACAGCAACAGCAGCAGCAACGACAGCAACAGCAGCAGCAACGACAGCAACAGCAGCAGCAACAGCAGCAACAGCAGCAACGACAGCAGCAGCAACAACAGCAGCAGCAACGACAGCAGCAGCAGCAGCAACAACACCAGCAGCAGCAACGGCAGCAGCAGCAACAACAGCAGCAGCAACGGCAGCAGCAGCAGCAACAACACCAGCAGCAGCAGCAACGACAGCAACAGCAGCAGCAACGACAGCAACAGCAGCAGCAACGACAGCAACAGCAGCAGCAACAACAGCAGCAGCGACAGCAGCAGCAACGACAGCAGCAGCAACGACAGCAGCAGCAACGACAGCAGCAGCAACGACAGCAGCAGCAACGACAGCAGCAGCAACGACAGCAGCAGCAGCAACAGCAGCAGCAGCAACGGCAGCAGCAGCAGCAGCAACGGCAGCAGCAGCAGCAGCAACAACACCAGCAGCAGCAACAACAGCAGCAGCAACGACAGCAGCAGCGGCAAGGCAGCAGCAACAACAGCAGCAACGACAGCAGCAGCAACGACAGCAGCAGCAACGACAGCAGCAGCAACAACAGCAGCAGCAGCAGCAGCAACAACAGCAGCAACGACAGCAGCAGCAACGACAGCAGCAGCAACGACAGCAGTAGCAACGACAGCAGCAGCAGCAACGGCAGCAGCAACAACAGCAGCAACGACAGCAGCAGCAGCAACAGCAGCAGCAACAACAGCAGCAACGACAGCAGCAGCAACGACAGCAGCAGCAACAACAACAACAACAGCAGCAACGACAGCAGCAGCAGCAACAGCAGCAGCAGCAACAGCAGCAGCAACAACAGCAGCAACAACAGCAGCAACGACAGCAGCAGCAACAACAGCAGCAGCAGCGACAGCAGCAGCAGCAACAACAGCAGCAGCAACAACAGCAGCAACAACAACAGCAGCAGCAACGACAGCAGCAGCAACAACAGCAACTACAGGACATGGCATCAAGCTGGATCACTATTGCAGCCCACACTAACCTGAGAATCGGGTAGGTTGTACGTCTTGCGAGTAAACACAGGCAACACACTGGACACATTAAGCTTCTCTTCAAGGTCACTCTGAACAAGAAAGCAACAACAAACAAGAACAAGGCTGTTTCAAACCAATGCCACACTTCCATGATATATTCCATACATGTATCACACGCATGTCACACATGTCATGTCATGTCACTGCACTTGATTGAACACACACACACGCACACGTGTATGTTTGGCTTCTCGTCTCAAATGTGTTGCATGCATAAAGCCGATGACATCATGAACATTACGTCATTCTGAGAATGAGTCGTGACAGGCACCAACCTATGTCAACCCGTGCACCTTTCTCCTTGATGAAACTGTTCTTTCCGTGGAAATACAGTCAACTTGGCTTATAACGACTGCGGATATAACGACAATTCGTGAATAACGACATATTTTTCATGCCCGGAGCAAAGTCCCATCCAACTGTGACACATATAATGAAACTTCGGGTATAACGACACTTCGCGAATAAGGACAATTTTCTGATGCCCCGCCGAGTGTCGTTATAAGCGAAGTTGACTGTATTGATAGATGACAGACAGTGGCTAAGCGTTTGGGGTGAGGTACCTCACACTACCCACCTGTAGTACAAACTCCTCGGCGATGCGCAAACTCCACGGTTTCCCAATAGAAACGGGCCTGGCTGGATTGCAGACATCAGCTGCCTTCAGCACCATGCTTAATAGTAGCTCAGTACTCTCCAGTCGAGCCACGGCGGCACTAGCCTCCTCAACTGTACCGGGTGGCTGAAATGTGCACGACAGTAGCAACCAAAGCAACAGCAACAGCAGCAGCAGCAACAACACAGCAACAACACAGCAACAACAACAGCAACAACAACAGCAACAACAACAGCAACAACAACAGCAACAACAACAGCATCAACAACAGCAACAACAACAACAGCAGCAGCAACAGCAGCCACACCGCAGCCACACAGCAGCATCAGCAACAGCAACAACAAGAGCAACAACAGCAACAGCAGGAACAGGGGTCATGAAGGAAGCAGTGGCAATGGAGAGATCATCAATGTCGAGAGCAGCAGCGGAAGCAGCGGTAGACCAAAGAAAACATGCTGAAAACACATCCCAAATATTCAAACAAATGTGCTTCAATTTCACTTCACTTCGTACAAAATGGAAAGAAGGAGGAGGGGAGAGGAGAGGAGAGAGAGAGCTCCAAAAGAAGACGTGTCACGTAGCACTGAGATCATACCTGCACAGAGTCATAGCCAGAGTAAAACTTACCACAATCTTCACCACTGCATCTAGATTAGGTCTTGCATTGAACATCTTCACTATCCTGTCATTGTTGAACATATCTGTAGCAAGGATGAGCTCACGGATGCGAATCTGCATGACAGATCGCGTGCTCCTGTAGACAATGTGCACATCAAATGGAGTCCAAAAGAAATGTGAGAAAGAGAAAGAGAGAAAGAGAGAGTGAGAGAGAGAGAGAGAGAGAGAGAGAGAGAGCGAGAGAGAGAGAGAGAGAGAGAGAGAGAGAGAGAGAGAGAGAGAGAGAGAGAGAGAGAGAGAGAGAGAGAGAATGAGAGAGAGAGAGAGAGAGAAAGTTACATTTATGAGAGAGAGAAAGAGAAAGAGAGAGAGAGAGAGAGAGAGAGAGAGAGAAAGAGAGAGAGGCAGAGCTAGATAGATAGAGACAGAGCGAGGGAGAGCCGTCGAAAATATGTCCTCTTCTCCGTGCTCAGAGCTATAAAAGATGCTGTAGTCAAATAGTTTTGTAAGTCGTGAGAGAAAGTTGTGAGAGGCTGTAGGGATGGCGATGTGCAACAGTAGTGGGCTGGCCAACAGCACACTGCACTATTCTGGAAAGCTGCTAGCAACTATCAGCTACCAGCAACTATCAGCTACCAGCAACTCACATTTTCCGGTTGTCTGTACCGTACGCCATCTTATCCCTACACAACACACAAACACAACAAGTACACCAGCATCAATACATGATAGAACATGTACAGCCCCAAGCATCAGCATACCATGTACCATACATACCCATACATACACTCACTCAACCACACACCCACGCGCGCACAAATCCACTCTCCCACTGCAAAGGGTATTGTCAACTTACGCCTCAATTCCTTGGAAGATGTTAGACTTGGTGTACTTGACGGACAGTTCCCAGAACAGACTACAATGGTAGTTCTCCATGACTGAACTAAAAGAACAACCACAGCAGGAATGGCAGCAGCAGCAGCAGCAGCCGCAGCAGCAGCAGCAAACAGAGAGCAGGAGCTGATAAACACATGAGAATGGTCTTGATTCTACCTAATTCCTCGGGTCCGAACAGCAACAACACGAGGAATGGAATTTTAGTGGCAATACTAGTCAAAACAGCACGTTGTCTGCAGCGTTGGGTTTGCTTTGATGCTCTATAGTCTTAGGCATTCATTATGCTCATCTACATTCCAGTACAGACTGATTTGTGTGTAATGTTATGTTATGTAAAGGCAATGTTCATAGTGCTTTCTGTTAGCGTATACTTGAAGGGACAATAGCAATACGTCGTGGTGTAAGATTGATAGACAACTTTAAGGTGAGACTCCCTCAGGACATGCAAGACTGGGCTAGGAATTGAGCACTACTTACGAGTCCATGTACAAGCTGGCCACTACATTGTTGGTAGCCTTGAGGAAAGGATTGCTGACTCCGGCATGACCAATGTCATGCGTAATGGCCGCCAGTAGAACACACACCTTGTCCAATT